>NC_046160.1:95292370-95592370 GCF_011064425.1 Rattus rattus
AGTCAAGGCCTGCGCCTTTATGAGGTACGTTGCTCACTTTCAGGCACATCAGTTCTTGGTCCTCTTCTGACCTTCCTGAATAGTCCTCGTTAGTTTCATTTGCTGATTCCTCCTCATCTCCTGATTCTTCCTAGTTTCCTGGTTTCGCCTCATCTCTCCTCTACATATTGGGACTCCCTCTTGTGACTTCCACCACTTAAAGTTTTCCACCTATTAATATTGGCGTTCTTCTGAGTCAGTCCTTGGAACTCTCCACCCAGTGGTTCTCAACCTTAACGTTGTGACCCTTAATACAATTCCTCATGTTCTGGTGACCCCAAGCCATAGTTTATTCATTGCTACTTCATAGCTATAATTTTGTTACTGTTATGAATCTTAATGCAAATACCTGATATGCAGAGAGTCTTAGGTGACCCCAAAGGGGCGGCTTCCCACAGTTGAGAACCTTTACCGACTTTGTGGTTTGAATAAATTTGGATACAAAATTGCCTCAATTTATGTCTCTGATCAGAATGTACTCATATAAACATATTTAACTTCTCACTCAGCATCTCTGTGAGGATTTTAAATAGCACCTAAAGCTAGGAAAAAAAAACCCTCCTCATCTTTTCACCAACTGCCCCAGACTTATTTTGTCTCCCCCAACTCCTAAGAGACTTTCATTCTTTCAACTGTAATAAAACCTTCAGAGCTATAGAGGGGAGAGGACTTTTTCTCTACCCTTTATGGGTACAGATTAAGCTGACAGTAGGCAAGTTAATAGGAGAAAAATGTATGAATTCATTCTGTGCATGAGATATACTAGGTGAAGTAAGTGCTAGGAGACATAGAAGCTCCTTTATCCTCACCGCAGCTTGTAGGCAACTCCCACCAGAGCAGTGACTTCTGGGAAAGGTGAATGGGCCCCCGAGAGCACAGCTGATGGTCAGTGACAGTGGGAGTGGTACTTACCAATGCTTGCCCTTCTTGTTTGTTTCATCTTTCCCGTTATGTCAGAGTTCGTGACAATTACGCTCTGTCTAAAGGCCCTGTGTCCAGACAGATAAGAGAAGTCCAGGAGAAGCTCCTCCCTGGACTGACTGTTCCTTAACTGCCCTCAGTTTGAAGTCCCAAGTGATATACTTTGGGGTTACCTTTCCTTAAGTCCTTCATGTCCAAAGCTCCCCGGAAGTTCTGCACATTAGATGTTAAGATGTCATCTGTGGAGAGAAACCAGATTACAGACTGAGTGTTGAGAGGCTTGGGGATGGATCGGCCCAATGGTGCAGCTATGTCTGTTTCAGGAAGTGGTGTTGCAGGTGGATGCCCGTGCAGAGTAGAATTCTGGTGCAAGCAAACACTGTTTACATAGAGGCATTGGTAGGGCAGCCAGCTGAGAGATTTCTAGATGCTGGGTTCCGAGCATCTTCAATTGGAATAAGGGGAGGCCGGGCAGTTGGAAACATTTTCCTGGCGAACTGAGCAGTGTGGAGATCAGCAGACAGAACGCTTATCCACATGTCATTTGGGATGGTTTTCTGAAGCCCGCACTGCGGTGCTCAGCTTCAGCGTCCGTTGGTCCAGGAAAGGGCAGCTTTATTTTCAGTCATTTCAAGTCAGAGGGAAGGGGAAAAGCAGAAATACTTGTTTGGAGGATTGTGTAGGAACTAGAAGAATTAAAGATCTTATTCTGTTTAAGGGTAAATTAACCCTCTCAAAATAGGGAGTTAGTATTTTTAGTTTTATATGTGACTCACGAGAAAGAAAGAGATAGATAGAACTAATATTTAATATGGGTGCATTATATTTTTATGTCATCACTCTCATTTATTTTTTAACCTCAGATAATCACAGTAGACTGGTCTTTGGAAAATAACTTTATTCTCATTAAACTTGGCTTAACTCTAATACGTAAGTGCTTCGATACTGATGATTGGCTGCAAGGACTCTTTGCTGCAACTTAAAAAAATACTCGTGTGTTCGTATGTGTTTGCGTATTATATGCCTATGTGTTTGTGTGACATTTCTCTGTGTCTAAGGCAAAGCTGCAGGGACGTTGGATGGACTTCAAGTATCGATCCTTGCTTTCCACATTGTTTGAATCAGAGTCTCCCGTTGTTCAATGCCATTATACATCAGGTGATCTGGCCATCGGGATTCTCCTGTCTCTGCCTCCCACCTTATTGTGAGAGTGTTGGGATTACAGATGTGTGTATGTCTGGCTTTACGTACCTGATAGGGATTCGAGCTCAGTTCTTCATGCTTGTAGGGCCAGCACTCCCTCCACCGAGTATCTTCTGAGTCCTACTGCAATTTAAAATCAAGATCACAGGTTGTACTTTTAAACCCCACTGAGGCTGGGAAGCCAAGCCTAGAACTCTTTATATAGCTCCTCTCTTCTTGAGGTCCCCAAAATATCCTAGTTTCCTGGGCCTGCCAGGAAGTAACAAACACTCCTTACCCACTTACGAAGGAACTGAATGGACTGAGTATTTAAGGAACCATAAGGGCATTTTTGACTCCATAAACTTATCTGGAGTGGTCCCTTAAAGCCGTTTGCTTTATCAGAAAATGGCATTCTAGTCAAAGCCTCAATAATACAGCTAGCGTTTCCAATTGTGTGTTAGGACAACAGACTCATCCTGAACTCATAAAATAAATATATTGCTGTAAAGCAAGGACACAGACCAATGGCTCCACAACCCTGGGAAGAGAAGATAAGGAGGGAAATCACATGTCTCAGTTCTGCCGACAAAAGTATCCTCCACGTTGCTATAACTCATACACAGCTTAAAAGGAAAGTATTTCTTTAATCCTGGAGCACAAAACAGAAAAGAACTATTAACACTTCAAGTAGAAGTGTCAGAAAAAAATCACGGCCCTTTGTGAGTGTCGTTCCATATAATTTTCCTTGATGTTGGGTTTATGAGTTGCTTTCTGTTAAAGTTTTGGATATTCTTACTCCGCTCAGTGGTGTGATCCTGACATCCAGTATCCTTGTCTGAGTATTTTCTATGGCTGTCTCTGAAGAGTTGCAAACGCCATCAGAGAGTCCTCAAAACCACACCTGGATGATAAGCTCCCCCCCCCCAATGGTTATGGTTATAGAGCTGACAATGGTTCACTGGAACCATCAACCCACAAGGTCACTTGGATGTTGGGTCCACAACCTTTTAATAGATTCCTGGGACTTTCAGGCTAAGTTTTGAAAGTTTTTATATCATATCAACAACATATGTGAAAGTATAATTTAAAGAAATTACAGTGGCACTTATTTTTTTTATTATGGCTTCTCATATAATTTAACGTGCCAACAAGACCAGTTTCTTCACTAATTCTCTCGTATAGGATGAGATACACCACTTGAGCTTCCCAGCAGAGCCCCAAATTAGTTCTAGATCAAGAGAACTTGATTTTGGAAAAAAAAAACTGTTAGAAATGCAAAAGTTGTTTTTAAAACTAGAGGTCACTATAGTTTTTATTTAACTAGAGTGACTTAATTGCCATTTTGGACTTCAAAACAAAGTACAGAGTTGTGTAGTTATTAAAGAAAGCCTTAGTTTGTTGATGGAAATGATAGTTTTTTTCAAAATAATCGAAGACTTGATAAAAGGTATAGTGGAACACAGAAAATCACCACCACCACCACCACCACTACCACCACCACCACCACCACCACTGTCACCACCATCCCCTTCTCCATCCCCACCATCATCCCCATCCCCATCCCCACCACCATCCCCATCACCACCATCATCATAGTTGAGATAGAGGGTCACACTGTAGCCCATGCTACTCTAGAACTCACTATGTAGCCCAGGCTGGCCTCATACTTATGGTAACCCTCCTGACTGAGACTCTGAAGTGCTGGGATCGTAGAGACAGGCTACAACACCCTGCTAGAAATTTGTTTTGACAAGACATACATAAAAATTTTAGGTAGATCACTCAAAAGTTAAAAAATGAAAGAAAAAAATTGTACTATCTATAAGATTTTTTTCACTTTATAGAAAATACTAAATTCTAATAGTTTAGTTATATACTAGAACTTTACGTCTTAGTAACTAATGTTCAGTGAAAATATAGGAAGCAGTTTGAAACCATCATGTACTAGCTAGCATCTTACAAATGTACATCTTGTAATTTCTGGAGATACGTGCTTCCCCGTAGGACAGTTTTTCTTCATTAATGACTCAAACATTTATAGCTCCTTCTCCATAAGCCAAAAGTAGAAAAGCAAAGCTTTCTGTTCAGCAATTAGTTTTTAAGAATTTCATCACATTTGGAAATGATGTAAATATCCAATAGATATCTCTCAATTAACTTAACAGAACTCTAAGGGTGTGGGTGCCAAAGAGATTTGGCAAAAATTTCTGTAAACACATCGTAAGGCGTAATTATCCTAGAGACATTCATCTGAAAACCTTTATCCTGCTCACATCGCATTTGATTTATTTGTTCCTAGCAGTGCGTGTGGATTACTCATGAGAGCTGTTTTCTCATTAGTGACATTTTCAGCTCATTTCCCAGGCAAGAGCCCTGCAGGCTCGCACACAGGTGTTCCTCTCACACCAGGGACACCAACAATAGGGAGCTATTCAGATTTACCAAAAATTCCAAGTCACGTGAACCTGGAATGTATTGGAGGTAGTTCCTCTTCTCCTATGCACTCTAAGCATATTGTTTTAAAGCAGGTTTTCATCAGATAGCTACTCATCTGTGTACATGTACACAGGCATAAACACACTCTCACAGAAAAGGACAGAGATTATAGCATTCCTTTTCAAGTTTTAGCCACAGAACAAGTACAACAGAAAGCACTCATTTATAAGGATAGTTGGATCCAAACTGAGGTAAAATGAAGATAGCTTGGTTAAAGGTCTACACTAGAACCAAGGCCTTTAAAGGTTTTTTTGTTTGTTTCTTCAGAAATCGTTCTGATTGCGAGCGCTCTCTCTCTCTCTCTCTCTCTCTCTCTCTCTCTCTCTCTCAAATTATCTTCCTGAATTTTGCAAATGAAATATATTTATAGGTAAGATAGGGTGTACATTTTAGGTTTCATGGCCAGAAAGAATGCAGGTTTTCACATGTAGTTTTGAGGCCGTGTTGTCCGTAGACGTCTAAGGTATTCCTTATCTACATTTTCTTTATTTTTCTTAAGTGCAGGGCACTTTGTTTCCAATAGTGTGAATGTCTCCTTTTTCAATTTCTGCAAGCCTCTTGGCATGAGTAGATGAAGATGGAGGCTGACGGGATTGCTTCTAGGACACTCCCTTAAACACTCCATTTGTGAGACAAGAACAGTTATTTAATTCTCCAAGGAATTTGCTTGCAGCTTGGGACGATAGCAAGGATCTGATCCCTTTATCCAATTGCATTATCTTGAACTTTGTTCCTTAATATTAGGGTGCACATTTCTAACCAAGATAGAAATCACAGTATTTCCCTATTCTAGAGTTATAGCTGTTCATCTTGGAATGTTCTTTCTCTGGGCACAGGGTTTTTTTTTTTTTTTTTTAACCAAAGTTCCCATCCAGCTTGGAATTACAAGTTCTAAGCCAGAGATTTACCTCATGAATGACCCAAGACTCTAAAGAATAAGACTTTTTATGGCTTTAACCACAGATGCATGACCCAACTAGGGAGCAAAAAGATACACCCTGCATGGACAGCCAGGAAAGGAGCTCTAGACAGTGCCTCTGAGAGATCCTCCTTTGGTTCTGCAAATTGCCCACAAACGGAGTGCAGTCCGTTTTCCATCCAACCTGGGGGCCCTTTTGGTTGGGTGTTTATGTACACAGAGACTCAATAACACACTCAAGCCCTGAGAAGCAGCAGGGTAGGGTGGTGGTGGGGCAGGACAAATAAGCCCCACACGGAACCAGGAACACAGTAGCTGTGTGTTAGGGGTGGGTCACTAAGGGATGGGTACTCATAAACCAAGACAATTCTTACAAATGGGGTGAGGGATTTGCACAGAGACTGACTTGAATTCAGGCCAATGGAGGAATGCAAGGGGGCGGAGGAAGTGGGCTTGAAGGATTTTTCAACTTTGTTCTAAATCTGATTTATTTATTTATTGCTAAGGGAATCTTAAAAGATGAGAGCTTATCTTCTTTTTGTGTCCCTCTTTTCAATATGATCTTCCCACAGGTGCCAGTATGATCTCTCTCAGTGGCTCAAAACAATGACTTTTCATGGAAGCACTTGGAGGAAGTTACAAGAGTCAGAATACCATGGCCTCTAAGGCATTTCCCAAAGAGGGTGCAGAAGAGAACCGCCCCATGAGCCAAAGTATAGAGTTGAAGGAGGCAAAGGCCCTCGCCATTAGCAGCTAACAAGTGTGTTCATGAAAACTGGCTTTGGTCTCTCCTAGAATGTGGGACAGTCCTAGTCACACAAACGCTGATCTGTCACACTGAGGAGGTGACCCTGGGATAGGAGGCTCCCAGCACTAACCATGTAACACAGGTAGGAAATGGAAGACCTTGTAGCCTGAGGTTTCTCAGGGAGACCAGCTCCCCGGGAGACGGCATGACGAGACACAGAATGTTGCATGTCACCTGGTATCTTGGGCTCCTTTCCTATTGGACTAACTGCTGAAGCAGCTTGCTTGTGTCTTTAGCTGCCAGTGGCTTCACTTGTCAAATAGCCAAATCCTCAGATTATAAAACAGGACAAAAAGAGAACTTCATCCAGCTTTTGCTTTGTGGAACTATCTTAGTTACTTTTCTATCTCGGTGACAAAACATAGTCACTTTTCTGTTTCAGTGACAAAAATTGACTAACAGCCTGTTGAAGAAAACATTATTGGGGGCTTGCTGTTTCACAGGGCGAATCCACGATCGTCGTGGTGGGGGTGGCAGCAGGCAGGCATGGCTCTGGAGCAGTAGATGAGGGCTCACATCTTGATCCTCTCGGACAGTACACATACTAAAGGTAGAGGTGGAGAACCATGGAACCATGGCTGTGATTTGGAGATGAGGGTAGAATCTTCTTCCTGGGGCTGGCATTTCCTATTGGGAAATCCTGTGTCTGTCTTGTGCACCTAGGTGAACTCCTAGGATTCTCCAATGTTATATTCTGGAATGGAGAGGCACCCAGAAGCCCCAGTGTTTCCCTGGGGGTGGAGAATGAAGTGCAGGTTCCTGGCCAGCTCTCACAGCATCCCCCTGCCCCCAACTCTGCTCTTCTTTTTTTGCCCTGAGTCTGGTGCTGCCAAGAGGCCAGCTACTGTTCTTTCCATGTGTACCTTGGACCTTTTATTGTACTTTAAATACTGATAATGCCTTTTATTTTAACCACAATGATTACTTCCATACTAATATTTACCCAGGCCCAGAAGGTACCAGGCACATCTAATATTACAGCCTACTTACGATGACTGAGCTTTCCATGAATATGCAAAGGAACTGGGATGTACTCCACTCAGGCTCAAGATTACTTGGCTTGTGAATGGAAGCTGGGCTTCAGCTCCGAGCAGCTTGAAGCTGTGACGGGGAGTAGAGTGGACCTACAAGAACCCTGATTCGTTCATTCTTTTGTCTCTAACAATATCAGTGGAAACCTGCCAGGAGTAGGGCCTTCAAAGACTTAATTTTAATTATGCAATTATTCAACAATAAATTCAGATAACATACAGTAGATAAAGGTGGCCTGATATTAAGTTAATATAACCATCTGTTTTAAATCATCTCAATACTAGTACCTCCTGACCCTGGCCCCCTTGGAGTTGGTTTGAAATCCGTGCACACTGGATCTTAAGTTCCCATTTGTTTACCCATTCTAGTCCTGGAAGCAGTGAACACACGAGTTCTAGTGGCTGCCTAAGCTGTCACCATGGACAAGATCTCACCAGAGCAAGGCCCAGAGCCTCTAGCAGGGACCACATTTCAAGCTGAAGGTCATCAGGGGACCTTCAGAGGTCCCGCCTAGTGACAAAGGAGAGTGATCTCTGGAGGCCCAGGAACACATACATTCTGTGGGGCACACAGGCAGTGCCATGATTGTCCTTGTTCCCACCAGTGGCCCCCAAATGTGCTGACCTGTGATTAGTGCCTGAGCCCTGTTTTGGTCACCTCCCTGCTAGAGACTCATGGAGGTGTGCATTAGTCATGCAGAGGATGTGAGGCTCTTACTGAGAAGGCTGCCTTCTCCTGGCTGCTGTCTACAGACAATTCATGCACTCTTACATCACGGCTGCCTCCTCCCCACCCCATACACGTATTCCTTTAGCTTGTGCTGAGATTTCACTCTGCCAGACCCAGAGCCAGCAGAGGACATCATGATGACCTCAAGAAGCGACCTGTCGTCATGGTAGAGTGTCGCGTCTTTAGGGCAGAGGCAAAGATCACATACAGAAAATGAAACTTCACCAGCCGTGAGAGCCAGGGAGATGCTCTTTGCCTTGGGGCTTGAGCTGCTCACGAAGATCATAAAGAATGCTCTTGGGGTGAAGGTCTGGGATGAAGAAGAAGGCAAAAGCTTGAGGTGGAGGACTCAGCTCAGAGAAAGGTTGCAACTGGAGGTGGAGGTGGAATTTGTAAATTCTGTTCCTGTCCCCTCCCCTTGTCTCTCCTCCATTCCCCTTGTCTCCCTTTCCCTTCCCTTGTCTCCCCTCCCCTTCCCTTGTCTCCTCTCCCCTTCCCTTGTCTCCCCCTCCCCTTCCCCTTGTCTCCCTCCCTTCCCCTTGTCTCCTTCCCCTTCCCCCCTTTGTCTCCCCTCCCTTCCCTTGTCTCCCCCCCTTCCCTTGTCTCCCCTCCCTTCCCCTTGTCTCCTCCCCCTTCCCTTGTCTCCCTTCCCCTTCCCTTGTCTCCCTTCCCCTTCCCTTGTCTCCCCTCCCCTTCCCTTGTCTCCTCTCCCCTTCCCTTGTCTCCCTTCCCCTTCCCTTGTCTCCTCTCCCCTTCCCTTGTCTCCTCTCCCCTTCCCTTGTCTCCCTTCCCCTTCTCTTGTCTCCTCTCCCCTTCCCTTGTCTCCTCTCCCCTTCCCTTGTCTCCCTTTCCCTTCCCTTGTCTCCCCTTTCCTTCCTTGTCTCCTTTCCCCCTTCTCTTGTCTCCCCTCCCTTCCCTTGTCTCCCCCCCCTTCCTTGTCTCCCTCCCCTTCCCTTGTCTCCCCCTCCCCCTTCCCTTGTCTCCTTCCCCTTCCCTTGTCTCCCTTCCCCTTCCCTTGTCTCCCCTCCCCTTCCCCTCCTCTCCCCTTCCCTTGTCTCCCCTCCCCTTCCCTTGTCTCCCCTCCCCTTCCCTTGTCTCCCCTCCCCTTCCCTTGTCTCCTCTCCCCTTCCCTTGTCTCCCTTCCCCTTCCCTTGTCTCCTCTCCCCTCCCTTCCCTTGTCTCCTCTCCCCTTCCCTTGTCTCCCCTCCCCTTCCCTTGTCTCCCTTTCCCTTCCCTTGTCTCCCCTCCCCTTCCCTTGTCTCCCCTCCCCTTCCCTTGTCTCCCCTCCCCTTCCTTTGTCTCCCCTCTCCTTCCCTTGTCTCCCTTCCCCTTCCCCTTGTCTCCCCCTCCCCTTCCCTTGTCTCCCTCCCCTTCCCTTGTCTCCCTCCCCTTCCCTTGTCTCCCTTCCCTTCCCTTGTCTCCTCTCCCTTCCCTTGTCTCCCCCCCTTCCCTTGTCTCCCTCCCCTTCCCTTTGTCTCCTCTCCCTTCCCTTGTCTCCCCCTCCCCTTCCCTTGTCTCCCCTCCCCTTCCCTTGTCTCCCCTTTTCCCCTTCCCTTGTCTCCTCTCCCTTCCCTTGTCTCCTCCCCCTTCCCTTGTCTCCTTCCCCTTCCCTTGTCTCCCTTCCCCTTCCCTTGTCTCCTCTCCCCTTCCCTTGTCTCCCCTCCCCTTCCCCTTGTCTCCCCTCCCTTCCCTTGTCTCCCCTTTCCTTCCCTTGTCTCCCTCCCTTCCCTTTGTCTCCCCCCCCTTCCCTTTGTCTCCCTCCCCCCCTTCCCTTGTCCCCTTCCCTTCCCTTTGTCTCCCCCCCCTTCCCCTCCCTCCCCTTCCCTTGTCTCCCTTTCCCCTTCCCTTGTCTCCCTCTCCCCTTCCCTTGTCTCCTCTCCCCCTTCCCTTGTCTCCCTTTCCCTTCCCTTGTCTCCCCTCCCCTTCCCTTGTCTCCCCTCCCCTTCCCTTGTCTCCCCTTCCCTTCCCTTGTCTCCCCTCCCCTTCCCTTGTCTCCTCTCCCCTTCCCTTGTCTCCCCTTCCCCTCCCTTGTCTCCCCCCCCCTTCTCCCCTTCCCTTGTCTCCTCTCCCCTTCCCTTGTCTCCCTCCCCCTTCCTTGTCTCCCTTTCCTTCTCTTTGTCTCCCTCTCCCCTTCCCTTGTCTCCCCTTTTTCCCTTCCCTTGTCTCCCCTTCCCCTTCCCTTGTCTCCCTCCCCCCTCCCTTGTCTCCCCCTCCCCTTCCCTTGTCTCCCCTCCCCTTCCCTTGTCTCCCTTCCCCTTCCCTTGTCTCCCCTCCCCTTCCCTTGTCTCCCCTCCCCTTCCCTTGTCTCCCTCTCCCCTTCCCTTGTCTCCTCTCCCCTTCCCTTGTCTCCTCTCCCCTTCCCTTGTCTCCCTTTCCCCTTCCCTTGTCTCCTCTCCCCTTCCCTTGTCTCCCTTTCCCTTCCCTTGTCTCCCCTCCCCTTCCCTTGTCTCCCCTCCCCTTCCCTTGTCTCCCCTCCCCTTCCCTTGTCCCCTCCCCTTCCCTTTGTCTCCCCTCCCTTCCCCTTTGTCTCCCCTTTCCCCTTCCCTTGTCTCCCTCCCCCTTCCCTTGTCTCCCTCTCCCCTTCCCTTGTCTCCTTTCCCTTCTTTGTCTCCTCTCCCTTCCCTGTCTCCCCTTTCCCTTCCCTTGTCTCCTTCCCCTTCCCTTGTCTCCCCTCCCCTTCCCTTGTCTCCCCTCCCCTTCCCTTGTCTCCCCTCCCCTTCCTTTGTCTCCCCTCCCCTTCCCTTGTCTCCCCTCCCCTTCCCTTGTCTCCCTTCCCCTTCCCTTGTCTCCCCTCCCCTTCCCTTGTCTCCCCTCCCCTTCCCTTGTTTTCCCCCCCTTCCCTTGTCTTCCCCTCTCTGCCTCTTCTCTTTTATCTCTCTCCTCCTCTTCTCTTTCTTCCCCTTTTCTTTCATTTCTGAGACAGAATCCTGCTAAACATCCCAGGCTGGCCTGAGCTCTATGGCCTTCATGTCTCTGTCTCCTGAATGCTGAGGTAAGTCAGCTGCCATATGTCTGCCTCCCACTGTTCTTTAAGTCAGTTAACAATCACTGTTCACAAGGTGACTTGTGTTGATAGACCCTGGCTACTGAGGCACCAAATCCTTGTAGGTGAGACCCATACTTGGTTGCCTGGAACCTATGTCCCTCCTGGTGGCTCAAGAAGTTTTCAGACTACCATGCTACCAACTACCCTCTCATACCAGCTTTCTGTCATGGGGCTGGCCAGAGGCCTCCTGAGTTAGCCTCTTATGGAACCACCCAGGGAGAATAAAGTCAGCGAAGGGGATGAGCTTGATTCTGCAACTCCCAGCATTGTAGGTATAGGGGTGTGTGTGTGTGTGTGTGTGTGTGTGTGTGTGTGTGTGTGTGAGTGAGAGAGAGAGAGAGAGAGAGAGACAGACAGACAGACAGACAGAGAGACAGAGTATGTGTGTGAGAAAGAAAGAGAGAGTAAAAGAGGGAGAGACAGACAGACAGACACACACAGAGCAGTGATGAGAACAAGCATATCTGAAACTGAGCACCAACAGAATACACCTTGGCCCCTATGCATCCTCGTAGTCTTTCTTCCTTGGCTGAGCCTGAGGCAGAGTCTGAGCTATCTTTACTGAACACTCTCTTTTCAAGCTCCCTGTCTAGCTCCCAGAAGGCTCTGTGCATGTAGCAAAACTGTCCATGTAATGAATCCCTTCTTGATGTTTCTAAAACCTAGACACCTAAGGGGCTGAGGTAGAAGAATTACACGGGAGAATTACAAGCTGGTGTAGCCTACGGAGAGAGAGATTGTCTCCCCTTACACTGGATTTTCCTTCTTGATCTCTGTCTCTGTCTCTCTCTCCGTGTGTGTCTCTGTGTCGGTCTCTGTCTGTCTCTCTCTCTCTAGTGTATGATTGTCCTGGATCCTCAGTAATCAATGGAGACCCCCCTCCCACCAACGATTTCACCAAATCTGTCTTTAAATGCATGTTCTGGTGACTCTCACATGTGACTTCTGGGTCTCACTGATAGATGGTGGCCTACTGCATATTTGACACCCTGACTTCAGTGTTGTCATAATTGCAGCCAGTGCCTGAGCAGAGATTCTGATGCATGCATGGGATTTATTGAGGGCAGGAGAAAGAGAAGGGCAGAGGGGAAGCAGAATAGGGTAAGAAAACCAGTCAAGCAAAGCTATGGTGCCTGGTCATGTCTGGTCTCTACTGGGTGGAGGTGGGTCAATGTAATCTCTGAGGTGGTCCCCCTGGTGAGGTGGCTGCATTGATCATGGTGTTTCTGTAGAAAGATCTGCAGGACTTTGATCAACTGGAGATGGAGACAGAGAGCTGGAGGAGGGAAGATGGTAGGAGACCAAGAGTGTCTCCCACCGTTTTCTCTACTGGCAAGCCACTCCCTTTCTTCCTGCCTTGGCTATCCCAGCAAACAGCACACCACTCAGACTTAGTTTAGAGATTACTCTTGGTTCCTTTCCTGCTTATGTCACCCTTGTACTTTTTTCTTTAGGAGTTCTGTCACATCTATTTACCTTTAAAAATCATCCCATCCGCATGTCTTCTGTGTCTTGACTTATGCCTCTCTTGATAATTTATCTGAATTGTCAACTTGCTCTGAGTGAGGAATTGGACTGGAGATCAATAAAGCATAGCTCCAAAGGGTGTCTGTGATGGGGTTTCCAGAGACCGAGACCATTAGCCTATGAAGGCCTTGGCTAATAAATGGATTTATTCCTTGAGGGATTCATAACATGGAATTGGAAGGCGGTGAAAGGTAAGAGGTGGGCTTAACTGGAGAAAGTAATGTTTTGAGGTGTATGTCCATGACCTTTTCCTGTAAGTCCCTTTCTCTGCTTCTTGGCTACCATGAGAGCTATTTCAGTCCACCATACCTTCATTACCCTCATTGCTGTGATGATCGGACACCTCTGAAACCATGATGTTAAATAAAATCTTCCTTAACGTGTTGTTTCAGTGCTAGGGATCAAATCCATTGCCTTAAGTAAGTGCTCTCCAACACAGATTTATCTCCATCTTCTAAACTTGTTTATGTCAGGTACTTGTCACAGTGATGAGAAAATTAACCATAATATCATTCTACTTGAAATTGCTAGTCCTATTATCCTATTTGTTGATTCTAGAGGGTTTTTAAAATTGACAAAATTTGCATTTGTTTTTCACATGATATTTTGAAAAATGCATACATCATGAAATGGCTAAATTGGGCTAGTTAGCATATATTAATTTATAAACATTTGGAAGCGAGGGCTAGTTAGCATATATTAATTTACAAACATTTGGAAGCTATTCTCTGCAATTTTCAAGAACACAATCCATCGTTATTTTGCTGTACTGTGTTGTGTGAGAGATCCCCTGTTTATTCCTCTTACACAAGTAAAAATTTATAGTCATTGATGCCCCCCACCCTGTGCTTTTGCTTCTCTGCTTATCCCTCATCAGCAGCGTGCTGGGGTGGTGGTAGTGGTGCTGGCGGTGGCAGTGGTCGTTTATGTATGTATGATATTAAGTGATACTATTCTTCTGGATGAAGCTCGTCAATGCCTTCTCATGTACTTGGGGGAAGAAAGTCAAACTCTTCATCATGGCTGACCCTAATCCTTAATACTGTCTTTCCCTCATCCTCTCCCCATTCCTTCTGCAAGGTAGGATATGCTGAGGCAGGCTGTGACTCTCAGATTTGTGTATGCTTTCTCTTCTGCTCCATTAGGAGGCTGTAGCGAGGAAGGAACCATGATCTTACCAAGATTGTTTCTGTGCAGCACATTAAGCTGACATTCATGCGTGAATTTGAATGATCTCTGTCCTGTAGGGAGTCTTTTCTCAGACACATGATCCAGCTATTGGGTGTTCTGTGGCCCCAGTTTACTTTCTTCAGTACCCGGATACTGTCTGAACCTGTGTGTTCCATTGATTTGTTATCAGTTGGTCCTGATGCACCAACGTGTAAATTGGGACTGAGGACTCATGTTTCTTTCTCGTTAAGCACGATGATGAGCACGTAGTAGGCTCAAGGATTTGTTGGCTAAATGATTGCTCCCCAGAAGAAGAAAATGGAGTCAGAGCCATAAGAGCCAATGGCTCTCTGGTATCTAGAGGGGCCCAATCAAAATCAACAAAGCTCCACCCAGAAGGTTAACTATAGGTTAGAGGGGTTTCTTTTCTCAACTTTCTTCTTATCAAAACTAGCAGAGCAGGAAATGAAGCCCAGTTTCCTGCTTGCACCTCAAATTATCAGGAAAGATAGAAACGCTGGGAAAGTTGAACATATACAGAACATTCTCCTGGCTTCTCCCAGCCCCCTCCTCCCCCCCAAGCACATGTTCATTCCTCTTAAGAGCCCTCTGGCCAGATCCAAGGAACCAATGGTAAAAATGATAAACTTCTGACTGGGTGTAACTCCAAGTCGGATGGTGTGGAGCAGGAACAAGCTTCAGTGAGTCATGTTCTGATGACAACTAGAGAAGGGGAACAGGTTTTTCTTGATGGGGTAGTGGTGAGTGAAGCCCCCAGAACTCTGGATTGTATCTGAAGAGATGAGCCAAGAAGATACTTATCCAGAAGGATCATACCTTCTGACCAGCTTTATTGGCCTTTGCATTTGAGTCTGTGCTGGAGGCCAGAGTTGTTTAGTCCAGAGCTTCTGGTCAGTCTAAGAACACAGATTTCTTGGCCTACTAGGGCTTAGATTCTGGAAAAAGGAGGTTGGAAAGCAGGGCTCAAAGGGCCCAGTAGCACTAATGGAGAGACTGACATTCTTCTATCTTGGCCTTAGGCCTTGGTAAGAGGGAGCATCGAATGCTGTTTTGTTCAGAGATAACCAAACCTCATTCATGCATATTACATGTTTTGGTGAAGTCTATGTCTTCTGATTCTTTCTCCTACAATCCCTTCCCTACCCCTCCTCATTTCCTCTCAATTTCACGTGCTCTCTCTTTTAATTTTTGAAGTTGTGGAATCTACTTAGTCCTTTGCATAAGTATGCATGCATGTAGGTTCATTTACCAAAGCACAGGTAGGCTCTCAGGGCCCTCATCCTTGAAGAAAACGGACTCTTCCCCTCCTGGCAGCCATCAATTACTGACGGTTCTTCAGCTAGGGATGGGGCTTCCTGGTCATGCTTACTCTGGGATTTTGTCTGTTTTGATCTTGCACAGTCCTGTGCATGCTGTCACAATTTCTCTGTGTTCATATGGGCACCTTCCATGTTGTGTCCAGAAAACATGGTTTGCTGTGGCCATTTGTGGCTCTCACAATCTTTCTGTTCCTCTCCTGTAGTGATCCATGTGGTTTTGGAACAGGAGGTATGATATAGATGACCACTGAATCACTAAACACTCCGAATTTTTTAATAAATATCTGTATCTCGACCAGTTATGGGTCTCTGTTATTTGCTATCTACTGCAAAAAGAAGCTTCCCTGATGGGAATGAACCACACTAATTTGATAAGTCTTTAGGGGTCAGTTTAACTCTATGTCCCTTAGTAGAAGAGTAGTGGATTCTCCTCTGGAGCTTATGACCTACATAGCCTTGGATTCGTGGTCCTGTTTATGGTGCCAGGCATGAGTTCTGTCAACTTGTGGGCTGGGCCATAAGTCCAATCAGAAAGTGGTTGGTTGGGGTTGGGGATTTAGCTCAGTGGTAGAGCACTTGCCTATCATGTGCAAGGCCCTGGGTTCGGTCCCCAGCTCCGAAAAAAAAGAATTAAAAAAAAAAAAAGAAAGTGTTTGGTTATCCCCATAATGTCTGTGCCACTACTGCACAAGTGGACATTTTTTGGGGGGGGTTAGATGGTAACTTTTGAAGCTTACAGGTGAACCACAGTTCTGCCATGTGCTTGACCATATCTGTCAAATTGCTTTTCTCCTCGAATCATCTGTCCTTCACAGGGGTCTGGGTGGGTCTTGTTCACTGTCTTCTCTCCTGGAGCACAAAGGCGACCTGGGTAATGGAAACCAAGAATTGGATGTAGAATGGTGGAAAGTGTATTGAAATCATACATCTTCACAGCAAGTTGTGTTTTAATATTCTTTTCAGTGTCCAACCTGTGGCCTGCCAGGATGTGTGCATCCCAGGATAGCAATGAATATAGCTTAACATATTTATATATGATGTCATGTCCTAATGTCGAATGGTTGGACATTCCTTCAAGTTTATGTGGTGGCCACAATAGATTCACTTGACCCCCCCGGTCCTCAGGTAACAATCGAGGGTTTTTTCTGGGCTGCCATGAGAACCTAAATATGGTATGATTACAGTGAATGACTAACATTCTGAGAACTTAATGTATTCCGAGGATGATCCTAAATTATTTGTGTGTCTTTACTTGGACTTCACTTAGCTCAAAACATCCTTCTAGAGTTGTTCTCTTATCCCATTCATTTTGCAAGTGTGAGAGCCGAGGCACCAATAGGCTAAACACAGGAAGACCATATGTTAGAGCTTGAGATCAAATCCCTGCATTCACATGACCCACTGAGGTAATTGGACAGAGCATCCTTGCGTCGTCAACTCTCCCTGACTGACTTCTAGTGTTTCGACTTTATACAGGAGCCTTCAGAGGGATGGGTTTGGCTTTTGGTTTGGAGAGTATCAGCTTCTGAGTATTGGCTGTGTGCTCATGCTGAGCCCGCTGAGGTTAGACAGAAGGGCTTGCCCATTTGCTGCAGATTATAAGGGGTTAACAGGATATGGAGATGGTAGGAAAGTCCTTAGAGCTGGTGCAGATTTGCTTGGGATGGGGTCACCTTCCAGTCATTGCTCTGGCTTTCTGAAGAGCACTTGGCAGAACTGAGAAGCCAGCAGGAGCCTCCAAGTTACCTCAGCCACGGGTAATGGAGCAGAGTTCCCTTATGTCATGTAAAGGGCAGCAGAGGAACTGTGCAAGAAGGCAAAGGAGGGATGCTGGGCTCTGAACAAAGTCCAAGACCTGAAGGTTCTCTACCTGCAACTGTTCCACACAGCTACTCAGAAGACTGGTGCTGGCTACCTGCCTGCCAGGCAATGAAGTAGGAGGCTGACCCCAAGCAGCCCTCCTCCTCCTCCTCTCCTCTTCCTCCCCCTCCTCCCCCTCCTCCTCCTCCTCCCTTCCTCCTCCTCCTCCTCCTCCTCCCCCCCTCCCCTCCTCCTCCTCCTCCTCCTCCTCCTCCCCCACCCCCCCCCTCCCCCTCCTCCCCCTTCCCTCCTCCTCCTCCTCCTCCTCCTCCTCCTCCCCCTCCTCCTCCTCCTCCTCCTCCTCTTCCTCCTCCTCCAGGAAGTAGCCTGTGTCCAGCTCAGATTTATTTTGGGACTTTTTTTCCCCTTGTCTGAATCAGAGATAGTTTTTCTTGGCAAATTGCAACTTTTTCAGAAAGAAAAATGCAGACTCCTCACAGTCTGGGTCAGTGTAATCCCTTGTTTGTTTATGCAGGCTCAGTGTGTTGAAGGCCAGGACCAGAGCCAGCCAGGGGCGAGGGTCCTGCCCAGAACACACAGCATTATAGTGGGACTTGCAAACTCTAGTGAGCCTCAGGTTCTCTGAATCTCTCTGATTCTGACTTTGTGTGCTGTGGGCTCGCTCTCTCTCTCTCTCTCTCTCTCTCTCTCTCTCTCTCTCTCTCTCTCTCTCTCTCTCTCTGCCCTACCTTAGGGGTTCCTTTTGTTAGGCTCTTTGCCTTGTTCCTGGGATCTTTATTTTAGGCTTCAAGTAAAACAAGAGCCTGGGGAAAATCAAGGTGAAACCAGAATTCTCCCAACTCTATTTTGCCCAACTTGTGTGGCCATCTGAGACAGAACTATAACACCGCATATTGTCAGGGCCAGAGCAGCTTAATCATGTGGCCAAGTACTTTCTCTGTTTGTGTTTATTCTTATCCTGCCATTTTCATAAATTTCCCAAGACTGGCCAGGAAAACCCATCTCTCCCGCCCACAGGTGTTAGAGCGGATGTCAGAGATGCTGCACACAGAGAAGGCCCGGATGCCTAGAAGTCTGTATTCAGAAGGACAGCTCTGGGGAGGCCTGGATCCCTCAGAAGAGCCTCTCCTGGAGTGGCAAGCTGATAGGTCATGTAGGAAAGAACCTTTTTGAGGTGGCATCTCCTGCCTGTGTAGCAACTGGCCAGTACCTGTTGTATCATTGGTCCCTAGAGATTCTGTGCTGATCTGTGAGAGGAAGAGGAAGGCAGTTGGAGCAATTCTTCCTCTTATGTTCCCTACTCCTGCCTGCTGTCCAACGCTAGCTCAGGGCTGTTCAGGGAGCTCTAACAAGCATGCCCACAGTGCCCAGTGTTTGCAGTATGTGCTGTACACAGTTCCTCATCTGTCCTCAGGACCATTCTGTGGGAAGGCCGTTGTTACGATTATCATTTTACAAATGAAGAAACTGAGGCTCACAGAGGCTGAGTGAATGGCCTAATGTCACCCAGCTAGTGAGTGGAAGAAGGGGTTTGAAACCCTGACCTAGCTGTTTCTAAAGGATATGGTTTTACATATCATGCAACATTGCCACAGAACTGTTTGAGGTGTGGAGTACACTGAGGGCGTTGGGGTGTTTGTTTTAATTAGATCTGGAAGCTGTGGGCTTAGGGAAGCCAGGGGGTTGAGTCCTGGAGGCTTCCTCAGGAATCAAGACCCTAAAGAGGAAGGAAGATTTTATGTTCGGGAAACTTGTTCATCAGTGAGGAGCATTTTAGGCCTGAAGTCAACACACGAGGGACTCCTCCGTGGTAGTTGGAGTGCAGGTGACAGGGCTGTGGAGCCTTTTCTGGGTATTGTAAGGGTGGGACCTTGAACAGATATGTCGGGCTGTTGGTGGTGCGGACAGAGTAGGAGCTTGGACAGGCCTGTGGACTTTTTCAGGCTTCACGTGGAGACAGGTGGCGTTTGTTTTTTTCACACAGGGTTTCTCTGTGTTGCCCTGGCTATCCTGGAACCCACTCTGTAGACCAAGCTGGCCTCAACTCACAGAGCTCCACCTGCCTTCTAAGAGCTGGGACTGAAGGTGTCCATTATCACCATCCAGCCAGGAGACTCCCTTCTTAAGGGAGTGGGATCCAGTGATGGGTACCCATTTGTATTAATCAGGGCTCTCTAGGGGAACAGAACTGATAGAATCCACCTCTGTCTATATCTATCTATATTGTCTGTAACCACGTCTACTTCTATATCCTGTCCATGTATCTAGAACCTAGCTACCTACCTATCTAAAGGTTGTCTATTAGAAAGTCTTACAGGCTGTGGTCCAGCTGGTCCAACAATGGCTGTCTCCCAACAGAAAGTCTAAGAATCTAGTAGTTGTTCAGTCCTTGGGGTTGGATGTCTCAGCTGGTCTTTAGCATGTTGGAATCCCAAAGATGTAGGCTCTAATGCCAGTGACGGGATGCACTTGCCAGCAAGAGTGAGAGCAAGCAGGCAAAGAGCAAGCTTCCTTCTTCAATGCCATTTCTAGAGACCGCCAGGAGAAAGTGTGGCCCAGACTAAAAGTGGATCTTCCCACCTCAAAAAATAAATCTGGCTTAAAAGTGGCTCTCCCACCTCAGTCTGGATTAAAAGTGGGCCTTCCCACTTCAAATGATCTGATTAAGGAAACGTCCTCAGGTGTGCCCAGCTGCTTGCAGTTTAGTTAATTCCAGATGTACCTACTCCACCCTCCAGCCTACAGCAGGGCACCCTGAAACCTCACTGGTGCCCTGTCGCCTTGCTTCTCCATCATTCCTGCTTCTGCTCATGGCTTGCTGGTACCTCCCGTTGTCCCCACTGACTGCACCTCTGATCGAGTCTGCATCCCTCCCACACATATCTCCAATCCTGTTTCTGAGCTACTCCAGTGAATCCCACTCGTCTGTGCTGGGTCATTTTACAGAAGTCTGTGGACCATTCTCTGTGCCTCGTTCCCGGGCTGGACAGGCGTGCTCCTCTATGAGGTGGATCCGAGTTCTTTCTTGTGGAAAGTTACGCTCAAATTACCCGAAGCAAGCTATGGTTTGGAGGAAGAACTCTTCTTCCCCACAGCAGTCAGCTGGGTGGTGGCATGTGGCTGGTTCTAGCCACTTCTGGGTAGGCGGCAGTAGCTAGGCCCCAAAGCTGGACTTTCAAGGGTAGGAGGTCTGAGGAAGGAATCCTGGGAACAGTAGAAAAAGAGATAGGGAGTGAGGTCTTTGGCTCTCCAAGATGGTTTGAGAGCAGCCTGCTGGCCAGACAGTGGACTTTGGGAACTCACTGCCCTCACCCCCAGGGCCCAGGATGTTTAAGGCCCCCACCCGGAATGCAGGAGGTGACCCAGTTCCATTGCATTTCCTGAGGAAGGCCAGAGCCCAGGAGATTTTTGGATTCTTCCACTAGGCCTTCCTCCATGCTGATGCTTTCTTTCCATCCCTACCGCCCTGGGCAGCCCAGGCCCCTGTCAACACCTCACGCCTGTGTTCAGGCCAGGGCTTCATCACTGTCCATTTTGTGTGTGTTCTCTCTCCTCGTTGGGTCAAGTCTTTCCTAAGTCTAGAATAAGAACCAGACTTGCCAGTTTTATAAGTGGTTTTCTTATCCCAGTCTCCTGGTCTGGGGACCCTCTGGCCTTTAATCTTCTCCCAGAGTGTCTACTCCAGCCAGTGAACCCTCCTCGGAATCCTGTTTCTCTTCCCCGTCCACATGTGTCAGTCTCACCTCCTTATCCTTCCTTCCCTCCGTCCCTTCTTCTTTCCTTCCTTCCCTCCTTCCCTCCCTCCTTCCCTCCTTCCTTTCCTCTCTTTCTCCCTCCCTCCCTCCTTTCCCTTCATTTTCTCTGTCTGTCCCTTCATTTCTCCCTTTCCCTCTTTCTTCCTTTCAGTTCACAGCACTGTCCCTCATCATGGACTCCTGCCTCTTAGCTACAAGCACAGGGCACGTTTGTGCGTCAAGATGTGGCCTGAGACCCACTTCTTCCTGCTGGCTCCTTAATCCCTTCACAACCTTCCCCACCCCTCCATCCCCCTTTGTGCCTCCAGCCCACAGCCCAGGGCCTTTGGGCAGTTAAGCAGTGAGGTAAGTAGTGTATGGTTCTTGCTGGTTGATCTCTACACCCTAAGCACAGGCTGGACTTCTGAATGGAGGGGAAGGTCATGTTCTCTGACAGCCTAAGGCAAGACCCGGGTCAGGCATCTAATGCATACCCAAGAAATAATTGGTGAATTAACCAACAGGAAATTAGCTTAAATTATAGCATGAGGCATTTAGATTAAACTTGGGGAGGGATTTGTAGAGAGCAGCCAGCTGTTAAGGGAGGTAGAAGGGGAGGTAGTAGCAATGTTAACTAACTAGGTCTTGTTCACGATTTTTTTCCCTTCGGCAGCACAATCAGGGGCATGGTGTCAGCATTAGAGGATGCTTGTGTGCAAAAAGGGGCAAGGAAGAGAAAGAAATGGAACGGGTTTAATGTCCACTGTGAAGATCCCAACATTCTGATGATGCCTGCTTTCCTACTTCTCATCCTTATTATTGGTCGTGGGTGTGCGTGTGTAGGAGGTAGGAGGTCTGGTGTGGGGAAGGAACAGGGAAACTGAACCACACAGTCGGGAACAGTAGCCTCAACAAGGCCAATGCCCTGGAGCCCTGTGCTTGTTCTCCAGGTCCCAACTCAGAGTGGGTTGTCCTGTCGCCTGGGTCCCCTGCGATCCTCGAGCTCAGGCTGGGTGCCTTGGGCTGCTGAGTTTATAGGAAAGGATATATCCCATCACCGGGGTGTCTGCCTGTGGGCCAGGGGCTTCTGGTGGGTCTAGAGGTGGAGATGTGGGGCCTGGGCTGGCTTCTGCCCTGTGTAGCTTCTTGTGGAATGCCCTGGAGGGGGCTGGGATGCAGCTGCTTGCTTTGGGTATGGTTCCCAGGGGTCCACATGAGGCTACCCTGGGTACCGCTGAGATAGAGATGGTGGTTTCCATCAGGCAACCCTGTGCCCTTTCTGCCCCTCTGGGGTTGGAAGAGAAAGGGTTTGGGAAGTGAGGAATGAAGTGCCCCTTTGGGCTTCACAGAGAGCATTGTTCACAGTTACAGCTCTCTCTTCTTTTCTCAGTGACTGGATTAGGCCATTCAGACTTTCGTCTCACACTGCAGTAACCCTGGCATCATTCACTCGAAGGTGGCTTTGTGGGTCCGGGAACTGCACCATGTGCTGGAGAATGGGGAGAACTGTCATGGGAACGGTGGTCCTCTCCTGCACACTCCAGCCCAGAGCTGTGATAGACTGGGATTGCAGGGCAAAGGTACCCGGCAGACTGGAAGGGTTGGAGGAGCCAGTACCTGTTCTACTCTGTCATCTGTCACCCCATGAGGCCATCTGAGAAATTCCGAAGTGAGATGTCAGTGACTATTGTGGGAAGGACTAAGGAGGTGGCTCCGTGAGTAAAGCGTTGGCAATGAGATGGAGTTTGGATCCTCAGCACCTAAATCAATGCCGAGCGGCCGTGCCTGCTCATAACCCCAGCCCACAGAAGGCAGGGCCCGCGGATTCTCAGAGCAAGCAAGCTTGCCAGCTAGACAGGCCGAAGGGACAAGCTCTGGGCTGAAGCAAGAGACTCTGCCTCAGTATTTAAGGTGGAGAGGGATACAGGAAAATACCCAGCAACCACTGGCTACTTCCTCACACAGATGCACACAAGAGACCCTGCCTCAGTATTTAAGGTGGAGAGGGATACAGGAAAATACCCAGCAACCACTGGCTACTTCCTCACACAGATGCACACAACGCACTTCCCCCTTTGCAAAAGATGAGAGACAACCCGGGCAGTGGTCTTCAAACTTCTTGCAGATATCCAACCTTCCCTGCGAGATGCTGGGGATCTGTGATGCTAACTAAGCCTGTGTTGGGTGGCGTGTGCATTAACGTGTGCAGAGGAAGGCTTAAAACGGAAACTGTTCTTTGAACTATATCTACAGCATAACACAAGGCAAAATAAGTATATATCTTTTTCATATAGGGAGGGTATTACTGGAGCCTAGGCTGGCTTGGAACTTACTCTGTAGCCCAGGCTGATTTCCAATTTGTGTAATCCTTCTGGCTCAGCCCCCAGAATGCTAAGATTATAGGCGTGAGCCACCCTACCTAACTGCGAAATGCGTCTTTAAGATAAAGCCTTTTGTTTTTTCCACACTAGAGCCAGAACCCAGGGCAACCCAGTGGTGAATGCCTTACCATCAGTTTACACAGTCAGCCCGCAATAAAGTCTTTTAATCTTACTTTAATTCAGAGATCCGTATGGGATCTAAAAATAAAAGAGAAATATCCAGGCTGGTAATATTTACTTATTGTAAGATTTGGGGTAGCAATTGTGGGACAGAAAAAAAGTTGGCTTTCCACTTAAAAGTCATCATCACCATGTCCGCAAAGCAAAAGCCGCTTCCCACTGTAGTGAGTGCTAACAGTTGTATTCTTTTTTTAATTTGAAACCTTCTGGAACTTAAAATGGTTTACACCCCTTTCTGCTCTGGTGTTTTATAGTGCTGTAGGCTAAGAAAAGGTTGCTGTAATACAAAACTAGAAAGAAACATACACAAATATGAGGCACAGAGGAAACTGACCATGTCTCAAAACTATGAAGACTTAGCTTGGTTTGCAGACCTCCCCCAGAGTCTTTGCTAGTTTCAGGGAGAGTGCATTAACTGTACTCTGTTTGGAGACTGATTTGGTTGGTAAAGCAGTCATGATATAGTCACACCCAAGATTTGTTAGACATTTGTATGTGCTAAGACACATTTAATTTCTTCAAAACTATCCACTTGACAACTGCAAGTGTTGTTGTCTTAACAGACTGGGGAAACGGAGAGACACCATGGGATGTATTCTGACCAAGGCCCAGGGTCCAAGAACAGGATCTCAGGGTTAGGTCTGGCCTAGAAAAGCACAACGTTTAACATGTCACCAGCGTTTCTCGCCAGCACAGAAAGTCTTCCTAAGGCCCAGCACCATCACCCACCGTGTCTGCCAACAGTGGCTTAGATGATTGGCAACTAAGAGACTAGGTTAGTCTGACATCTGGCCCTGCCCTGTTCCTGGCCATCGAATGAGGATGACTCCTTTCTTTCCCATGAGAAACAGAGTGGCAGAATTGACTCTGAAGTTTGTCATGTTGGAGGTCAGCTCGTCCTGGAGCAATCCCAGTCCAACCAGGTGGGGGAGGGGAAGGGAGGGGAGGGGAAGCTGGAACTGGACCTCAGAGCTAGACGAAGCATTGGATCCGTGCAAAGTCACTGGTGGAATTCTGGTACTTTGATTTGTTTCATATCATATTCCTCTTTTGCATGTCCCTCTCTCCCAAGTGCTGGGGTGTGAGTGTATGTAGGTCCTAGTCCGTGCTAGGCAGGGGCTGTACCACTGAGCTACACTCACAGTTTCCCTTTCAGTTTTCGTTTGCTTTTATATTTCCCAGACTGTCTTCAAATTCAATATATAGCTGAGATGGGCCTGATCCTCCCACTTCTACCTCCCAAGTGCTGGGATCTCAGGGGAGTACCACCATGCCTGGCACGCCGCCTTGGCTTGTTTGGATGAGAGGTGGTGAGAATGCGGTTGTGAGGGGTTTTTAGCCGTTTAATCTTTGCTGAATTCTGCAAGGATGTAGCCATATCAGAATGGAACTTTGAAGCTACAGAGCCTCATGAAGTCTGGGCTGGGGACTGGGTCTGCATTCACCTCTGATATCATCATGCATTCGAGTCGCAGGTCTATCTAGGTTTAAATTCTGACTGTTCTTTTGGTCTTGAGTAATTGCTTTACGTCTCTCAGCTTTCCCATCTACAAAATGGGATGCAAAATATTGCCTTTTGTAGGGTTGGAGAGATGCCTCAGCTACATGCTCGGCTAACAGCTTTCATTGCTCTTGCAGAGGACCTGGGTTCAATTCCCAGTACCTGGACCAGCACAGTGGCTCACAGCCAACTGTAACTCCAGTTCCAGGGGATCCAACCCCCTCTTCTGACCTCTGTAGACACCAGGCACTCATGTGGTACACAGATATAGCCATACATAAAATAGAATAAATAAATCTAAAAACATTGCCTCGTGGGTTGTCGGGATCCATTAAAATCGTTTATTGAAAGCACCGAGCCCTGTGCCTGGCACATGGAAGGCATACAGTAAACCTCCCGAAAATTTATTTTTATTGTGACCTCCTTCTCTCCAGATCCCTCTTAGAGTGCTTTGAAATTTTAGCCCTGCAATTAGCTGTTTTATGGTCCAGGTCAGATAAATCTGGTCTCCTCTCTTGGAGCTTCTGCACTGTGTAATGTACAGAGGCTGCTTCCTCGTGGATGCTGAGGCAATAGATTTAGGTCCTGCACAGAGAATCTATCGAAACCGACGCTGCTCCTACTATGTATGTTGTCTTCAGGCATGGGGCTTATGCTTTCTGAGGTGAAGAATATTTTAAAATCATCTTTTTGAGGAGTCTGAGAGATGGTTTAGCTGAAAAAAAAAATGCTTGCTCTGTGAGCATGAGGACCTGGATTTGGATGCACAGCAGCCAGGTAAAAGGCAGCCATGGTGATGCAGAGCTGCAATCCCAGCACTTTGAAGGCAGATGCAGGAGGATTCCTGGGGTTCCCTGTGAAAAATAGTTTCTGGCATAGGGTTTAGAGCTCTAGCATATGTTGCCCTTACAATGTTCTCTTGGAGGCTGGACAAAGCCATGTTCTGATACACTTGGCTAACCCTTGGAACCTACCTGGTGGCCCCCAAGTCCTACTTTCAACTGGCTTTCTGTTTTCTCTTCAGAGGTGGCATGTTCTCTATGTGATCAGGACTGCAGTGGGAGGGGTCCTTGTGTGTCTAAGAAGAACTTTCCCCAAAGACTCTGCCATGTGTGAGTGTCTTGGCTCATCCAAGATCGGAGGTCTTTGCCTGGGACGGGACTCAGGAGCTCAGTGGCAGCAAGTAACTGAAAGCATTCATTTTCACGTGGGATGTGAGTTCAAGGATCGTGGAGACACTGCCGCTCAGGAGGATCATAGGGGCAGATGGGCAGACTTCTGGCTATAACCAGTGTCTGGCCTGCAGAGGGAGGCTGCTAAATATTTGTCAAGTGAATGAATGGGTCAAATTTTAAGGCTAGAATGCAAAGCTACCTTGAAGAGCTTGAATTATTTCACAAGGACATACATACAAAGGAATTTTTGCTCTAAGAGCATCTTTAGGGGCAGATAGTCCTCTGCTTCTCTCCCTTGTCTGGACCTAGAGTTGCTTGTCCCTGGAGGTCATATTTTAACTATGTGATCTCTCTGCCTTTCCCATCTCCCTGGCTAGCAACAGTGTATTCACTGTTCATTCCACCTCTAGTGTGATGGCTGATAAGGATATAATGTATCTTTGAGGGGAAGTGCTGGACGCTTCTGACAGGCATTCACAACACTCCTTTGGATGGAGAGGTCGGGGCTATCCTAACTGTGGCAGGTGCTCGACGGTGCTCTGTAGAGAAGGCTGTGCCAGGAGCACTGCAGAGTGACTCAGTGGTGCCCGAGATGTTACCTGAGCTCACTCATGCCATGTGGCTCAGCACCAAGCTCATGAGAGCTATTGAGTGCGATGCTCCAGGAGAGGAAGCCCAATCAGATTCCTAGAGACAAACCAAGGCCTCCTTCTCTCCCTGCCTCAAGTTTGCAAAAGTATCTTCCAGTTCCTGGCCTTGAACAGACCATTGGTTGTTGGCATTGGGTGCAGCAGAATTAAGGGAAGACAGGGCTTTGGAAGGAACCCATGTTAAAGGCAGACCTGGGTCAAGCTGCTTGGGGTTTTGTGTAGGTCTCTCTTACCCTCATGTTTATACAAAAAGCATGTTGTACAAAACTTGGAGACGACAGAGAAGTGTAAGGAAATTCCAGAGCCCGTGTTTGTTGGATCTTCCTCTCTGACTTCTGACTTTGTAACATGAGCTTTCCCTAGTTAATAAGTCTTGAGAATCCTTTTGGAAGCTTGAGAATCTTTAGTACAAAGTTTTAATGGGCACTATGTCTGGTGTCTGAAGGCAGCGGAGCTCAGCTCCTTGGGAGTGGGCCCTCTTGCTTGGTGCCTCTGCAGGCTCCCTCCCCCAACTCACCCATGTCCAGTCCCTAGCTTCAGCTCATCCTTACCCTCTCATCCTCCCAGGAAGGCTTGACAGATGGGACCTGCTAAGTGCAAAGCTAATTTCCATCACACCATCCAATCCCTTGTTTCCCTGGCAACTGAAACCTTAGAGTTAAAATACCTAGACCAATAGGAAAATGAAAAGCCTTTAACAATCACATCCCAGGATTCCATTCTTCAAGGAAAGATCCCCACTCTGCTCAGGAACTCAAAGGGTTAGGACGGATGTGAGACACTACTCCCTTCTCTTTGCGAGTGGGTTTGCTTTGACTCCCACAGGCCACCCCCACCCCAACCATAGAATTGGTCATGGTTTTATTTACTTTTCTCTGGCCCAGTTTGGGTCAACAGGACCTCTCTCTTGCTCAGAACAGCCTCACAGTTGTGTGAAGTAAGAGGAGCCCAGGCCCCTGGACAGCTGTAATCAATCCTTGTCTGAGGGCGCAGTAGGGCTTTTCAGTTGGAGATGCTCTCACAGTCCCAGGTTTCTTGTGGCACATGGCGGCTGCAGTTTCAGACTGGCCAGCTATTCTTTCTCTTTTCTGCCTCAAAATGACTTAAAAGGCCCTTTGGGTGCGTCTGTGTGGATACATGCAATGTGTGCATGCACACGGGTAATCCTGTGACCTGAAGCCGGTCCAGCAAGGGGTTTAAGATGATTAAATTGCAAGAAAAGGAAGCGAGATTCACACTACCTCAGCCTAGTGCCCTGATAAGGGGAGCAGAGTCTGGGACCTCTCTTCTGCTTGCTTGCTTTTCCTCTTGCTCAGACTCCTTGCCAGGGCTCAGGGTTGGAAGCGAGAGGATTTCTTCAAGTGTTGCGGATAAAGCACACGTCCCCCGACCCCCACCATCCTCCTTATCAGTGAAAAATACCACACTGTGTGGTAGGTATGAAGAAGAACCTCTCCATAGGCCTCAGGGCCGCGCCCTCGCAAAACACACGCCAATGAAAAATCCCATGACTCTGGATGCTCACCAGTGTTTTCATCTAGTCATGATGGAGCATGAGACCATTCCCAGTGGCTTTGTTGTTTTTCTGTCTTTTCTTGCCATCCTGTTAGGATTTGTGCAGGTTATTTACTGTGGTGGGCTAGAGAGAAGCTGTTTGAGACCCCTGTGTCAGTGAGGAAAGTGGGTGGCAGGAGAAGGACCTGTCCTTCATTTTGTGAGCACACACACACACACATACACATACACTTGACCGGGTCAGAAGATGAACAGTCTAACAGCAGTGATGCTACGAGCGCCAAGTGGAGGCTAAAGGCAGGATGAGAGAGGAGTGGATTTCAGGGTAAATGGTCCAGTCCACAGGATGCGGCTGGGCTGCTGCTGTGCTAGGGGGGTGGCAGTAGGAAGATCCTGATGTGGCAACCCACCTGGCATGACTGGTCCAGTGAAGAAGGGACCAGTAGTATCTGTGACTTCTGTATCACGAGGGTTCATTAAATATGATTTCTTTTCACATCCTTTGGGGACCACCTAAAGGGCATGTATCCAAGGGTACAGGTCAACAAGGTCGGGAAAACAAACTTCCAATGCAAAAAGTCCCAACAGATTTTCCCCAAGCATCCTCTTGAGAGTGAGTATGTGAGTTATGTGCGTATGAGCACACATGTGGTCATGTGTTTGTAGACTGGATATTCATGTGCTTCAACTCATGGACAGGTTTGGTCGATCATCCCTTTAGGTTGAGAGACTGCTCAACTCCTACTTCCTGCAGTCCTTCCCTTCCCACTCTGGACCAACCCTTAGTAGCTGCGTTGTGGATTGCTTAGGTGTTCAGGATGGCTCTACCTCTAACTTTCCTAAGAGAGCACTGACCATTTCCCATGGAGTCGTTTTGGAGAGTTGCTCTCTGCGTTCAATGAAGGATAGATTAATACCAGCTCTGCCTTTGTGGATGGCTTGAGGATTTTCCCCTCAGGCCTCTGGCAAGTTCTTCCTAGGTCCAAGGCCGCCTGTCCGAATCCCACAGTTTGCGAAGCAGACCTGTGCCCCCTTGGCAACTATTCTCCTCGCTGGCGTTTCTATTCTCTTCAACTTATGGCTACAACATGGTGCCGTATTGACATCTGCTCCACATTTCAATGATTTCAAGGTCCTCAGCTGCTCAGACACTAACTCCTCTGGTCCCTTATTTTAAGGTGACACTTCCACAAACAGGCCACACCTTTTCCCTTTGCCCAAGGGACACTCGAGGCTGATTTTAACATCCTGAAAATGCATAGAGACATGCCAGGGAACGACCTCCGGCTGCCGCTAAAGCTGTTGATTCAGGTGCCAGAGCAGCCTGGACTTCATGCCGAGGTGGGGACAGGGCTCTACATCATTCCTGTGTGTCTTGTCACGTAGGCTGAGACAGCGCCATAGGTGCCTAGAGTCTTTCAATGGGTCTTTAATCTTTTCAACACCCCTTCAGGCTTCTATACCCCCTGCTTAGCCCAGAATCTCATCAGTATGTCTATTTCCCGTGTAAACAAGACTGTCTGTTTCCGAATTCTCCAAACTGCAGGCCTCAGTCACTGCTCAGGACCCAGCTGGATGGCCAACAACCCCCGTCCTGGTCACTAGTCCTGAGTAAACCTTTAGTCCTCCCACTATGACACACACATTGCATATCACTGGTAGGATACAGCGTGGTGTTACAGGGACAAACGGCACTGCCAGTGTTGCCAACAGCCTGGATGCTCAGTGGTACGATAGCTATTTCTTAATGCTCTGGGGAGTCTTGGGCGGTGTTTGCAGAGGTTCTCAGGATAGCCTTGTAAGGAGCCCTAGCCATAGCTGAACCAGCTGTTCCTGCCAACTGGAGAGATAGTGCCAATTTAGCCGTCCCTTATTGCCAGGTGCGTGTCATAGGGAAGAAGGGCAGAGCTCTTAGAGCCAAGCAGCCCCTCGGGCTCGTCTTCCTTGTCCTCTTTGTCTCTGCACTGCCCAAGGCCAAGTCCTCCCTTATATAATTCACAATCTCTTGGATGTACCCCAAGTACACGACCTCCCCGTGGCTCCCTGCTCAGACCGTCAACTTAATCCTTATTTTCCCATAGTGCTAGTGGTCTGATGGGATTAGGAAAACCTGGGTCCTGGGTTCTGGAGAGTCCTCTGTTTATTTGATTTGGAATGAGAAGAGTTTTTATTTATACTGGTGCAAGAGTCTGAAGGACAAGGAGGAGGTGGGCACATGGTTTTCCAAAGCTCTTGTTTCTTGAGTTCTGTTGGTTGGTGTTTGGTGACTGGGGATTTTAGCTGGGTCGTTAGTGACTTGGGTATGTGAGTGGGAGACAAAAATAAATGCTTTCTTCTGCGATTAAAAGGTCGGATGCCCTTTTGGTGCACAGAGGAGATGGAAACCCAGAAGGAGTTGAAGTTGTGAGTCTGCTCACCCAATAAAAGGCAGGCTAATAGCATCCCCACGTTCCTTTCCTGGCCTCATGGAAACCCCACGTGCCTTTAAGGTAGCAGACCCTTTCCCTGCAGGTAGCTGCTTTGTCTCTAGAGCTTGTAGGACCACTGGTGGCTTCAGTTTCCTCCTGGTTCATTTGCTTTTCAGCTTGAGGTAACCGGCTAGATTCTGAAATTCACACAGCCTCAGTCATTGCCTGCTGTGGTGGAGAAGCAGTTCGTGGAGGGTGCTGTGGCCACAGGTTTGCCATGCTCGTTATCCGGGACACCCAGCCACTCTGTTAGTCTCTACACTCCCTACTTTTCATTTCTCCCTTTGCTGCAATCAACCTCCATTTTTTTCTCTTCCTGCTGGATATTTCTAGAACTCAGGTCTGATCTTGTCCTTCACTTCCCTCTTGTGACAATTGTTTCAAAGTGAAATAAAGAGGAAGTGTTGTGTTTTTAGGACCCTGCACGGTGTCATTCTCAACACGGCCCTCGGCCATTTATGAACTCTAAGTTTAAATCAGTTTGCTCTCCACTTCCTTGTATCCATTACTGTAGGTTTTGGATAATCCTGTCTACAGGTAGAGCTTCTTCATGACCCAGATTGCAATCTCCCCTCTGAGACATTCTTCCAGATTGTTCCAGTTTGAATTCATCTCTGACTGTGGATTCTCTGGAACCCAGGTGGTTGCTTTGTCCCCAGCGCTCAGCACAGCCCCGGGATGTCAAAGACACCTAGGGATTCTGTGCTGGCAGGATACGCTCCTTCATTTCCCTGTCTCGTCTTCCCTCTCCTGTCTCTTCTCCTCCGTGAGAGTTAGCTGGGCTTGTGGATCTTCAGCATCCAATCTCACACATTGTGTCCCTTCGTCTGTTAGAGACCTGGGCTCTGTCTCCTGGATGCAGGTCCCATGGAGGTGGCCGCACTCCTGTCTGTCTTTGCAAGTAGATTTGCCTTCGGGCACAGAACCTGTGTTCTTGTTATTTTCATAAACCCCAATGTGCCTAATGTGATGCCTTGAGACTAAAGGATGTGGATGGAGAGGTCTCTAGAAGCTTCTCTGCTTGGCAGGAGTGTGGTAGGGGCTTTGATGGGCCTTTCAAAGGCACCACTCTTTGGAATTATTTTTATTTACTTTTGTGTTTTATATTTTCCTTCTTTTTATTTACCGACATATAAGTTACCTGCAGTACAATCTTCCTTTTTAGGCATGCCCTTCTGTGAATTTTAATAAGTTCAACCACCATCATCGAGAGAGAGAGAGAGAGAGAGAGAGAGAGAGAGAGAGAGAGAGAGAGAGAGAGAGCGCGCGAGAGTGAGCGCATTTCTACCCTAACCCCCCGGTAATCAGTGATCCGATTTCTGTCTGTTTAGTTTGGCCTTTTCCAGAATGTCACAGAAATAGAATCATTTGCTATGTAGATTTTTGAGTCTGGCTTCTTTCACTTAGAATAATAATCCATTGGAAATGTGACGACCCGGGCCCTGACACACACACGGTATGTATATAGCCTTGTGGCTGGCATGGGGTGTGGGTTTTCGGATACATGTGTGGTAGATATAAGTTGATACATGAGTCATTTTCAATCTGGAAATCTGCTGAGCCCTGAATCTTCCTCCCTCCGTGGTGGCACTGGTGAAAGCACCTTCTCTGGCTTTCCCCAGTCACCTCTTGGCTCTGAATGGTGGCAGTTGGAGCAGGGAAGCTAGCTGGGTGGGTGAGGTGACCATTAAATTCCTCCCTTAGGGAGGGGGTGGTGGCAGGGTGACAAAGGTCAGGCCTCTTTTGGCTAAAACAACAGAAGTGGCTCCAGCTGTCCCACAGCTGGAGGGGTGCGGTGCGTGCCTGCCTTCCCTCAGCGGTGTGAAAAGCCTTTTAATGGGGGTGTGCTGTTGTCAGGCCTGTGGCAGAGGTGTGCAGAGGAAAAGCAGGCCAGCCTGCAGCCGGTTTCTCTTTCCCTTTGACCTCCCTTATCTCTACTCCCCCATCTCCACCCGTCCCACTCTGAGGCTGCTGGCCAGGGCCCTCCTTTGCACCTGTGTAAATGCAGTGGTCATGGGGTCATGGAAGGGTGATGGAGAGCCTGAAGTGGGGATGTGGGGATGGGTCTGAGAGTGGGTGAGTGAGTGATGCTTTAATGGGAAACCGCTCTTGGTTGCAATGATGTGGCCTGGGATGGAAAGGTCAAGTTCTGACGTCACAGACGGAAAAGCAGGTAGCAACGGGCGTCTACCCTTTGGTTGGGGAGGAAGGGGTTGCAGCTGGACCCCACTTGGAGAATTTTATGCCATGTGTATTTGATCCTAGTCATCCCCTCCACTTTTCCCAGACCTATGACATAGTCCCTTCTCTACCCACCCAACTTCGAGTTCTTACTGTATTTTAAAAGCCACCAGTCAGATTTGTGTTACATATGCACGCTTGGATGTGTGGTTTTTGGACCACACTTAAAAAAAAAAAAAAGACTGAAAACCAAAACCAAAACAAAAAAACCATCTTCCTTTTCCAGTAACCATTAGTTGCTGATAACACCTCAACCAGAGGGGGAACTTCATGCTCACCCGATTTCTCCATGCTGGGGTTTGGTCTGGCTTGAGTTTGCACACATCTTGTACATGCTGTACTACTGGAGGGGGTTAATAGGCGCAGCCCCCCTGCTGTGTCCAAAGAACAATTTCCTTGTAGTCCCCGCCCCCTTCTGGGTTTAGATTCTTTCCATCTCTTCTTTTGCGATGATCCTGGAGCCTTGGGAGGAGGGAGTGTAATTTAGATGTTCCAGTTAGGGCTGAACACTTCTGCAGCTTGACCAGTCATGAGTCTTCACGTTACCATCTACTACCAATGGAAGCTTCTCTGACGAGGGTTGAAAGGTGCATTGGTCTACGGGTATAGCTTCCATCTCATGACAGCCAGTCCAACACTATGTCCATTTAGCAGAATAACAGTGGGAGATTCTCTAGGGTCTGTGGTCCATCTAGACTTGGGTTCTTGGCCCGATAATGTGGCCAGGCACGGCTTTTTATCTCGTACAGCAGGACTTAAATTCAAACAGAAAGCGGCACTCCTGTAATGTTCATGCCACCATTATACCAGTGGGCATGTCTCATGCATCATTGTCATCGTCATCATTGTCCTCATCGTCCTCATCGTCGTCATATCGTCATCATCATCATCGTCCTCATCATCATCGTCCTCATCATCATCGTCATTAAACACGGTGTATTGTTAAATAACAGTTGTTATTGTAGTTTGCAGGGTTCCTATCTGGATAAGACTGATGAGTACCTTTCTCCTCTGGTAGCGTACGTAACACCTTTCCACCACAGGGAAGTCAGCCCTTTCTTAGTGATAAGGTTTCTATGTGAGTACCAGTTTGAGTTCGCCGTGTTCTATGACTCTGTGTGGTGTCTTCAGCACCAGGATCTTGCTGTCAAGTTCTGGGAGAAGGGCAATGGCGATAGCCTATAATGCTTGGGTGTCTCTGGCCCCTCACTTACCATCAGCTCGAAAAGAGGCAAATCATTCATGGAACTGGGCTTCTAGTTGTTAGCGTATGACGTGTAGTAGGGTATTGTCCTTTTATAGGGTGACTTCATTTTAATGAGCACATATTCTCTTTATCTCTCTCTATATATAACTCTATCCATCTCTCTGTCTGTCTGTCTGTCTATCTGTCTCATGTGTGCATGTGTATGTATATATGTTTCCCTTTCCCTTTTTGTCTCCAGCATTCACACCAAGAGGACCATTTTCCCTTTTGATAGCAAATATGCCAACAAGAAATGCTAAAATCTTGAGGTGAACATTGAGAAGCTTCTCTTAGGGAAGCTCTTTTCCCTTCTTAGAGCCTCCCTCTCTCCTCTGTCAATCAGGAACTCAGCAATGCTCTTGCCCTTTGACCTGCCTGCGATGCCCCCACAGTGAGGGTAGGTAGCACTGTGTGGTCAGAGAAGCTGGGCCACTAACGTCAGGCCTGGAGGACTGTGTCGCTGACTGGCTTAGTTCTCTTGTGTGTTGTGAGTCCCCATTCAGGCATTCAGAGGTGTGATACCCAGATCTTTGGTTCTGCTTGTAGGGAGCTTTCAACCTAGTGTGGAAGAAATGTGTAATTGTATCAGTCATTTAATCATAGTGTGAAAACTAAGACAATACGGAGGCTCAGCAGAGAAGGTCTTTAGATGCCCAAGGCAGCAGCATTTGTAATGGCGGAAGAGGGGAACGTGGGAGTCTGTGAGGTAAGGGCATGTTTCAGGGAGGATGCTCAGAGTCCTGAGGCAGGAAGGAACAATCCAGCTGTGCCATAGTTGTGATGGGCTCCTCGTCTACCCAGCAGGCACATGGCAGGGTTGCTCACCTTCCCTTCCTCCCGGGAAGGTAAATTGGATCATTTGCAGATGCAGATAATTCACTGTTTTGACAACACAGCATCTGTGGAAAAAATGCATTGAGTGCATCAAAAAACTGACTAAAACAGCAGTCTCTTTCATCATCTGGTAGTTGTTCTCAGTTAAATGCACGTGCACAGCAGCTGCCAGAGAAGCCAGAGTGCTAATGACGATGGCAGTTGCCAGTATTCCATCTTGACATGTGCTCATCTCAGGCTCAGTGACCAGAGGTAGCTCAGCAGTCCGACTTGAGGGCGAGATGACTCACGCCTGGGATGGTGCAGAGGCTTCCCTCAGGTCTACTCGAGGAAGGTGAGGCCACGCTCACAGAGCCTGAATTTCATGACCATCTGGTGACAACTGCCTTTTGGGTACAGGCACACGGTCTCAGACACACTGGCACCTTCTCTTCAGTGACTTAGGAATTTTTCCTTTCCTTAATTTTGGGGAAAACCACCATTTTGGTATGAACTTTCCTACCTGGCACATGCTCTGTAAAAGAAAGGAAAGAGATTTCTGTATGTATGAAAGCTTTAAACTCTAGGTTAGACAAGAAGCACCTCTTTCCACAGTAAGTGATAGAAAGGTAGCAGTAACTGCTTCCTCCTCCTCTTCTACCCCTCCTCCCCCTTCTCTTCTTCCACTTCTCCTGTTTATTTGAGTTCTAGAGGATTAGAGCCCACACCATCATGATGGGGACATGGCTACAGACAGGTATGGCACTGAAACAGTAGCTGAGAGCTTACATCTGATCCACAAGCAAGACACATAGACACACAGACACAGACACACAGACACACACACAGACACACACACACAGACACAGAGAGAGAGAGAGAGAGAGAGAGAGAGAGAGAGAGAGAGAGAGAGAGAGAGAGAGGAAGGGAGGGAGGGAGAGGGAGAGAGAAAAGACACTTGGCATGGCACAGGTCTTTTGAAGCCTCAAAGCCTTCTCTCATGTCACAACTCTTCCATCAAGGCCATACATGAAAAGATCTTTTTATCTATGACATATTTTAGGTGAGGCTTGTGCCTGTCTGTTTATTCTTCAGGTATGTATTGAGCAACTGCTTTGGGTTAGACGTTGTGTTGTGGCTTACATATATAAAGAGAAACAGGCCACAGTCTTTTATAGATCTGTAAGCTGATAAATGAAACCACACTTTATTGGTAGATGATCAACACAGTGCGGTAAAAACCCCAAGGGCACCAATGTTTAAATGCGAAGGCATTTGCTATTTAAAATGTTATTTTATCAGTAGATATTTATCTATGTAGGAGGGGTATGCCTATAGGGGTCAGAGAGCAGCCTGTGGAGATGTTCCGTTCTCTCCTCCCATCATGTGGGTTCCAGAGAAGGACACAGGCCATCAGGCTTGGCAGCAGCTCAGCTCTCTCACTAGTTCTACATTTGCTGCTTAGATGAGAACGTCATCTAAGGGGTGGAAGTGGAACTCGACTGGAAGGGAATGAATGCTTCAGTGGGAGTCAAACAGGCAGAAGGCAAAGGAGTAGATGAGTCACCATGGCTAAGAGAGTCCTAGCCTGTCCTCAGCTATTCCAGACGTCCCAGATAAAGTCGGTGAGTGACACCACAGTGGATGTCCCAGCATCAGCCAAGCTCCCAGTCAAACTCAGTCACATTCAGTACCTCTGCAGCTACTAGGCGGAGCAGAACCTCCCAGCTGAGCCCTGCCGGCCTGCAGAGTTATGGGAAACAAATTGTTCACAGCTATTAAGCTGAGGGTGTTTTGCTTTGTAACAATGGGGAAATAAAACAAAAAACGTTGGGAGTGAATGCTTGGGGCTATGCCACATGTGAACTTAGGAGAAAAAAAATCATCAAATTAATTTCGATTTAGTCTGTGTTATTTGAGGATGCCATTGCAAAGAGAAGTGTCACTCGTAATCCATAATGTAGACTCAGTTTCCCAAACCCTCTGACCAGATCTAGTATGGCTTCTGCTACCTTTTTGACACCCGAGGAAAATAGGAAAACATCTCTGTTATCAGATAAACATCTGTTTAGAAGTTTAGTTGGGGTCTGAAGCTGGAGAGAACTCTGGTTGAGGAGTGCTTGCTGCTTTTCCATGGAAGCCAAGTTTGGTTCCCAGAACCCACATTGGGAGACTTACAACTGCCTGTAACTCCAGCACCAGATTAACTGATGCCCTCTTCTGACCTGTGAGGGTACCTGCTTACCGCGTGTGCCCCAACAGTGGTAAAATAATAAAATAGTAGGGAAAGTGAAGGCTGGAGAAGTGTTTGTAACAGGAAGAGTTGAACATCTCCCAGGTTGAGCCTTAAGCTGGCTTTCTTGTACCTACATTGCCATAGAAACTTGGCAGCCAATCAAAGCTGACAAGGCTTGTGGGGTTGGGGTGGTCTGTCTGGGTGGAAGCTGCAGCAGGGTCTTTGCTCGGCTCTGCTGGAGCCAAAAGGCAGGGAGCAGAGTGTGTGCGTTACAGACGGAAGGGATTATTGGTTCAGCCTTGATGTTTGTCTGCCCTCATCTTCTCTATGGGAGAGCCAGTCCCTGGTGAGCAGCTTTTCCAGTAGGGAGGGTGATTTGTTTTTATGTATGTCAAGTGTCTGTCCCGCTTTGCAAATGTGAGCACAACACAAAATGTTTGGGATTATCTGGTCCTCAGGGAGAAGGGGTGGGAGAGACAGTTCCAGCCGCACCATTGTCCTGGCCCCCTTTGTTTGCTTTCTGTATTATGCAATCGTATTGAACACCATTACTAGTTTGCTTTACTTGTCTCTTGGTTAGGAAGGATGGCTTTATTTGTTGTTGTTTTTGTTTTTTTTATTTTTGTTTTTGTAAAAATGTAGTTTTCATTCTTAAGGGGAATGGCTAAGTATTTGAATCATTGTGGGGAGAGGGGGCGAGAATTGACTCTGTTGCCATCGCCCAAATTTCCCGCTAATCATGGTTACTTCAACTCTTTTGAGTTTTGTCTGTGTGCTGTGAGGACTGATCATAAACCCGGCTTGTTTCAGTGATTTCCCCCTCTTACCTACCGTGACCTGCAAGATGGGAGAAAACATCCCTACCTTCGTGACTTCATTTGGACTACGACAAACTCCAGGGATATTCTGGCTATTGACCCATAAGTACTGGACTGATCCACTGTCCATTTACAGAGTGCAGACATAGTCCTTGAGATCTCTCTTTGCTTTAAGAGTCATTTAAGACTTCAATGAGTCTTAGCCTGGTTCTAGAAAAACTCAGTTGAGGATGGGTGTGGCAGTGCATGCTTAGGAAGCCAAAGCGGGAAGAATGCAGGGTCAAGGCCAGACTGGTGACACAGTAAGGCTTTGTCTTAGAAAACAAACAAACAAACAAACACTCAGATAAGGACCATTGGCTAAAGTATACCTTGGCTTGTATACTTCATGGCTGGGCTGTTGCATATGGCAGCCATTATCCACACGTAGTCATCTGAAACTAAACACAACTCAGTATTTGGTCTCTTAGTTGCGTTTGCTATGCTATGGGTATAGCAACCTTGTCTGGAAAAGTTACTTGAAACTGTGCGGCTCTGTAGTATTTTAAGCTTCCAGGATCACACCCTCTCTTGGTCTCTCTGCTCACATGCTATGTGGTAACTGCTTGCCTGGCATCTTATTCTAGAGTGGAAATCCATCGTGGGCAGGGTCTTCGTTGAGTGTCCCTCACTGGCTTCCTGGGCAGAAGGGAGGATAAGCTCATCCTGATTGATTGTGGATGCAGGATGATCTCTTCCACGAGGGCAGAGTCACACTATTCAGGCCTTATTTAACAGAGCTCAGCTTGTGTTTTGGGAGCAATCACAAATACACATAGTTCCCCAAACGCACAAAAAAGAGGTTTATAGTTGATTGAAGATGGTCTTTAGCAACTGCCCTGTGCTGTCTCTGAAGTTTTTATAGCACCTTAGGGGTGAATAAATTTGAGACAGGCATCTTGTGGGAACCCTACTGACAGGGAGATCACTCCGTGGTCTGGAGAAGGTGGGGTTCTGAGGCTCTGTGACCTGTCTGTCTGCAGACAGAGTGCTCCCCTTGTCAGACTGGTCTCTGGCGCAGTCACACTGAGTCTCTTTTGGCTCAGAACAAGCCATTTCCAAACTGAATTTATGGCCTGTAGTTCAATGCCATGATGACGTCTGTAGCTGTCCTCCTCTGTGAGCAGCGGAGCAGACAAGGCAACCTCTGCTGTTTTAAAAAAGAAACTTTGTCTCTCCTTTGGTGAGTTCTCTTAAAAAGAAAACCACACTGTTTAAATTTCAAAGATGAGCGCAAACTTACAGATGGACTGAGGCGGTGTTGGCAAATGTGATCTTCACAATAACACAAGGAAGGGCATGGCAGTAGCCTCAACTGTTGAAGGTGGGAAAAATTTAGAGCCTGAAAACATAGGCAAACTTCCCCAAGACCCAACAATGTCTGTGTGGGTACTGGGATCCATGACTTCAACAAACAACAAAAACTAAAACCCAAAAACCCAGCTCAAAGTCAGAAGCTAAAAGCCTCAGATGAGATAACCCTACTCCTAATAATCTTCTGTTCTGAGGTGACATCAGGACGGGGAGGGAGCACTGTGTGGCCATGGGGAGGATGGAGGAAAGGACATGGCTAAAGGAAGTCAGGGCTCAGAGCATTGAAGAGAGAAGATCCCAGGAGCCTCCTAGGATGATGCGGATCTGGGAGGGGAGGTTAGGCCTTTCTAGACATCTCAGTTCTGAGTTAATCCCATATGAGAAGCACCACCCATGGCTACATTGGTTACAAATAGTCACAGTCTAGCACTGGGCTAGATGCTCAGATGTGTTTACATACAGAGCAGGTTAAATGCTTCTGGTCTTGAAGCTCCAAGTTGGGGGCTCTGTTGTTAACCGAATCACACAAATAAATTCATCACCTCAGACTGTTAAGAATCCTGAGTTGTGAGAGATTGTGATGGGTACTGTCCTTACCTGTGAGAGTTGGGGAAGTTTCCTAAAAAAGGTGACAGCCCAAACCCAGAGCAGGCTGGGAGCAGATGGAGGAGAAGCACCTCAAATGGTTAGATGGGCAGGGAGGCCTTGCAACCACTGGTAAGCAAGGGGCACAGAAGCCAGGGAAGGGCCCAAGGTCACATATGGCCAGCCTGGAACATCCTCCATCTGTCCTAATGGCAGTTGGACACCTCTTGAGGATTGTAGTCAGGGATCCAGGGCTGATGCTGGTATGCTGAGGTCGACTTGGAGGGTGGCAGTGCATGAGGGTTTATCGAAGGTGTCTGAGAATTCCGGTCCGAACGAATTCCGTTTGACTCAGTGTTCCCAAGCCAATTATTATCACTGCAAGTTTTGAAAACAGGAAACGTCTTCTTACAGAAGCTCACTTAGCTGGCATTCCGCTAGAGAGCAATGGGCAGAACGGATAGATTTAGGGTTCAATGCTATTGATTTGGCGATAGATTTGGGCTTCAGTGCTTTGTTCTAATACATAAAACTTCCCCCACAGAACTTAGAAACTGCATTCTGGAGCTGAGGATTTGTAAGTAGCAGTGTGGTAGCCATCCGTGTGCATGCAGAGGACAAATGGTTTGCAGGTTAAAGCTTTGGTTTTCTTTCCCACAGATTTAGGCTGTGAGGAGATCCCCACTCCTCACAGCTGTGGGGCACTGGTCTAGTCAGGAGTTCCTTTTCACAGGGTAGTTGTGGAGACTGACAAGATCCTACATTTGGAGCACTTGGAGCATCCTCTGGTCAGTCAGTAGGACCTTCCTATCCTTAGGATGCCTATAGGAGGCCTTCTTGGTTAGACATGCTATCTGACGCCTTCATCTCTAAGGTTTTATAACTTAAGATTTATTTGAGGTTTACTTACTAAGGGCAAGCCAAGACTGTACGCCATGGGTTTCTCCCTATTTTTCTTGCAGAAACTAACCTCTGTGCTATTTCACTTTTTTCCCCTTCCCAACGTAGTTTCTAATAAGTGACCGTGACCCTCCGTGCAACCCCCACTGCCCCAGGACTCAGCCCAAGCCCATCTGCGCGTCTGACGGCAGGTCCTATGAGTCCATGTGTGAGTACCAGAGAGCCAAGTGCCGAGACCCTGCCCTGGCCGTGGTCCATCGAGGTAGATGCAAAGGTGAGTGACCTGCACAGGTTGGCAGGCTGCACAGGCTGCTAGGACTACAGCTCCCACAATGCCTTAGCTTTGCTCTTAGTCTCTGCCTCCCATCGGGTGTGAGAGAAGGACAGTGGCAAGGAGTACTTCCCTGATCTTCAGAGCTGCCACCAATAAGGTGCGAGAGGCCCAGGGGCTCTCTGGCCAGTGTCTTGTTTGTTTGTGGTTTTGTTTCAAAATAGAGACACAGTACACTACTGCTGGCCCCGGAATAGGGATTCCAAATCGTTGTTTCGCAGAAGTGTTTTTGTTTGATCTGCTTTAAAACACGGAAAGTATTCGAGATAACATTTAAACATTGGGAGAGTCAACAACAATAACAAATCTGGCCTTTTGTTTCTCTCTTCCAAAATTGGCAGGTCTGTGCAAAACAGCACATAGTCAGAGCTGAGGGCCTCCAGCCGCGAAAGCGGAGCTTGCTTTCTGCTTTGCTCCGGTCCCCATCCTGGCTTCCGAGCACTGCGCATGCGTCTTCTCAGACGCTGTCCTTGCGACTTTCCCTAGTTTTAAAGAGTTTTGACCTTATGGCCTGGAGCCTTCATAGGAAATGCAGGAAGTCAGCAGGCTAGCTTAGACCTTTGATTTTCTCAAGAAAGTGCTGGCATTGCCATGTAGCCTTGGCCGGCCCGGCACTCACTATGTATATAGCCCAGGCTAACTCCAGGCCTTCGGTCAGAGCTTTCCTTAGTACCGGCACTAAAGACATGCGCTACCATGCTCCTTTCGCAGTTCCTGGATTTATTAGTTTTAGTAAAAGCTTGGGGAAATTAATGGAAATGGAACCTCCATTCCCTGTCCCCCCCCCCCCCATCGCATGAATAAAAGGACATTTAGGAGAAAATCAAAAGCAAAGCCTGGTAACATGCTTCTCCTCTACTTTCCTAAGTGTAGCATTAAGGAGGAAGGAAGCTGGAGCAGGTGTCCATGGACACCGGCACCACGCTCTTACTGCTGGACATGCTGGTGGTATGCTGCCTAATCCCACCTACGGGATTTTTCTCAGTATTCCTACCATGGGGCAGCCATTTTGGTTCCTGGCTTCTGTGTGGAATCCCTGGGAAACATACAATGAATGTACTCCTCTCCCTGTTTAGATGCTGGCCAGAGCAAGTGTCGCCTGGAGAGGGCTCAGGCCTTGGAACAAGCCAAGAAGCCCCAGGAGGCTGTGTTTGTCCCAGAGTGCAGCGAGGATGGTTCCTTCACACAGGTGAGGCTTCACACGGGCTTCTCAGGGCGCTTGCTGGCTGAGGCAGAAGGGAGGTGACCAGAGAGCACCCGGCTCATTTGGCACCTTCACTTTCTGGGAAATGGCTGGGTGAGTGGCTCTTTATCCCCTCTGCACTGCCTTTCCCCTTCTGGGCCCTCTATGTCACTCCCTGCCAACTGGCAGTGGGCCCTGACAAGATGCATGAGAGTCTGAGCCAGGAAACTGGCATGGCCGGGTCCTGGTCCTCCCTGCTGGCCGTCTCCTCTGTCAAATGTGGGCTGATTATTTTCTCTCATCCCTGCCAGTTTCCACAGGCAACCTCGGTATTCCCTTCTCTGTGTCATTGCCACCCCTCTGCACCCCCACGCCACATACTTCCTTGAATGAAGAGGTGCCCTCTTTGAGCACAAAGGGCACCATGGCTTCCGGACTGTGTGTGTACACATGCACATGCACATGAGCGTGGACCAAGATTTTAAATCCTGTCAGCAGTCTCACCTCTCCTGCTCAGTGTTCCGGCTATTGCTTTGTGTAAAAGCAGGGCAGGACACATTGGCACAGGCAGCCTTCCTGAAGTGTAGCGGCGGCGGGAAGTAAGCTACTTCTTCAGGAAACTTCTAGATGGCTCTCTAAGGACTCAGGAGATGAGAGGTTTCTGTGAGTCAGGACATGTGGCAGTTGCATGAAGATGTGAGGAGAGTAAGAACAGTCACAGGACATGGTAAGCTTGGCTTAGCTGGGATTGTCCCTGTGCCTGGCCACTTCCTCTAGGACCCTTCTATCAAGCACGTACAGCATTTAGGGGAATCTACCCTTTCAGAGAATGGGGGCATCAGCTTCAGGGTTTTAAAAGCTTCTCTAATTCTGTATCTGGAGATGCAGAGTGGCTGTTGGTCAGAGGGTTTTCAGATTTCACTTCTGGTGAGGTTGAGAGGGTTACTGATCTTAGACCAACACTGTCTTGGGCAGTAACATAGAGGGGTGGTCGGGCGTAGGTTTGACTTTGAGATTTTAAGTGTTTCTCTGTTGACTCAAATGTGTAACCAGGCCGGGGAGCCCAGGGATAAAGCGACCTTGGCCGTCAGCCCTGGGTGAAGTGCTTGTTTTGACTTCCCATTTAAAGCTTTGCACAGCCGAGTAACCCTATTTATGGAGAATGCGTGCACCATCCTGACTTGGGGTGAAGAGCTGGTTCAAGGCCAGGGCACTCTGAAGATCCCTATGCTATGCTGCTCTCTGAATTGGCAGCCGCAAAGGGAGCTCTGAGGTGTGCATGAGGAAGATTCAATCTAGAGCTGTGCTTGGTGCACTGTGCCTGACTGGGGCCAACTGCCTGGGCTTGAGGCCAACCCACACAGGCAAGTCACCTAGCTTCCCAGCATGCTTATCTGAGAAGAAATAGACACAGTTATCTTTATGATTGTTATGCTATACACATGTGATAAATTACTGTGATGTCATCAGCATTCTAGCTCTTATGTTATACATGGCATATTACTATTATTAGTGGTTATTATTTCACTTCCCTTGTACGGCCGTGATGAGGATTAAATAGGCTAACACGTGTGAGACACTTGGGACATACTCGCGTCATGTAAGCATTTGTCAGCATCATTATTGTGAATCCCATCTCCACTGTGGGTCTCCATCTTAGATCTTCTCAAGACCTAAGGTAGTACTATTTAAGGGTTGGGGGAGAACACCCAAAGCCTTGATTGAAACTTTCCAAGCATGGAGATTCATGGCCCTCCATCCTATCAGTTTTTAAGTTCGGTATTTATTCTAGTAAAAAGAATGTGGTGACCTTCGTATGTGCACTTGAGCATTCACATCCTCGGGGTGGGGTGGAGGTGGGAGGAGGAATCAGACCTTGCTGAGTTTTGTTTTGGGCCGAGACCTGTGGGAGAAAGGTGACAGGGAGGAGGGCAGAGCAGAAGGCAGCTGTTCTCTCTCTTCTGCAGGCTCGTGTAGTCCTGAGTGTGTTGCTTGTGAGAGCGGTTGACCTCTGCCCTCCTGACTCTGAAGTGTTTGCTGTCTCATGACAGACAGCCTCTGGCCAGCTTTTGTTCTCGCAAGGCCAGGCCGGACCAGGTGGTGTTTGCTAAAGGAAAGGAGCTTCCAGATTAGTCCAGGCTGACTTGCTAAATGAGAGTGCCCCGGAGTGCAGGCTGTCAGGTATCCCTTGCTTGTGTGACAGGCTAAGCATTGCCATGTGTCCACAGCCCAGGCTGGCTCGGCCCAGTGTGCAGCTTGGCGCAGCTAGTCAGAAGATGAGCCCAGCTCAAGTGGTTAAATGGGAGTGCCCCTCCCCCCCCACCGAAGATGCTGCCATGACTTCACAAAATGAGACTGCTTGCTCTGAGCATGATTCGGTCACTCTGAGGAGCTGCCAGAGCGCTTGGGAGACAGAATGCCTCTGTCTCCTTCCCCACGGCCCGTCATCACTCAGCAAAGCCCAGAGACAAGCTACATTGCTCTACTATTCCTTAGAACATTGGCATGGATGCGTCCTGGAGTTAGTAGCATGCCTTACTCCTGGGAATTGCTACAGATGTCATTCTCCTGAAGAACAAGGAGAGAATGACGGGACTCAGTTGGGAAGGCTTTATCTGGTGTGAGTCCCAGCTGGAGGCCACATGACTGAATTAGCTTTAAGGAGGCTCCTGTGGGGACTGTGGCTTCTTCATTCTTTGTTCCCTTTGTCCTCTTTCCTCACTGTACCCAACCTTGACTCACACATGGGAGGGTGGGCAGCGGGCGGGAGGGCAGGTGTCTCATCTTCCTTACAGCAGGAATGCTGCACACATGTCACTGTTTGAACTGTCAGTACTTAGCATGGTCCCAGACCATGAAATCCAATCCCAAGGCTTGGATCCACACACAGGTACTTTTGTGTGTGCGGGTACAAATGTGTGTATGGTTGTAGTGTGTGTGTGTGTGTGTGTGGTTGTACATTTGTTTGTGTGCTTATATGTGTGTGTAGGTTAGAGGCAATCTTCGGTTTGTTTTTCCGAAAACATCCACCTTGTTTTTTGAGGCAGTCTATTACTGGCTTCGAACTCACTAATTAGGTTAGGTTGGCTGGTCAGGGAGGCCTGGGGTCTGCTTGTCTCTCTGCCTCTACAGCACTGGGCTCACAAGAGAATGTCACTGTGTCTAGCCTTTTTACCCGGATTAAATTTAGAACCTTGTGCTTGCTTATTGAGCCATCTCAGACACAGGGTTAGGGATTTTTAACTTCTCATCCCCCCCACACCCTGAGGTGATGTCAGTATTTGTTAAAAAACAAACCTCAAACCTATTTTGTCTCTTGAATGTATCACTGAGATGTGAGGTTCAGCTCTGTGGGGACCTGGGGTGAAGTCAGCTGCTGCAGACTAAGTCCTTTGCTATGGTGGTGTCTGTTTCTTCTCTGGATATCAAAGGTATCATTCCCAATATCTGTTCTACCGAGATCTCTGTCAAGGGTTTGTCAACTGCCCAAGCTGTTTAGCTGAGATCTCATCTGTGTTGACCGGAGGGTGACTTGCTGTGCTGTGCTTGTGTATGTAGCTGCATGTGTGTATGAGTGGAGTCATGCAGTGCCGGCAGGAGCTTGTCAAACGCGTGTATCACTGGACGACAGTGATGGTCACTGCTAAGTGTGCTGGAGCCAGCTAGGGTCATACTCACCGGCCCTCACTCTAACCTTCCCACAGGTAGGTTTTAATGCCTTGATATAAAGAAAAGCGGAGTTTCCGAGCAGTTTGAGGTCACTGAGCTAGAAAGAGTTTTGACTCAAGTGGACTAACGTTGGGGCTCATGATGTTTTTGTGCAGAAGTGGCCCTGATACATATGTATTTCATTTTCACCACCATTGTTATCCCAGAATTCCTTCTCTTGTTGTCCAATCAATCAAACACACACATTAAAAAAAAACCTCCTTTGATTATGGGGATTTAAAAAAAGTACAAAAGAGTAGGCATAATAGTATAATGAGCTCCATGTACCCATCAGCACTTTCAGCAATGATCGACACGTGGCCAATTCTGTTTCATCTTTGCCCCACTTTCGTCTCCCATCGCAGACCGAGTTCCTTCAAAGCAAAGGCCCAGACACAACATCTTTTTATCCCAGGCAAGCAGGCATTTTGAATTCCACTGTGTTCTGGGCTATGTACTGGTATGAGGGATTAAAAAAAAAAAAAAGTTGTGAGCCACGCCTTATGCAGAAAAGATAGCAAGACAGACACCAAAGCAATGGTGAGAGATCGCATATGCGTAGCTGGAAACCCATATTTCAAAAGCCCACTTATCAGTCAATTGACTAGAGCTCAGGATGCATTTTGTCAGCAAGAAAAAACAAACACAAATTCGAAAATGTCCTTAAGCTGAAAGCAAATGTTACAGATTAACTTTAATGACAAAGTACCGACCTCATATATAGGTATGTCTTACAATTTGGAAGGGGAAAAAAAAACCAGTAAAACGTGGTCAAGAGATACCTACAAGGAGATACCTATAAGTAATAAGACATTAGCCTGTGAGCAAGCCTGGGGGGATGTAGCAAAGTGACAGCATCATGTGCCAGGCCCTGGGTTTAGTTCCTGGTATCACCAAAGGACAAAGAATGACGATAGCCAATAAGTGAGCATGAATGATATAATCTTCCCTACTCATTAAATTATACACACGAAAATGATGATGGGGAGGTTGGGGAGATGGTTCAGGGAGAGACGTTGCCTTGAAAGCATGAGCACTTGAGTCTGTTCCCAAGAACCTATATAAAAAGCTGGGTGTGGTGACGTGCTTGGAATTCCAGCCCTGAGGAGGGGGAGCTGGAGGGATCCTGAAGGCCAGTCTAACCTACTCAGCAGGATTCTAGCCAATGAAGGACCCTGTCTCAAAAAACAAGGCAGGAAGCATGTGTCTTAGCGTTTCTATTGCTATGATGAAACAGCATGGCCAAAGCAACTTGGGGAGGAAAGGGCTTATATGGCTTACACTTCCATGCCACTGTTCATCATTGAAGGAAGTCAGGACAGGAACTCCAAAAGAATCTGGAGGCAGGAACTGGTGCAGAACCCAGGACCACCAGCCCAGGGAGGCACCACCCACAATACGCTGGGTCATCCACCATCAGTGACTAAGAAAATGCCCTACAGGCTTGCCTATCACCCAATCTTATGGAGGTATTTTTTTCTGTTAGGCTCCCTCCTCTCAGATGAATTTAGCTTGGTTTAGCTTGGGGCAAGTTGATATAAAACTATTCTGTACAGCATCTGAAGGACAACACTGGCCTGACACATGTATCTGCACCCAACAGGGACATAAGTGCATACACACACACACACACACACACACACACACACACACACACACACACACACACATATACGCACGCATGCGCGCAGGCACGCAAATGATGGTGGATCATTTTGCTTGTCAAACTTGTAACGACAGGAGAAGTTGTTCAGGATCAAATGGGGGAAATGTCTTACCCCTATGCTGCTGTTGGGAAAGTCAGCTGGCACCTGTTTTGCAATAGGGGTCAGAAGTCTGCAGTGAACTCACATTTGGTGCTTGTGATTTCACTTCTAGGAATTTATTCCAAGGAAATACTTTTATTTCTTTAAAAAATTTCCCCAAGGAATGACTTTTAAATGTGTGAAAATGTTTAGTGACAAAGGATTTCCAATTTTGTTATAGCAAAAAGAAACTGGACCTGGTCCTAGATGTTTAACAATAGAGAGTTGTCTAAACAGATTATGGCAGAACATGTTGTGCAGCCACGAAAGTGTGTGCTGTAGAGGCTTACTCTACACATGTGTATGTGCATGAATGTTAGGGTTTACCAAGTGGTCATCAAGAAACATTTTAATTCTTTTCTAAAGAAATAGCTTTTAAAGAAAACCTAACATTGTAATTCGATGAGAGAAACATATAGGGCAGAGATAGAATGACAGATCTCATTCTCCCCAAACAGGAACTGTTACATCTACAACCCTCTGGATCTTTTTGTATATGTAGTTATTAATCATTAAGGCAAAGCCATTCAATGACATGTCTTATTTTATAACATTTCTTTAACTATATTGTGGGCTTACTTTTAGTTAGGTTTCATTTGGCTTGCTTCTTTTTTTTTTTTTTTTAAATTTGCTACATTTTTTTTCTTTGCATAAAGGTGTGGATTTTGGATAATTGGGAGTAAGATTTTTTGGGAGGCATGTACTGGGCCAAAAGAAGGTGTAGTTTGACAATCTTGTTTTAGTTTGACAATTTCATACACGACGTGTCTTGACTATATCAACCTCAGCTCCTTCCTTACACTCCCATTCGACCCTTCAACATGTATCAGTCTCACCTCCTTTCCTTCCTTCCTTCCTTCCTTCCTTCCTTCCTTCCTTCCTTCCTTCCTTCCTTCCTTCCTTCCTTCCTTCCTCCTTTCTCCCTCCTTCCTTCCTCCATTTCTTTTTTCCTTTTTTTTTTTTTTTTTCTTCTTTTTTTTCGGAGCTGGGGACCGAACCCAGGGCCTTGCGCTTCCTAGGTAAGCGCTCTACCACTGAGCTAAATCCCCAGCCCCCTTCCTCCATTTCTTATCTCCTTCTTTCCTCCCTTTCTCACTTTTTTCATTCATTCCCTTCTTCCTTCCTTTTTTAAAAATAAACCACCGAGTCCAATTAGTGTTATCTGCACGAGCATGAACAGCCTACGAGTGACCCCACCTCTGGAGAAAGTGGACTCCTCCTCCCCAGCAGCTGGTAATTGCCAGTGGCTCCTCCTCTCGGGCTGGAGCCTCAGGAACTCCTCACCATCCATGCTGGAATTACTGACTGACTTGATCTTTTGCAGAGAACAACAACGTTTGTAAGCTCATGAGTGCACTGGCCATGCTATGTTCAGATGACAGCATTTTGTGGTACTCCACCCCATCCTTACCGTCTTTCTTACATTCTTTCTGACCCTCTTCCTCGGTGTTTGATGAATCTGGGGGCAGTTGGTCTCCGTGTCCCACTTAGAGAAGAGGGCTCAACAGTCACTTATTCTCGGCCGTCGATCCGTTATGAGTCTCTGCCTTGACTGATGCCTGTGAGGAAGTCAGGTGCTAGTTATGAGACTTAGCTGCAGTCCCGGGCGCCATCTTGGGACTGCCGCCACACCCGCTCCCCACAGATGCCCACTGCAAAAAGAAGCTTCTCCGACCCAGGTTGAGAGAGGCTCTAATCTATGAACATTAGATAACTATCTGGTAGAAAGATGGTTTTTTCAGCAAAACAATAGTAGTAGATTTCCCTCCTGAGGTTTATGCTTCCCCATGCCGTGAGAGTTGATATTTTTTCCCATATTAGTCATGAATTCCCTTCTGTGAAGTAGGCCTCCAATCTAACCAGATAGCAGTTGGTTGGCCTGTGAACCTCTGTGCTACTACTACGCCAGCACACGTCTTGCTGGCGTGCCGATAGTGTAAGACAGGGCTCACTAGCGGGTCAGTCTGTTGATGGCTCTTCACCCCAAGTGGACTGCACATCAGCCTTCAGCACTATGAAAGCTAGCCAACAGGGAGGAAGTTTCCAGGTCAGCTCCAGCTTGATTTCTCTGTGTTCTGCAATCAAAATATTCAGCAGCAGAGTAGTTATTATTCTTTAGGAAAAGTATAATAATACGTGTTATTCTATAATGTTTTTAATATTGCGGGATTGTTAGCCAAGTTACATATGAGCTTACCTATTTCAAAAACTTGCTGCATTTTGCTCCATTGTATAAAGGAATGTATCACAAATCCTGGAAAATTGAGAACCAAATTTTTAGAAGCAAGAGAAGGTCTGTCTATTTAGTTTTCATGAGTAACCAAGAGCAATGGCTGTAGCTTGGGTTGTTTGAGGGGGAAACTAAGGTCTTCTGACCAAACTCACAGGGGAGTATCCCATGAATGGCACTGAGATTTTCATTTAAAAACCTAGGTTTTCACAGAGAAAGCATTGTCTGACTGCCTGTGCCGGGTATCTTAGTTCAAACTTCTAATATATAGATACTGGTTTACAAAGAGGTGGGTTTCCATAAGATTCTTATACATCTGGGTTTTGACTAACCCTACTACCTCCTCATCTCCCTCCATTTATGCCCACCCTGAACTCTGCCTAAGCCTTTAACTCCTTGTGCTTCTCCAACTGCTTTAAAAATATTTTATTTTGTGTGTGTCAGTGTTTTGCCTGCATGTAAGTGTACTGTGTACATGCCTGGTGCCCTCAGAAGCGAAAAGAAGGGCACTGGATCTCTTGAACTAGATTTATGGACCATTGCAAGCCCTCAAGTGGTGCTGGGAATCGAACCATGTCCTCTACAAGAGGAGCCAGGGCTTGTAACTGCTAAGGACCCATCTAGTCCCAATTACTTTCATATCACAACATTTCCATGATCTCTTCTTTGTCTTAAGGTTAATTCCCTTGTGCCCTTCTCAGGGCCCTTTCTGACCTCTATAGACCCTCTAAGTTAAACACATGAACCTAAGTATTCAAAGCTAGGATCAACATCGGAGTGGAAACATACAGCATTCTGCTTTCTTGGCCTAGATTACCACACTTAGTATAATACTTTCCATTTCCCTCCATTTTCCTGTAGATCCAACTCTTCTTAATGGCAGAATGGAGTTCTGTTTTGTATCTCCATTGTGTATATGTGTCACCTGTGTATTGTCCGTCCATTAGCTGGTCCCATGTCCTCTGTTGACGATGGCCAACGGAGAAGGGACAGACATTGTTGTACACGTATCTCTGTAGTGAGGCTTAAAGTTCTTTGGGTATATGCAGGAGCAGCATAGCTGGGTCATGTGGTAGTTGAATTTTTAGCTTTAAAGAAACAACTACACTAACTTGTACAGTGGCTGTACCAGTGTATACTCTACCATCAGTGGATAATGTTTTCTTGATGATAGCCATTCTGACTGGGTGACATGGAATCTTAATGTGGTTTTAATGTGCATTTTCCTGATGGCTAACAATATCAAATACTTTCTGAAGTGTTGGTTGTTGGTTGCATTTTTTTTTTCCTTTGGAGACGCCCTGTTCAGGCCCACAGACCATTTTCTGACTGAGTTCTTTTATGAATGTTCAATTTCATGAGTTCTTCGTATAGGGTAGTTCCTAAGCCTCTGTTGGGTTAAAAGCTGACAGAAATATTCCCCCATGTAGGTGGCCTCTTCATACAATTGATTATTTCTTTTGCTATACAGAAGTGTTTTATTTTTATGAGATCTCATTTGCTGATTATGAATATTTTTGGAGTTATTGGAGTCCTATTTGAAAAGTCCCTACATAGGCCTATATCTTGAAGTGTACTCCTTACTTTTTCTTCTAGAAGTTTTTGTGCAGGGTGAGAGGTAAGAATCTAGTTTAATTCTTTTTACAGGTATATATCCAGTTTTCTTAGAACCATTTGCTGGAAGACACTGTCTTTTCTCTGATGTATGTTTTTGAAATCTATGCAGAAAGTCAAATGGCTATAGTTGCATGGCCCTGTACTTGGGGCCCTCTTTCTATTATATTTATCTATGTGGCTTTTGTGTCAGTACCATAACTTGAAATCAGGTATGGCGAGTCCTACAGCAATATTATTTTTGAGCAACATTGCATTGACTGTCTGGGGTATTTTGTGCGTCCAGGGTAAGGGTTAGGGTTAGGTTAAGAACTTTCAGAGAGTAAAGAAGTGCACTTGAATTTTGATTGGATTGCATTGGATACATAGCTTGCTTTCGATAGGATGGCCACGATATTGATGCTTCTACTACATGAACATGAGCAGTCTTCTTATCTTCTAGCGTCTTCCTCAATTTCTTCAGTGTTTTAAAGGTCATTATAGAGCTCTTTTCATCTTTGCTTAGGTTTTAGTCATAGTTATTTTTTGAAATTGTTACAAATGGAATTATTTCCGTATTTCGTTTTTAGTGTGTTTGTCATTGATATATAAGAAAGCTACTGATTTTTACATGTCAATTTGCATCTTGATATTTTATTAAACTGTTTATCAGTTCTAAGAGTTTTTTGGCTGAATCTTTAGGGTCTCTTAAGTATAAGATCACATCTTCATCACCTGCTTGAACTTGTTCCTTTCTTATTTGCATCTCTGTATTTGTTTCTCTTGACCTAGTGTTCTAGATAAGACTCACATTGTTGAATGAGACCATAGATAGTAGTCTTGTTTCTGATTTTAGTGGACATGCTTTGAGTTCTTTCTATTTAATATACAGTTGGCTATCATTGTTTCCTTTGTTCTGTATCTTTAGAGGCTTAGTTGTAATATAATGAGGGGAGGTTCTTTTCTGGTCTTGCCTCCTGTATCTAGATGAGGATCTCTTTTCCTCTTTCTGGAAAAATTTGCTGTGATTTTTTTAAAAACATTTTTTCTTCCTTTATAATGAGATTCTTACTCTTCTATGCTTATTTTTCATAGTCCTGGTCTTTTCAGAGTGTTTCCCACTGGTGTCTTTTCATTGTCTTATCTTCTGTGTTGTTCTACTGTCCTAGTCTTCAGCCTTTCCTTTCATATCAAGTAGTCTGACCTCCCCTTGATCCATTCTGCTGATGAGGCTTCCCAGGAAGCTTTGACTTATACATTTTTTCTTTTTTGCTTTTTGTGTTTTAAATACTTTTTCCTTTATTGTTTTTCTTGTTGAATCCCTCTTCATGTTTACATGGCCTTCATGTTTTATTTAGCTGTTTTGCTGTGTTTTTGATTAGGATCTTATTTTTCCCCTTTGATTTCTATCATTATTTTAAGTTCTCTGAGGTTTTATTTGTCTCATTCTTATTATTTGCAATTACTACAGAATTAGTAATTTTTGAAAAGCTTTGTGCTTTTCGTGTTTCTTCTGTTACTGTGTTGGGGTTTATATGTTGGGATTATTTTAGTGTTTGGATTTTTTTTTCTTTTTCTTTTTTTCGGAGTTGGTGACTGAACCCAGGGCCTTGCGTTTGCTAGGCAAGCGCTCTACCACTGAGCCAAATCCCCAACCCCTAGTGTTTGGATTTTTTAATTAGCTATATTCTTTCAGTTAAAATTTTTGCATTGTTCATTTGGGACTTGGATTTGGTAGAATTGAAATTCGGAAAATGAGAATTTTCAGAACAAATTCAGAAAGTAAAATTTGGTAGAATTGTAGTTCAGAAAGTAAGTTTCTGAATCCAGTGACTTAAGGTGCCTACTATGAACTCTATATTATTACTTGAACAGAATAGTAGCTAAGAACAACCACAGTAGCTGAGTATTATCTCTCTGCAATTAATGCGATAAAATATTGTAGTAGCCAAAATTTGTTTATCCCATTGGAGGATAAATACCCAAGTATAGCAAGGAGGATTCTCAGGTTTTAGTTAATAAGATTAACATTGCAATGCTAGTAAGATGTGTGAGAGTAGAGATTAAGTGTTGACTGGGCCTGGAGCTGACTGTGTACCTGGGATGGCATTGGACGGATGAGCTTAAACTGCTGAACCTCTTGCATCCACATCAGGACTGGAGTGCTGGGACTACAGACATTTGCCATCCCATCCACTTTATGGGGTGCTGGGGATCAGACCCCAGATTGTATGCATGCTAGGCAAGAACTCCACCAGCTGAGGTACACAACCCCAGTCCAGAACATGTGCTCTTCGAACCATTTGACAAGAGCATCCCAAATTGCTTTTCATAAATGTTCAGCAGGGTTGTTTGTTAGTGGAAATTATTAGGTACAGTTGTAAGATATTAAAATATTTGTGTTGATTATATTTCTAATATCATTAAACATGAAAACCTTTCATTATGCTGCTTCTAGGTGAAATGATGAATTATATTTCCCATCTTTGAGCTTCCCATTTCGTGAGCTATTTTTTTTTAATAAGCTCTGGAGACTACTTTCTCCATTTTTCAATTTTAAGCGCATATATTGACTTTTTTTGAAAACAGAAATCCCTGAGTTATAGTTTCTTCTTGCTGATTACTTTATCCTGTAGTTGGAATCTCAGAAGGAAAATTTGTGTGGCTTTTTGATAAAGACATCAGGTTTCCTTGTGATTTCTTAAGACACCTAAGATACAACACTTGAGGACCTGGAGGTTTTCTTCCCTGCTAGCACCCTTCAGCCACCCCCACTGTACAGAGCCTTCTTCCTAGAGATCTGTTGGGGGACTGGCTCATTCCAGGAGTGCTTTGCCTTACCATGTGGTCTTCCATCTGCCAGACTTTTAGCAACTATTGGAGGTGTCAATCCATCACACACACCAGGAGCTTTTATTCACCTGGGTTGATTAAACATTGAGAGTCTGGAATGATTAGCCCCCTTGTGGTGGGAAGGATTTGTCTAATCTTAATTTTTAAAAGATGTGTATGAATATTTTGTTCACATGTATGTTTATGCATTGTGTATATGCCTGGTGCCCTTGAAGTTCAGAAAAGGGTGCTGGATACTTTAGAACCATGATTATGGCTGGATGAGAGAAACCATTTGGGTGCTGGGAACTAAATCTGGGCTTTCTAAAAGAACAAGTGCTCTTAATGGCTGAGCCATCTCTCCAGCCCTGATTATCTAAACATTGATGAGACTAAAGGTCTTAGGAGTCTGGAGTCAATGGTCTTTAGTCTCGATGGGGAGAGATCTTGCAAAGAGTAACCTTGAAGATTTCTCCTCAGACCATGCATAGCAATGATGTAGCTACAGTGATGAGAATGGAGTCTGTCTGTACACTGGTTTGTCGGAAATCTCTCTAGCCATATGTGGATCCTTGGATGGCCCAGACAAAAACAGTACTTAAAAATATGTGGTACTCTGAATTAAACTTGAGCCTTCTGGGCATGTACAATGCCAACTTTCTCTGTCTGTCTATGTCTGTGTCTCTGTGTCTCTGTCTCTGTCTCTGTCTCTATCTCTCTTTCTCTGTCTTTCTTGCCCTCCATCCATCTCTCTGTCCCTTCTTCCCTCTCACCCTCTTTTCCTCCATTACACTGTTAAAAATTCAGATCTACTTTTATTTTTAAATGCTATAAATGGTAAGTAGACCCAGTTTTAGGTAAGTTATTGCTTTTCTTTTTGGTTAAATGTCCAATAAGCAAGTTGTAATAGTTATAATTTGAACATTTATGGTTAAGGCCTTTACCTTGTATTAAGATTTTTTTTGGTATTGCTTTTGTTTCAAGAAACCCAATAATACACATGGATAATGTATGCATCTGTACATTGTGGATGCTGCTAAACAAATGTTTGTTGTCCCCAGTTTTAGTACTCAAATTGATGAACTGTAATTTAAATGACTTGGGCCAGTCTAGAGGTTGGCAAACTGGTCTGTGGTTTCTTTTCCTATTATTGTTCTTTTAACAAAGCTCTACTGAGACATGGTTTGCACACTATAAAATTTATCTCTTTAAAAAACAAAACAAAGCAATTTTTAGTGTGCTCACAGGGTTGCATAACCATTACCACTAACTAACCTCAGAGCATTTTCATCACCTAAGAAGAAAATCCTGTGCCCATTAACGGCCACTCCCTGCAAAAGCCCTCCCCTCTACCTTTGACAGCACAAATTTACCTTTGATTGCTATGATTGGTATATTTTGGACAATTCGTTTTATGCATGCTCCTCTGTGACTGGGTTCTTTTAGTCAGCACATTTTAAAAGGCTCACCCATGTTGTAGCATGGGTCCGGTCTTTATTCCTTATTCCTTTTTACTGTCTGGTAATGTCTGGTCATGTGACTGTACCCTCTTTTCTTTATTCATTCATCAGTGCATAAACATTTGAGTAGCTTTGGCCTTTGGAGGGTTATAAATAAGACTATTGTGTACATTGTCATGCTTGTTTATGTGACGTGTGCTCTTAGTAATTTGAGTACATACGTAAAAATAGAACTGCTGGGTCATTCACTTCCTCATGTTTATGCTGTTGAGGAATCACCAGGCCATTTTCTATGGTGGTCACACTATCCCACATTCTCACCAACAACACATGAAGATTTCCACTTTTCCACTTCTTTACCTATACTCGATACCCTCACCCTTCCTTATGGTTTGGTGTCGATTTCCCCCAGTAACTAATGATGAGCCTCTTCAGTTATATATAATGTCTGTTCAGTTCCTTTCCCCATTTGCCCGTCTGGTTATCTTTTAATGTTGAGTTGAATGAGTTATTTATACATTCTATGGATAAAACATAAGCTGAATTAATTGCCCTTCCTCCCTCCCTTCCCCCTTCCTCTGTTCTTCCTGCCCTCCCTCCCATACCCCCTTCCTACTTCCCTTTCCCCTCCTTCCCTCCTTCCCTTCCTTCTTTTTTCTCCTGCTTATTCTTTTGCTGTTGTACCCTTGAAACCATTTCCTAACCCAGGGTAACAAAGATTTATTATTCTATTTTTCTATATGTGTTTTATGACTTCAGCTCTTACATTTAGGTCTATAATCTCTTATAAGTTTGTATATGGGAGGTGGGATCAAGCTTCACTCTTTTGCATATGCATGGTCAGTAAGGTCAGGATTACTTAATGAGAAGATTGTTATTCTCCCTTCAGTTATCTTGGTGTCCTTGTCAAAAGCCAGTTGACCATAGATGTGAGGCCTTCCTTATTTCTGGCTTCTGGTTTTTATTTCATTGATCTTCATGCTTAGTGTTGTGTCACCTATGGTGACCTTTGGAGCATTCTCCTTCCTTTGCAAGTGAGTGTGAGATGAGTGTTCAATACCATGTGTAGGTTTGATGCCAGCCCCTCTCCTCAGGGCTGTGCATCTAGGGTGGAGAATGCTCTGAAATTGTGGTACAAGATCCTGTGGTAATACCAGTGTTCCAAGGGAAGCACTGAGACAGAGAGAGAGAAGAGAGAGAGAGAGAGAGAGAGAGAGAGAGAGAGAGAGAGAGAGAGGCAAATTAGGTAGGGTAGTTGTGTCAATCTTGATACAACTTGTATATCTTTATGAGTTCTCAGTCTTGTTTGGCTAATTATTCCTTCTTTGAATCTACTAGCAGAGAGGACATTTCTAATTAAATTAGTAAGTGTTGATTACAGCAAGCCTTGGTGCCTTCAAAGGACATTGTGCTGGCTAGTTTATTGTCAACCCAACACATGCTAGTATCATTTGGGAAGAGAGAATGTTAATGATAAAATGTCCCTTTCATATTAGCCTTTGACAAGGAAAAGTCTGTGGTTTAATTTCTTGATTGATTATTGATGTGGGAGGGCCCAGCTCCCTATGAGGTGATGTTACCTTTGAGCTGCCAGTCCTGGGTGCTCTAAGAAAAAGCAGGTTGAACAAGCCAGGAGTGTAGTCCAGCAAACTGCAGTCCTCTATGACTTCTGCCTCAGTTCCTATTTTTAGTTTCCTGCCTTGAGTTTCTACCCTGATTTTCCTCAGTGATGGAGTGGGACCTGAGAGTTATCAATTGATTTTGATCATGGAATTTCATCACAGCAGTAGAAGCTAACTAAGATGGACATGTTGCAGCCTGTCCAGGAAGAGCATGGGTCTCGTGGCAGCTCCTCTCTCTACATTGGCATATATTCTGCTCATTAATGTTCTCAGCACATGGATGTGGGAAGATGCCTGAGCTGAGGCTTGGTAGGAAGCAGACAGCAGACAGCAGACAGCTTTCTGAAGGCAGCCTTCATCTTGGTGTATGAAGTCTAGGTGGCTCATACCTTGTAGTGAGTAAGCCATCTAAGTTATATACTTACAGGGGAAGACCATTAACATTTATAAGGGGTGACAGAAATACATCCAGTCTTCCACACCGGTAGAAGCCCCTACCCTCGTCTTTTCACTGGAGAACTGGCACCTCTGGTCCCCTGTGAGAGTGGGGTTGTTCACAGAGATCAGGGAGACAGGGCATGTGTTGTGCTTGGAGTATGGAGTCCACTTTTTTCTTGTGGGATCTGCCTGCTTCAATCTCTGTTTTGTCCTCTTCCTCAAACCTGGCTGATCTCCCACTAAATGGCTATGATGCATCCTCTTTCAGATTAAAGCAGGCAGGATTTGGGTATTCTCTGCGTGGCATCAGAGCTCCCCCGAGTTATTAGGGGGTCCTTTCTAACCCTTGTCTACTGTGAAAGCAAAAGCAGGCAGCTCTGGGTGGCATCTTCAGTTGCTCTTCTGTAGGGGTCTGTACTTGGGAGCAAGGGAGAGATCGAAGCTGCTATTCTAGCCTTCGCGTCGTTTGTATGGGAGCCAAGGCTCTGAAGTGGTAGTCTCGGTCACTCTCTGCTTTCCTTTCTTTTTCAGACTGCAGAAGCCATCACCAGTGATAGTACCATGTTCTTGCTCATATTGCATTTACACGGTCCCAGACTGTTTTATATGCCTTCAGTATTAACTTATTCCATCCTCACCACAACCTATGAGCAGGCGCTCTCACAGTCCTGCTTTACAGACATGGGATCTGACACCCAGAGAAGCCATGCGGCTTAGGGTCTTACAACCTGCAAGTGGCAGGTAGACTCAGTATTCCAACTGGAGCAGCCTGGCTCCAAGCATGAATCCGCACTGCTTACAGTGTTGCTAAACCTGGAGCACAACTCAGGTAAGGCCATAGAATCATGTCCTACGAGGGATGCGTAGTGAGACCAGAGATGTTTACTATAGAGGTGAGAAGAACCAAAAATAAACAGAAAAGAGATGGACAAAGGGATATTTGAGAGACAGTCACACCTTTGTCAATGAGAGTGGCCTTTCGTATAGCCCCAGAGATGACCCAGAAGTATGATAAATGTATATGTATGTATGTATGTATGTATCTGTCTGTCTGTCTGTCTGTCTATCTGTCTATCTATTTATCAATCTGAATATTCTGACTCTAAATAGGGAAAACTCTTTGTAGGCTGAGAAATGCACAGAAAGGGAGTCAGACTCAAAAGTTCTTGCCTTCTTATCCTGGGACCTGGACAAGTAGAGTCTCCATGACCACCCCACAGGGATTCCATCAGCCACCATCAGAGGCTGAGAAAAGGTGTTAAACTGATGACCTCGGAGGAATAGTATGTCAAGCCTTAGGGTTTTATGAGATAGCAGCTAATGTTAAGCAAGGTGGATACACACAGAGTAGGCCAGCAGTCAACATTTGTTCAAGAGAGTTCTGGGTACAGTCATTGTCTCTCGTGCTCACATCCATTCGGGGCTATTGTTGCTTTACTCAGACATCATGTAAAATGCTAGGACAGGAGACCCTACAGATTGGTGAGCTCTCTTGCAAAATGCATGGACTTGGACATTTTCTCCCCTTTAAAGAAGAGAAAGATCAGAAGCATAGGTACGACGCGGGAAGGCGGCAGAGTTTAGTTCAAAGTCAAGGCAGCCATGAGAGTACTCACTTCTGCAGTTCACCGTTGACCTCTCACCAGCCAGATACTTTAATTCTGACCTGAGCAAAGCCCCTATACACAAGAGACTTTCTTTTTTGTTGTTATTTTGGAAATGTACAAGTTTTTTTTTTATATTTCCCTGCTAAAATGCACCAGAATTTAAATAAGTAAAAGGTGTTCTAATGGCCATTTACAAACATAGGCCATTCTGGGCACCATGCAGAGAAGTACCACTAAAAAGTATGGGGTCTCTTGGGCCCCTGAACTCTCAGGGTGCAATTTTAGAATATCTTTGCATGTGTGCTGGAAAGATGTGTTTAGACTTTTGGGGAAATGTATCTAAAAAGATTCTTCATTGTGGAGCAGGAAGAGTGTTCTCCACACTTTCAATCAAGCATTTGTTATAAATCTAGACCCCTTTTCTAAGCAGCAGAAGCCCAGTGCACAGCCCTTTGTAGAATTCTGGTTCTTTTCAGAGAAAGGAGACTGCTGAAGGGTTTATGCTTCGTTCTTTCTCTCCCACTGGCCTCCGTCCATTACTCTATCCCATTTGTCAGGTAGCTGTCCATCTTCGCCTGGTTGTCATATGCTGCAGAAATTTTTATTCCTTCAATGACAAAATTCATAATGCATGCTAAGCTGCTCTCAAGTGGAGTTGCCTTTGCAGGAAAGCCCTTTGTATTGCTCTGAGAGCTCTCTGTCTATGATTTCCAGTACACAACTCCATTTCTGTCTATGGGACTTACAGGATCCAAAGAAGTCCCTTTTTCCACCGAAATAGCTGAAAATGGGCTCTATTATATCTTGTGACATTAGCCAGCAAATATTCCTGTTGACCCTGGAACAAGTCCCTAATCCCACCATCCGTTTCCATGATGGAGGAATTTATGTCTCTTTCCTCATTCCTTCTGGATCCCACCTGCCACAGCCCTTCTGATAAAGCACCCTTCCCCAAACTAGACACAGGGTTTTAGATATGCTTAGAAACCTGGGGATAAATAGGGTTGTCCCTTGTTCTAACTAATGCCATGTGGACAGCCTTGACATATCATCAACTCATTGAAAATGTGGTCAACAACCACTCCCATATTTGGAAGGATTTGAAATTAAGGCTCACCCCACCCCCTTTTTTCTTTTAAATCCTAGTGGATGAGGTAAATACTCTAAAAGGGAGATTCCTCATTCCCCAACAGATAATCCTCTTGGACTTGGCATAGAGTCAACAATCATGAATAGTTGTGCTTTGAGGCTGTCGTCTTCATCTGCCCTGTCAAAGGAAAGGGAAAAGAACAAGATCCACATGAGCCAAGCACATCCCCCGTGCCAACTAGGTGCTTCATATGCCCAGCTTCATTCTGTCTTCGTGGTGACCTACTAGGTGGTGTCTGGCTTCATAGTTTGACTCAGAGAGCAAATTGCTAAGTGATTTGGGTCAGTAGGCAGATTAAAAGAAAAGCCAGTCACATTTCTACTGTCAGAAGTAAGTTGGAAATTTGCCCACACTTTCTGCATTCAGTTCAGCTCTTTCCTAGTAGAGGATGCTTGTATCCACCAGTGCAATCACTGTCATAAGTTCGAGACTGATGAATCCAGCCCATCTCCTTATATAAAGTCTTTGTTTCTGTTTTGCAAAAGAGGAACAGGAAATAATTGGGATGAGGGGGAGGGATCAAGAGTGAGAGGGTCTGTGTGTTTGAAGAGATCTGAGTAACCTGTCCTTGAATGAGTGAGGCAATTCAAGGTGGATGTTAAGAGAGATACAGTTTGAGAAAGCTTTATCAAAGGAGGGAGGGGGGCTTGTCAGAGGAGGCAGACTATTCCAGTTAGAGAACCTATTGAGAATCTGATATCCAGAGTGTAAGAAAGCAGGATGTGGGCAAAGCAAAGACACTCTATAGCCAAGGCCCACAGTTCTTACACTGCTCTGGCCACCAGTAATCCAGAGCAGGGTGCTGGGAACACTGGTGCCCGTAAACCTTCTGACACAAAGGTCAGAGGGCAAGATGCTCAATAGTTGCTACAAACATGATCTTCCTCTTATAGATGAATTGTGCACTGAGTTAAGACTAAGAGGAATTATACGGCTGCGAAGTCCTGACTCAGTTTATCTCAATATCCAAGTCACATGGCCAGAGGACACCTCTGTCTCTGGCCATTCCTATCCACACCCAGTCATTAACCACACTCATCATTATTCCTGCAAGGCATTAGGAAAGGTCCTGGCAGCAGTTTCCTGCTCCTAGTGGAAGCAGAAGAAGGTGGGCATGCTCCAGAGGGAGTAAGTGCAGGATTCCCAGGGATGTGGGTGTGTGTAAAGAACCAGGGCAGAAAGACCAACAGCAAACGATCCCCTGGAAGGTAAGGCCCTACCTACCCTTCTGAGAAGCTTCCAAGGAAAGAGTTGGTGGTCAGTGAGTAGGTGTGCTGACTAGTTTTATGCTAACTTGACACCAACTATAGTCATCCAAGAGGAAGAAACCTCAACTGAGAAATTGCCTCAGTAAGATTGGGCTGTAGGCAGGTCTTCCGGGCACTTTCTTTATTAGTGATTGACAGGGCCGGGCAAAGTGCATTGTGGGTAGTGTCAACCCTGGGCTGGTGGTTTTCTGTTCTAGAAAAAAGCCCTCTGAGCAAACCATGAGGAGCAAGCCAATAAGCTGTGCTCCTCCATGGTTTCTGCAACGGCTCCTGCCACCAGGTTCCTGTCCTGTTTGAATCTGCACCTTGGCTTCCCTCAGTGGACTGTGGCCTGGGATATGTGAGCCAAATCAACACTTTCCTCCCCAAATTGCTTTTGGTCATACATAGTGTTTTATCGAAGCAATAGTAACTCTAACTCTGACATCATGAATCCCCAAGATAATGCCAAACTCTCCACAAAAACTCTCTCAGCCATACTGGAGGGAAAAGCTCCTCTCTAGGTGTGTCCTCCATGAGAATAACTGTTCCATCTGCCTCCACGCCAAAAGAAAGAAAAAAAAAAGACTCTGGTCCCTCAGACATCAGTATCTGTAAAATCTCCTTTCCCCTTCTCCCCCTAGATTGGTGTAGGGATGGGGACCACACACTTCCTTTATCTTTTGGCCTCAGTTTCTTCACTTGTAAAATGTTTGAGTTAGAATGGTGAACTCTAAGTTTTTTTGTTGTTTGTTTTCTTTTTTTCCCCCTCAGTCCTGTGCTTTCTGAAATGTTATGAAAACTGGAATATCAGGACTCTAATTCTAATTTCCTGGGTGGTTACTAACTAGTTGCAAATTTTGCATAAATAATCCTCCTATGAAGGACTTTCCAAGAGAGGACCTCTGAAGCCCAAATGAGGTAAAGCAGAGACCACTGGGGACTGAAATCTGTTGTCAAAGTGGAAGGTGGTATTTTCCATTTGGGGCTTGGCACCCGTGGGTGACGGTTGCCATCTGCCTCTCTGTTTTTCTCCACTCCCTCCTCCCACTTGTCCCTGTGAGCTGGTGTTTTCTCTACCCACGGGTCACTCATTTGCCTTTGTTGGAAGTGCCGGCCTCCCACATACTCCCTGGGTGGTCAGGAGTTGGACTAATGTTTATGATTAGGAAGCTTAAAATAATTTCAAATTTGTCTTAATTTGGATGGAGATTGAACTGCACTATACCCCTGGCCTGTTTATGTGAAAAGACTTTTTGCCAATGATATTAAGGCACATGAGTCAGAGATGGAACCTATTTAATCTAGGAACACAGTGTTTTTAAGTGGCTGGAGGGACAACGGCTATGCCCAACAAGACCACGACAGTAGTAGCAGAAAATAGCGTTATTTTGGATGGTGTACTCTTTGTCTCCAAGAGAGGGCCCTCCAGTTGTCATTCCAGTCTCTGTAGGATGCTCTAGTGTGGGGTAGGAGTCATTTTCCTGACCGTGTCTACTCATGGAACTGGGACAACCCTGAGTTTTGACAACAGTAAGACAAGATATCAGAAATGGTCCCTTGCTTTATCAATTCTTCTTGGCCTGGGCATTTTCTCTTGGCTGAAGGCCAGGGTTTGATCAATTAGAGATTCTCAATAAACAGATGGTATTAGTTATGAAGTTAATCAGAAGTTTGCAAGGGGAGCTAACTTAGGCACACTCTGTGCTTCGGCTGTGTATAGCTAAGACATTGATTTCATAGACTTTATATCTGACTGCTTTCCTGCCAGGGCTGTGTTTCTCTGGACAGAATTCTAACTTCCTAATAGTTGAAAATTTTACACAGATAATTCTTTTATAAAGGACTTGCTAAGAGAGTAAAGCAAGGTCTTAAAACTCTTCCAATATAAATCTCATTTCTCTGACTAAAATTTCTTCAACTTTGCTGATTCTGAACCATTTGTTTTTTCACAGACTGATAGGAGAGTGTGTTCTGATTCTCACCGGTTTGGTTCTGGCCTTTTAAAATGAGTGTGTGTGTGTGTGTGTGTGTGTGTGTGTGTGTGTGTGTGTGTGTGTGTGTGTGTGTGCAGTACACAACTAATCATTTTTCTTTTTTAGTGTGTATGTGTGAGGCATGTATGCCTGTTTCCATGCATGTGTGTAAGTTCATGAGTGTGTGTGTGTGTATGTGTGTATTTGATGTTGGTGTTGGGAATCTTGGTTTTTTATTAGATATTTTTATTTATATTACAAATGTTATCCCTTTTCCCGCTTTCCCATCCATAAGCCCCCTATCCCACCACTCCCCCTTCTTCTATGAGGATGCTCCCCCTCTCCAACCACTCACCCCTTCCTGCCTCCCCACCCTGACATTCCCCTACACTGGGGGGTCTAGCCTTGGCAGGACCAAGGGCTTCCCCTCCCATGGGTGCCCAACAAAGCCATCCTCTGCTACATATGCAGCTAAAGGATGGGCCTGTCCATGTCTTTGGATGGTGGTGGTTTAGTCCCTGGGAGCTCTGGTTGGTTGGCATTGCTGTTCTTATGGGGTTGGCAGTCACGAGGCAGAGTCAGCTGAACTGAAAGCTCAGTACACAGCTGGTCTAATTAGCCAGTTTGCACTGGAATTCTCTGTCTCTGCTTTCAGAGTGCTTGAGTTAAAGGTGGGCTGTCTCCTGGTCTTCTATGTATCTGAGTTCTGGGCTCAGAACTCCGGTCTTCAGACACGGCAAACACTTTAACTGCTGAGCCTTCTCAGGCTGAAACGGCGGAGTTCAACTGGCCCTCGCCTGCTGAAGTCAGCGTTTTCTTAGTATTATTTCATTCCCACTCCCAACGACCAAGCCGAGCCTTCTTGTCTTCTCTCCCTTTTAAAATGAACGCACATATCTGAGGCACAGACTGATGAATCAGCTGCAGCCTGCCTCCCTATAGCTTCTTTTCTGTAAATGTTGTTAAGAAACGCTCCAAGGCAACTAGCAGTCTCTCAGTTTGAGTTAAGGATGGTCTCCTTAGGGCTTCTTCAGCAGCGGTCTTCTTAACTACCCCAATAGTTCCCCCAAGCTGAGACCCTGCTGGGGTCCCTGTGCCCTGTTCCCCTCCCTTCTACCCCTCCTTTAAACATAGCTGTGCCAGTTATGCCCAAGGCCTCAGAGGACGGGTGGCAATTCCTCATTCCATTTGAGTTTTATGAAATTTGGAAGGAGCTCCCAGCCCAAAGATTTTGTTATTTAGTGTCTTTTCCTTGTAGTGTGTTTGGAAGAAAAAGTTGAGAACCTTTGGGAGAAAGAAGCTGTGTCTGGTTCTGTGGCCTGACTGGGGTCTGGTTGGTTGTGCCATGTGGCCAGAGGGACACAATGGGCATACTGAGTGAGAATGTGGCCCTTGGACCCCTGAACCCCAAGGTCAGATTGTATTCCCGAAACAAAGCTCTGGGCTTTGCCTTTTATTCTTGTGTCCGTTTCTGCCCTGGTAACCTTAGGCAGAACTCTTCAGCATACCCTAGGAAGGGAGCGTCCAAGCACTTTAGTTCTCTGCAGCCTGCTTGGCCATAATGTCCCGTTGCAACATGCAGCATCTGGCCTGAGGCATAGCCTTGGATGTTGTCTGATGCTCAGTCCTTATGTGACAGTCTCAGCGGTGGATTTCCAGGGCTCAGGAGTGAGTCAGCTTGGCACCTCAGGCCCTGGGACAGTTCCCCAGAGGAGACTACTGGCCAAAGCAGAGAAAGCAGCCGGCCAGGTCTCATTAGTCCCATTAAATGCTGCTCCTGGATGGGAATGAGCCCTGGGAAGCATCCCCTGCAGGGCTTATGTGATCTGCGGGCGAAGCCAAGTTTCCAGAGGCACTTTCCATCCACACCTGTGGAGGTTACTAGAGGAGGTCTGGCTTGTGGGGAGACACCTGGCAGGTGCTGTTGGTATGACTGAGAACAATCACGGCTACGACCGCTCCGTACCAGTCCTCACCACATGCCAGATGTGAGGCTGCCTTACCAGGGCCTTCCAGCTCAGACAGTCATTACTCATGCTATTGTAAAGAAGAGGCTCAAAGAACTTGTCAGTAACTGGCTAGACTAGCATGCAAACTCTTGCCTGTCTTGATATCTTCCTATTCCACTATTAGCCTCCTTAGGAAGTAGGGCTACTAAATCCGGGATGCTGATGGTGGGCGAGCATCTGGGTTGTCACCATGGCTATCAGGTGAAGGAGGAGGGTGTGAATCCAGGGTCCTGTGCACTAGGCAGTGTCCCTGCAGAGATGACAGCAGTGAGTGTTTCATTTGACAGCAGCCATACTGCCGGTAGGAAAAAGAATATTTTATTCTACCCTGATATCCGTGGACAGGCTCATGGTGACTTGCCTTGGGGGAAGTCATTGTGTTTGATACCCACACAAGAGTACAATACTTTACATAGCTTTTTTTTTCTTTTGCCTGAGCAATAAGTACTGGCTCCTACCCAGATTGTCAGAAGACTGTTTTCACTGTCTCTTTCTGTACCTCTCTGCTCAATTTGTATGCAATTACTGTCTGGCCTCAATTCCAATATGTCCTTGATCCCAAGAGGCACGGTTTTTTCACAATTTAATATCTTTGCAGTTGGCACACGAGTCTTGTCATCGAGATGCACACTTAATGTGGTGTGGCTTTTTAAATCGATGTTGCACTTTGGAATTGATGGGAGACCAAGGATGGAGGAAATGTGAGAACTCAGGCCCTTATTCAACCCATCAGTCACCTGCAATGGATGTCAGCAGTGTACTAGATTCTGGGGACCCTGAAACAATTCGCTTGCAGTCCTTGAAGTTGTAATCTGGAGTGGCAAGATGGACCTGGCAGATGAGGAACCTGAGCTCACTGGCTTGCCATGGGAAGGCTTCTGAGTTTGCAGAAGGGTTGGAAGAAGCCAAGACTGGCTTCGAGGGGAAGGTGTACCATGAGGGGAAGCAGAAGGCTGGGAATAGGTGGTCTGAGACAGCGCTGTGGATAAATTGAATGGTTGTGGCCAACGAAGCCCGCTCATGGGAAATGAGGCTGTGTTCAGGGACACGAAAGGGTTCAGTGCATGTGGAGTCTGGGGTGTAAAAATGACACCCGAAGCATGGGCAGGGACAGATTATTGGGGACCTTAACTATCGTAGAAATTAGTTTAATTTTTATCTTAAGTTCAAAAGTGACCCCCTTGGGGGGGTGTCTGTCTCGATATGTGTTTACAAATTCTCCAGAGAAAATGGATGGGGTGGGGGAGGGAAGGTGGGATGGGAGAAGCTGGGTAAGGTGATGGCTATTGGAGGGAAAGAAGAGCTCCTCTGGAAGATTAAAAGAAAGCCTCACTTTAACAAGCCATCCCCAGACAGCTAGGTCTGATCCTGCAGGCTCGAAGATCACCCAGTGGTAGCACTGGGTTTCTAGTAGATCGTGCAAGCACAGGGTGCTCTGTCCTTGCCTCAGGAGAGCTGTGCTCACTACACAGGCTTATGCTGCTTATGAAAAACTTAGCATTTGTCCGTACTTGTTCAAGAAGGGCCTGGACATTCCCACAGCTACTTGCCAAATTAGTTCTCTGTTTAGACTGTTTTACAGTTGGATGGGAGCATATGCCAGTTCTGGTATTAGAGTATGTACACACTGCAGGGTAATCCCAGTGGACCTGCTCCCATAGGGTAACAGATACTAAGCGTTTGGTGTCACAAGAAAGAAGCAGGCACACATAGGTCATGAAGCCAACATGACATGCTGGGTCTACCTGACTGTTCTTCTACCTGAGACAGAAGTGGGAGAGGTAGGGGATTTTCTGACGTATGGCTAATTGACTATGACCTAAGACTTACGATTCTTTTCCTTTTCCACCTCTCTGAACAGGTGCAGTGTCATACGTACACAGGGTACTGCTGGTGTGTCACCCCAGACGGGAAGCCCATCAGTGGCTCGTCCGTGCAGAATAAAACTCCTGTATGTTCAGGTACTGGAGGAAGGTGCGGGAGGAGTGGAAAGGGTTGGAGAGAGACTTGTTGGTTGGACTCTGCATCTGCATCTTACAAGCAAACCTTTAAACGGTTGCTATGGTAAATGAGCCCCTTTCCAGGTCAGAAGGGTTCCACTCTATGCTTGCTCTGTAGTCAGCTAGATGAAAAGTGACTATGTGGGCATATTTTAATTTGAGTTTATGTGTCTGCTGCAGTGCTCTTTCCCTAAGCATTGGCCACAGCTCCTTAGAGCAGAGATGCCACATATCCAGGGTTTTGCTGTCATTTGCTGCCTGTAGTGGACCTTGAAATGCCTTACTGGTATTGTTGTTGAAGCCACGTGAGAGTATAACACTAAAAGCTTCAGTGATTGATTAGTGATGTCTGTCATGGACACAGGAAAGGAGGGGATCAGCTTCTCTGCCACACTTTGTCATCCTTGAATATTGTAATAAATGACAATGAAAATCTTTTCTAAGAGTGAACCTTATGTCTGGCTGATCATCTGTAATGCCTGGGAGATGAAAAAGACTCTAAGTCTCAAAGTTTCTCCTTGAATATTCTGATGAGTATTCAGATCTGGAATGAACCCAAACCCGTTATTTTTATGAAGCTCTTCTGATAATTAGACAAGAGTTTAATAACGACCTATTGGGTTGATCCATAGAGAAGCTTACTTTTTATACTCCCAACTTTGTAGGCATACGGTGTTTGCTGTTAGACCAGTCTTGTGGGGTTGTTTGTGATCGAAACACAAAGCCCCACCCTTCACCCTCATTAGTAACTCCCTTAAGGCTGTCCCCCAAACAGCCAGTCTCACCCATCCACTGTATACATGGATTGGATTTTTACTTATTCCCAATGTTTAAGTGCAAGCAAAGTACAAAATGTTATGCTAAAACCTAGTTCCAAAGGCCTTCAGTCTACGTTATCTTTTCCCTGGGTTTTATGTTTCTAAAATCAAATTTGGTCTCTTTAAAAAAAAAAAAAACCTAGCCCTTTGGTTTAAAAAGGAAAGTAAGTGGGAAGGGTACTAATGTCCATAAGAATTCATGCTAGGATCAAAATTTACAGGCCAAGAGGGAAGTTTACTTTATTTGTGGTTTACACAGAAACTGGAAACCTTAATTGGGTTAGTGTGAGGAGAGGCAGGACTTGGGCCTCCTTGCAAGTGACCTGGAACACTCCATTTAAAGCAAACAAAGGCATTAGACACAAGCCCCCTGCAGGATAAGATAACAGACCCCTCACACAACTAATGCACGGAGAAGGAGTGTGATATGGATTAGGAAAGTCAGAATTCTCAGTTTTCTCTCATGGGCAGGATCTCCAGAGAGGCCCTTCTACCGAGTGGGCTTTCCCTGCCCTTGTGGGATGGGCCTTCAAGGAGAAGGCAGGTGCCACAGAGCCAGGCCCGGATGTTGGGTACGTGTGGCATCCCAGAAGAAATGGAGCAAATGCTTGGCCAGGACACAGGCTGCCTCTCCTTGAAGAACAGGCTGTGTCTAGAAAATTGTTTCCATGCCTCAGACTGTTTGGCCCATTCGGTACAATTGGGCCAACAATTTTCTACTTAATGTAGATGGAAAATCACCGATTTCCTGCCCTGACCAGCAAGGGATGTCAATCATTGCATTTTCAGTAAGAGGGGGCTTCTTTTCAGTTGGCCCTGGTGACTGGATGTGGGTCAGAGCACGGAGCATGAGAGTACGTGCAGGGGTGTGTGTCAGTGGGGGACAAGCATCGCAATGTTTGCACTACATGGATGTAGAGTTTTGTAAAAGCTGGGTCAAGATTGGTTCCAGGGAACCTGGCAATCACAGTTCAACTCAAAACAGTCTAGGTTATCAGTGACATTGATGTTAAACAAACCCTACGCGACATGCGTGTGCACACTAACTTTGTATATAGAATCCGTGCTGTGTATACAATACATATATATACATGACCGTGGCTCATAACATCGGGCTTTGCCAAGTGTTTGATGGAAACCAACCACAGTGCCATCTGAATCTTGTGCTTCTGTTTCCTCTCTCGACCAAGGTCCAGTCACCGACAAGCCCTTGAGCCAGGGTAACTCAGGAAGGAAAGGTGAGTGGAGTTTTATGCTTCCTCTAAATGTTTGCTTCAAAGGCCAGTGTAAGCAGGGTTCTTAGCTGAGAGGGAAGGAGTCTGGGGTGAGAGCTACACGCGCCTCACATTTCCAGCTCCCTCTCCGAAGCACTAGAGGTAAGGACGGCTCAGGTAGTGGTGATGGCTGAGCTGCCATTGTTTCTGAGGAAGGAGAGAGGAGGGTGGGACACAGAATTGGGTAGGGACCGCCCTTATGTGAGCCCCATGGACCTCTGCTCTCTGGGAAGCTCAGTTGGTCAACTACCAACAGGAGAAGAAGACGAAGGCAGAATGCTCACACCCACCCTTGGCTCTCTGGTTTGTAAGCTCGTTTGAGTGTCTTCCCTCCCTGCCATTTCCCAAGATGAATCCAGAGTCTTTTCCCGAAGGCCAGGATGACTTCATGGGTATGCAGCCAGTGTGGTGGTTTTGACATTTTCAACCGTGTTGCCTTGACACCAAGAGGATGGTGACGTGTACAGAGGCAGAGGAGACACGTGTGTGATGAGTGTCTGCTGCCAGGCCGTTTTATTCTTGAAGAATCACACAGTTTGTATGATGCTTTCAATTTGGCTTCCATAGCAAGCTTAAGGGGGTTTTGTTTGTTTGATTGTTTTGCTTTAAACCCAGCAAATTACACACTACCATTACAATCCAAGAGATAGATACATACATACACACATATTTATATATGTATACATACATACATACATACATACATACATACATACATACAGTGGGAGAGTAAAACTTCCCATTTTGAACTTCTAATGATAGTTTTCTCTGCCTGCTCCTTTTAACAAAGGGCCCACAGCGTTGTTTCAGTCTGGTTCTCCCATTTTATATAGCTGGTATTTGTCTGAGTGCCGTAGTGGACTCTGATATGTGAGCTGGTCCCTGCCGTATGCTGCCTACCCCTCCTGGTTTGAAAGACAGTTTGAGGCCCAGGACTCACAACTGGCAGCTCCTGGGACAGCACACACAGCGGCCTGGCAAGCAGTTAACTATCCATTCATCACGCATATGGGTGCTGCCGCGCTACCTTCCACTCAGGCTGACCTCGAGGCTTCCCACCTCACCTAGGCTTTGGAAAGTGCATGCTCACAAGAGTTCATGGTGTGTGTGCGGGGCAGGTACTGTGAGCAGCACAAAGTTCACCAAGTGCCACACACACAGCAACCTGGGGACCAGCCACCGGCTCCTGCTGCTGCACCGAGGGTCAGAGTTAGGGCTCAGAGAAGCTACTTTTCTGAGATGTGGTCCTCCAAGAAGTGGAAGGGTCTGAGCATGGACTAGAACAGCGGCCCTGCAGGTGGCTTCTGAAGAAGGAAGGTGGGAAGAAGGGAGGAGGTGCCTTTCACATCCTTCCCGGAGCTGGCGATGCACGTTATGGTGGAGAGTAGGGATGGGAGCAGGGACGCCTCTGTGGAAGCCTGACTTCGCCAGGGCTGTCCCTGGCAGTGTGCCTGGAGGGTTTGGGAATAGGAGCTGCTTTCACTTTGCTTGATCAATGCTTCGGGAGCCTCTTCTCTTCTGGGTGTGAGGACCTCATGGCAGAGAAAAACAGTGGACAGTCACGCGAAGCTGACCACCCATCGAAAGCAATCCTTCTCCTCAAGAGGAATGGGGGACACAGGGAACTCATAAAGCTTGCTGCCCAGAAAATCTGGCGGTTTTGCATTCTTAACTGGATAGCGCAGGATTCTCCTGCTGCTGTGGTCTTGTACCCCATGGATAACAACAGCAGATAGCTCATGGTCGTCCTGGCTTCTACTAAACCAGCTGGGAAAGGACAGGTGAACTGCAGACGCCATTTACAGTAGATAGCAGGGAACACCCTTTGCTCCCTCTCAGACCAGGAGCAGCCAGCAGACCTGGATAAAGGAGGGCTCAGGAGCCCGACTCCTCCATAGTGATGCTGGTAAGGAAGCTTCCCTCTAGATCAGTGGTTCTCAGACTTCCTAATGCTGTCCCTCGTGGTGACCCCAACCATAAAATTCTTTTCATTGCTACTTCATATCTGTAATTTTACTGTTGCTATGAATTGTAATGTAAATATCTGATATGTAGGATATATGAGATGTGACCCTCCAAAGGGGTCTCGACCCACAGGTTGAGAGCCACTGCCCTAGATGGTGCCATTATGGTCAGCGCCCAGGTCTTTGCTTCCTGCCCTGTGGCTGGTTTACTTCTTCCTGTGGGGTCCAGTGGAGGCAAAGAACGGGGCAAGTGGTGGGTGGCGGGGCGGTGTGCGCCAACTCTCACTCCACCCTGGGGATCTGAACCCTACGCAGGGCTCTCATTTCCCCTCCACTTAGAGGATCAGTTTAGTTATAGGATCATTTCTTTGTCTGCCTTAAGAATATAGAGAAAGGAAGACTGGGCCACCTGTAGGAAGGGCCACTTGAAGCCACACCTGCCTAGGAAGCCGGGGTTTGAATGGGGACAGGGTGTGAGAGGGCATTCGTAATATCCTGTGTCGGCCCAGAGGTTCCTCTTTCAGCCGAGTGGAAGAATGGAATGCGCTCTGCGGGGCAGCAGGTGGGACAGCACAAAGGCCCCTTGTCTGAGCTCATGCCCACGTGTGGCTTCTCCCACAAGGCATGGCTCAGGAGTTGGGGCTGGCCAGAGCAATTATGTTGGTGTGGCCCCTGGGAGTGCGAGGGGTATGATTGCAGAGAAGGCAGAGCCACAGGTCTATGAGTGCCGGGATGTGGGTGCAAGGCAGGGATGGAACCCAGTTTCTCTCTTCCTCAAACTCTCTTGCCTTCTTGAACGTGCCCCGATGATGGGGCCGGGAAGGATCAGCTCTCTCTGCCTACAAGGAATGAAAAGATGCATTGTGCGACTGCTCAGAGGCTGGTCGCCGGCCAGGAATTAGGCCTTGGAAGGAGAGGAGGAGAAAGGCAGAGGGCAGGGAGCTGGGGGTGGACAGCCAGAGAGATAGCATGAGCGAGGGCAGCCAGGCAGCAGCAGGTCACCGCCGCTCGGCTAGGCTAGGGGCCTGCGATGCTTTGGTTCTGGGTTCACAGGTGTGGGGCCTGAGGGAAGAAGGGGGGAGGGGGGGCCACTGTTATCTTCCCCAGATGCGAGTGCTCCAGGAGGGGAGGAGGGTCACAACTTCAGACTATTTACTTAATCCCCAGGAATGTCTTCTCTTTGCTCTGTTCTTTGTGCCTCTTGTGTTTAACGGACTCCTTTATGGGCACATGTGTGGTAATTAACACGCGCAGTGTAGGGCCTGGGCCATGTGTTTGAGTTTCAAATATCCATTGATCTGGGGCAATCCCATTCTGCTGCCCCCTCCTCTTCTCCTCTGGTCCTTGAAGACAGATGGGGGTGGGGGGTATACATGGGGGTGGTGCACACCTGCACCCACATGTGTTTTATTGATGCCACAGAGGCATATCTGAAGAAAGGAAGAGGACCCCGGCAGTCCCTCTAGCTCTGAGGCTCTACTGCTAAAACAGCTGGAGGCTGCAGGGGCTGGGAGAGGGACTGATTTGGGGCTTTCACGGATGTGAAGGGAAAGGGCTGGACAGCAGGCTGTGCTTCCAGACTGACTGATCTGGAGCAGCCTGTGTGGAGGCGGGCCGTGGGCTTTCCTGACCCATTTCTTTTGTGGCTGGAATGTAAAGAACTCTAGGTGAGCTTGCAGGATAAGACATGGGGGGTGGGGGAGGCACTCCTTGCTGCTTGATTGTACACCCCTCTCCCCCATCGTGAGGTACCAGAACGACAATTCTCAACCTCCCTGAGGAGACTGGAGAGTGGTAAAGAACTGTGGATGGGAGGAACCCAGAGAGCACATGGAGAGCTGTTTTGGTTTCCCTCTTAATAGCTCAGAGTCACAGAGTCCTGCGGCTGACGCTGTGACAAACAGCCATTGAAAGGCAAGGGTCATCAGAGGAAGTTTTCTGAAATTTTCTCATCTTCCTGTAAGAGGTCTGAGAGTTTGTTGTTTAAAGCAAGTGAGAAAGAAACAAAACCACGGACATAGTCCGCCCTAAGGTTTCCTTCGGGAGCGTCTGCATTTGTCAGGCCCGTCTCAGAATAGGGCAGAGCTTCCAAGTCCAACTCACCTTTAATGGGTGGAGAGTTCTTTTTAATCCCTTGCTGGCTGTTCTACACTGAGCCTTGAGTAAGGAGTGAGTCACTTTCATTTCCCCAACGTCCCTGTCCATGTCTCTATATTTAGAGGATCTTGTGGAGTCAGTCTGGTCTGCAGACGGATGCCAGGCTGGGAGCTGTGCCCTTCAGGAGGTGGATCGAATGTACTGGTGGGTAGCTTAGGGCAGGGGTGACAGGTGGCAGGTACTCCAGGTAAGAGAGAGGCACTCTGCAGCCTCCGACCTTGGCCTCGAAGCGGGGGGGCAAGGGCAGTGAGCATCCCTGAAGGAGGTGTGCTCAGTGCCCTGAGCCTGCCTGAGAGGTACCAGGCTGGCTGTTCAGGGCCAACCTACACATGCAGCATCGCCCTCAAGCCTCTGACTTTAACCTGTGCTATAAGTGAGCAGAGATCATAGGACTTGCGGAGCTGGGAGGGCTTCTTAATCAAATGAGCATTTGAGTCCCTGCTGATATTAGTGACTGTCTGTGTTCTATGTAGACTTTTTTTGTTGGGTAAATGTTTATTCTGGAACTCCCCAGGCTCCTGTTGGTTATAACTACTGAGGCTGTAGTCTTGAGTGAAAATGGTGAGAACCCCAGCCTTGTTTTGTGGGGCTCATCCCCATTGGGACCATTAGGTCTTCAGCCTTTTGGGAGGAAGGTAATCTTCAAGTGGATGTGGACCTTTCGGGGACCAACAGTTTCTAGACTCTTAGAACGTGTCCCTTCTGTATGGAAGGAGAGGTGGGTGGTATTCCAAACAGTTCTGGCCATCGTCGCTGCTTTTGTCAGGGCCTCTGAGGAAAGACCCTGATAGAGGCTGCCTGGAATGAGTGTGGACTTCTGGGAAATTCTTAACCCTTTGGGTGATCAGTCAGAGACTTTGACGTGCGGGCGAGAGAACTCAGAGCTTCCAGGCAGATGGGGATAAGGCTGCTTGCTCATTGTTCTGAGTTAAGTTCAGAGTGGAGAACACCAGCTCTGAGACAGCCCAGGATGAGGCTGTGGACCTGGATGTGTCTCAGGGCCATTTTTTTATTCCTTAGCTCCACTTGCATGAGTGGATGACTCATCATTCCCAGGTCTCACTGCACTGATTCTGTACCTGTGGGAAGATAGATATGAGATTTAGGACTGTTTATTGTCAGATTTCTGCACAGAGGCGACACACAGAGTAGCTAAAATACTTCTTAAAAGAGAAAAGGTAGGTGGAGTAATTTTTATCTGTTTTAAGACATAAAGCTGTGACTATTAAGACAGTGAGGTGTTGGAGGAAGGACAGATAAACCTAAGTCAACAGAGAAGAGAGAACCCAGAAACATTCACACCAGAATAGATGTCTGATACAGAGACAAAGGAAATACAGCACAGGAAGGACAGCCCCCACCTCAGCCAGGGGTTCTGTAGCAACCGGCATCCACAGACCAAACGCAGTAGAAAAACAGGGGCTGGAGAGGTGGTCCCGCAGTTAGGAGTGCTGGCTGCTCTTCCAGAGGACCCGAGTTCAGTTTCCAGCATTCACGTCAGGCACCCCCTAACACCCAGAGCTCCAATTCCAACCCCAGCAGATCAGACGCTGCCTTCTGGCCTCTGTGGACACCTGTCCGACACAGACACCTTCACACATGCCTAATTAAAAATAATATAAAATTAAACAAACAGAAAAATAAGTAGAAAATTCTTAAAACCCCAACCTCAATGCCATGCTTTATGAAACAACCCGTACTGGATCATAGTCCACACAGTAGAATGTAAAAGCTGTTATAACTTTTAAAAGAGTCCTTGTGAACATTTTTACCACTACAGACACCAGGGAATATTTATGAAATATCTGCTGGACATAGGACTCGTGTCTAGAACATACAAACAGCTCCATAGACTCAACAGTTAGAACAACTTTAAATTAACAACTTTTAATTAACTTAAAACAGATAAAAATTACTCCACCTACCTGCATACATAGACACTTCATCAAAGCTGGTCTACAGAGGGCAAGAAGCTCATGGAAGATGTTTGACGGTATAGGTCTCCATTGGAGACCGTGGTGAGCTGTCACGATGGAGGGGGGTTAAAAATAGTCTCCGTACTAAACGTTGGTGAGGTGGCAGAGACGCCCCATCCCTCATACACCGCTGGGGAGGATTTAAATAGCACAGCCATGATGGGATGTACTTTGGAAATCCCCCTCCTCCTCCACTTCCTCTCCCATCTCCCTACCTCTCCCCCTCCCCCGTCTCTCCTTCATTCCTTTGACAGTCTGTGTCACTAGGGCTGGATCTTAAACTCTTGGCTCTATGGCTCTAGCCTCTAAGTGCTGGCATTAGGGATGTGACCCACCGTGCCTGGATGGAAGTTTCTGTTAAAGAAAATCAAAGTGCATCCTTAACCTGAATTTATCAATTATATTCCTGAACATTATTTTAAGGAAATGAAGACAGCCATACAAATCACCCATATGCAATATATAGCAGCTTCATCTATAATGTCAAAATCGGGACAACCCAAATGTCCTTCAGCAATTGACAGGACCTGTGTCCCACCTGTACCGCAGATGATACTCAGCAGGATATGCCGGAACTTGGGAAGGTCTCAAGAGAATTGTGCAAAGCTCGCATGCATGCACACATATGTACACACACACACACACACACACACACACACACACACACACACACACACACACACCCCTATTCCAAAAGATTAGATGCTACACAATCCCAATCATACAACATCCTAGAAATGGCAAGATTATAGAGGTAGAGGGCAAGCGAGGAGTTGCCAGGTGAGGGTAGGGTGGAGGAGAGGGAAGGCGTGACCATAAAGAGGAAACCCATGGCAGCCTCTGTGGAGATGGGGTAGTTCTGTATGACGATGATGTGACGTGAACCTGTACATGGGTAAGATAATTCAGAGCTGTACACACATAAGCAGGTGTGTGTGTGTGAAATTGCTGGGGACTGGGTAAGATGGATGGGGCCCATATCAGCTTCCTGATTTTGATTTTGATTCTTTTGAACATATATAATTATAGTCATTTGTCGATATCCACGGGACAGGTGTTGTTTCTAGATCTACCCTATGTATTCTAGGCTGGCTTTGAACTTCTGATCTTTCTGCCCTTCCCTCCCAAGTGCTAGGATTATGAGTGTATACAATACAAGCAGAGTTGGTTTATGCCTTGCTCGGGATCAAATTCAGGGCTTGTGACGCAAGGCAAGCACTCTACCAGTGCTGTTCCTTGCCCACGGTAAAGTCCCCTGTATAAAGTGGAATATGACATTATATTTGTGTAAACTTAAGCACAACTTTCCACAATAAAGTGTTTTTAAGAAGTTCGTTGAGTTCTGTGTGAATCCAGTCTTCAACGGAGTCACGTGCTACAGGTGCCTCTTGCTTTATCTTCCTCCTCCTCTTCCTCCCCCTCCTCTTTTCCTCTTCAGCTTCTCTTCCTTGTTGTCTGTCCCCCATCTGCATTCCTAGCTGGCCTTGGGTTGTTACTCTTACTCAGAGGAATGCATGACTTGAGGATGTGGGGAAAGTGCAAAAGCCAGCTTTGCGCTCGTTCTTACGTCGAAGAGGAAGTATGCAGGAGGGAAAAACAGCTGCGAAACATGGACCTCTTGCTTAGGAACGAGCCTCTCAGGAGATGCTGGGGTCAGCAAGCATTCCATCCTCCTGGGGGTGACCCCGGCCAGCTTCTTAAGAGATTTTTGCCAACAGGATTTCTCAAAGAAGTCCCGGACTTCCGTAACTAACCTTGAATCACATAAATCTGGTCCCTTCAAAAGCAAGAGCGTCGTAGTTCTATCAGGTATCGGTTTATTCCCAAGAAAAATGGAAAGTGATGTCATCAAAGAATGTAAGGGAGGATCACGGTGGCTGATGTGGTTTGAGATGAAGTCAAGAATCGGAGGGAGTTTGGGCTTGTTGAGGAACCTTCTAAATCTCAGGCTGGGGGTAGGGACCACTGGTTATTATTTATTTATTTATTATTTATTTATTTATTTATTTATTTATTTTCTTAAGGCTCACACTCCACCTCAGAAAACCCCAAGAGATGCCATCAATACAGATTCCTCCTCCGGCCCCTTTGACACACTTGCTTTTGAAGGACCGGGAAGAGAAAGCTCTTTGTATGTGGTCAGAATAAACTCATTGTACACCCAGACAATTAACTCCTCAATGGACTTGCCAGCCCCTTCAAAGGGCCAGCCTGCTTCCCTGGATCTCTTGGGCTCTATTCAGCCCCTTAAGCACACCAATGTTTTGGGGGTTTTGTTTTGTTTTGTTTGTTATTCTGAAAAGTCTTTCCTTGAGAATAAATAGTCAGAGCGGATCAACATTGTCCTCAGCCCAGCATTTATCTCCCCTGGCCAGCGAATGTCAATCAGAAATCAAAAAGCCAAACAGAGGAGGCTTTGAACAGTGTCATCGGGGGTCGAAGTGACTTCCAGCTGTCTGTGCGTGGGCCAGGCCTTCTCTGTGCTGTCACACACACACACCCACTGTCTTTAAGCTCCCGGAGCCCATGCAGGGGCCGCACCTGCAAGGGCAAGGCATGGCTGGGGGCTGGGCAACCTTGGAGAGTCAAATGTATCAGGGGCTGGGCAGTTTCCAAAGCTGCTCACTGCCTCTGAGGCCGCACTGGCCCTGAGACTCAGTCTTTCATCTGCCTGATGGCTTCCTCTTCTCTGGCCAGTGTTGCAGCAAGAGGAAGAAAACCACCAGCCAGAGACGAAGCATCACAAACGACGACAATTGGGATTATGATTGCTTATCTTAGCCTTGCGCTTGAGAAACTCCCTCATTTGCCTTTTATTTGTTTTATTTTCATATACGTATTTTTCTCCTTTCCTATAAGAAATTTATAATCTTTGAAACCTTCCTTCCCACAATGTTCTTTCCCCCGTAGTCTAGAAGAGTATTTGGGTGTTAAGGAGAAAGAAAATCTTACTATTTGAGAAAGAAAATCACCCAGAGTAAGCCCCAGGCATGAAATTATCATAAGCATAAGTGAGGCTCGGATATACTTTTCTCTAAAATCTATGGACAAGTTCTCGCTCTCCAAATTAACCCCTTCTGCAGTAACCTAGCTGCCACTGCTGGGTGGTTTTTTTTTTTTTCTTTGTATTTTTTTGTTAGTGACTTTGGCACTCCCTCATTTTAGTTCAAAGAGCCTTTATTGAAATGTAACTCACACACTAGAAAAACAAACAACCTCACTCATTGTAGATGTAAAATCCAATGAATTTAGCAAATTTCTAGAGTCATACAACTATTACCAGAGAGAAATTCCATCACCTCCTCATAGAACTTTTAGGCTATTGACAGTTCTTCTCTCTCAACCTCTGCCTCAGAACCCACGGAGCAGGTTGGCTCCCAGTACACTTACTTTTGTAAATCTGTGCTGTATAAACGTGGTGCTATTATAGGCAACAGTCACATCTGTCTTCCATTAGTACATTTCTGAAGGGTGTCAGGTGTATATTTTTGTGTTTCAGTTATTTGTTCCTGACTAACTAGTATTCCTCTATATGGACATTTAATTATCTGTTTATCAGCTGATAGACATTTGGATTACTTAAAGCTCTGGGGCTTTTTGGGTTGGTGAGATGGCTCAGTAGGTTAAGGGGCTTGCCATAAAAACTACAACCCAAGTTCAACCCCTGAAATTCCCTGGTAGAGGAGAGACTGGACCTGTAAATTGACTTCTTCTTAGGTACCGTGGCATTCCTGTGTCTTGCTCTTCCAAATACGCACAATACACATAAAAGTCCAAATTAGAAGTCACTATATTTGAGCCATGCTGTTACATTTGTGTATATGTCTTTCTGAGTCTATGTTTTTATTTCTCCTTCATAAGTTCCTAGGAGTGGAATTTGGGAGTTGAAAGCTTAATGTACATTTATTTTTTTAAAATGAAATTGCCAAATTAGTCTTCAAAGTGCTGCTAGTTTTATAGTTCCGGTAACAGTGAAGAGAGGGTTCCACTTTCTTCACACCCTTGCCAACACTTGGTATTATCTGTCTTCTATTTTAGCCATTCTTGTGAGTCCTTAGTAGTATCTCCTGGGGTTTTGGTTTGTTTGAGATAGGAACTCGTTGTGTAGTCCCGACTGGTCTGAAACTCACTAAGCAGCACAGGCTAGTCTTGAACTTGCAGAATTCCTCCTGCCTCTACCTGACAAATGCTGGGATCACAGGCAAGAAGCACTATGTTCATCCTCCATGTGTCTTCCCTAATGGTGAGTGGCATTGAATATGATTTCTATATTTTGAGTGTATATGTGTGTGAGATGCTTATTAAAATATTCTCCCTAGTTTTAAAATAAGGTTGTCATCTTATTGAATTGTATGGTTTATCTAATTTTAAAACATTGATAACAACTTAATTTCATAAATTCAGTCTTAAAAGTAAGTCATTTGAATAAGACAGTTAGGACTCCCAGAGAAAATGGCTTCTTTAGGAGTGTGTTAGAGTTACCCACATCCACGGAGTGCCCGTGTCCTGCAGCTTGGGGTGCAGGCATCTTGTTTCCAGAGGATAATGCTACCCAGAGAAATAAATCGAAGGGTTTAGGCCAGGCAATGCATGGATATAAAAGGGAGCCAGTGTGAGGTCCCACTAGGAATCAGGAAGCCAACAGAACATGTAGAATCCAGGGCCCAGTGTGTGGCCTGGTGCTTCTCCAAGGTTTGTCAGGAAGCAGAACTGCTGTGGACCTTGGACCCAAGCCTTGGACCTATGTTTATTAAAAAAAAAGTTCGTATTTGGTGGGTCAGGAGCCAGGTGCCCAGGCGCCCGGAGATGATGGTTAGAGGGCTCGTTGGATTTGGCTTGGCTTCCTGGCTTTGGGGTGTGCTGGATTTCACAGGTGGCTCCTGGCAGCAGGGTACCTTGACTTTTCTCACCTCATAAAGCTTTCCATCGGAAGACTCCCTGTCCAGAGCAGCTGTATCTCTTCACCCTCAGTGACCCTACTCATCAGGAAGACTCAGCCCTCTGCCTCCGCTTCATGCCCCGTGGGCTTCCGTGCCTATGTCTGAGCAATCCATGGGGCTCCCCAACCGCCACAAGTGCAGATCTTCCCCAGGAAGACCTCCGTGCTCTCCACAGACCTGTGCTGATCGGTAGACCAGGTGGCCAGCCCAGGCTTTCATCTGGATGCCAGGAGAGAAAGGCAGACTATTTTTAGCTATCTAGCTCCAGAGCGAGAGGTAGCTCTCATATAGACATTTTAATGTCTACATCAAATATGAACTATTCCCTGAGCTGTTGGGTTTGGGCTCTCACGGTTGACCTCTTGCTTCTCCTCTGTTGGCTCTCGAGGGCTCCTAAAGCGAAGCCACCCCGTGAGGACGTGGCTGAGTGCACCGAAGCTGACCTGAACTATTCACACAGACCTCTGCATCTGGCAGAAGTGACCAGACCCAATGTGCATTGCAGTGCCAGGAGACTGTTCAGGGGCTCGTTGAACTCATTGGAAAGAGGCGTTATTAGAGTCGGGGAAGGGATGCTCTTTTAAAACATGACATTGTGTGGCTCTGTTTGGTGTTTATTCTCCCTCAGTGACTTCCAAATCAAGCTCACATGGTTTGGCATCAAAAGGTACCCATTAGAGTTTCAGCTTGAGGCAGAGAAGATGTTCAGCACACTGTATTTAAGCATCTTTCTGCTGTCTCATTCCTTGGAACGATTGTTGGATAGTCTGGGATGGCTCTGGCCCCAGTGAGAATTGGGTCTTGGTGTCAGCACATGGCAGTGATACAGGGTCAGGTGTCAAGCACTGTCAGACTGCTGGCCTCAGTATCCGGGGAGGATGTGGGTCTCTGAGGGTTGACACTAGCAAGAGATCAGAGTTGTTTTCTCTCCCTTCCCTGATAAAATGCAGGGGAATCTCTGACGGTACTAGAGCCCGGAAGGGGGGGACCTGTTACTACTGGTGGTCTGATTGGTGTCTCTCAGGTTATCTGAGAGCTAGCCTTCTCTATAAATAGTTAATGCTCAGGGAAGACAGTGCTTCATTCCAAATGATCTCTGGGGGGTCTTGGGAGGAGCGCAATGGTGTGTAATTATCAAACTGGCGGAAACAATAGCTCTCAACCTTTCTCCCTCCCCCCCCCCATAGAGGAGAAGACAAAGAAAAATCTCTAAACTATTCTCAAGATGGACAAAGATAACTCCCTTCTTCTTTACTAAGGGTGGTGGTGGTAGCGGAATGGCTTCTCGGGGATTGAGAAAATCGAACTCTTTTCACTTACATAGTACAAATGGGTGTACACAGTAGAGGAGTGTTTATGTTCATCTCCCTGCTAAAATTTTCTTAGGCAGTGACTGGAGAAAATTGTCTAAAAGTACTCTTTAAATGGGCAACAATGAAAACTTGCAAAATGCTCCTCTAAGCTGGGGGTCTTGAGCCTTGGTGAAAGCAGGCCCTGGCAGGTAAATAAACAAAGTCTGTCCTAACTCCTGGTGCATGGACGTTCTTGCACCAAGAAGTGCCAAGGGTCCTGAGTGATAAACCCCAGGACTTTGTTACCTGGAGCACCCTGCTCTCATCAGCTGTGAGAGAAACATCAAAGCCAGGCCTGGGTGACCTCAGCATCTTCCCAGGTTGTTTCCCATCGTCCTCACTATCCTGCTGCTGGGAATTTCAGAGTGCACTGTTTCACGGTGTAAATGCTCACAGGGATGCTGATTTTCTACAGGGTGCTGGAGAGGGGTGGGGGGCAAGGATGGAGAGACAGCTAGGAGTCTGGACCGGAGCAGCACCCTGGTCTACGCTAACCAGGGCCGTTGGGAAAGTTCTAAACTGCTTTTACCTTGTACTGGACACAGGAGAGAAGTGAAGACGTCAAGGTTTCATGCCATATGGCTGCCAGTGTTAACCCAAACTACCTAGACTGGGGACCTCTAATCTAGTCTCAGGGCCTCTGGGGGAGCAGCTTCCTGCCCTATTCTGCTGTGGGGTGGGGAGATGGGCTGGGAGAGGACTACAGTTTCCTCAGGTTTATGAGAAAGGGACCTCCATTGCCATGAGACCTAGCTCCTTGGGAGTCCCTGGGATGAGCCCATACCTGGATTATCGTTGTCTCTGTCTGGCTCTGCTTTCCTTCTCTGTCTCTCCCTTCTTCCTCTCCCTTTTTCTTTGGCCTTGTACAAACCCCAACCATTCAACAGTTCTGAGAGTAGATAGTATTTACCTCAATAATGGTAGTCTCCTTTCGTTTCTTTTTAACCCTCAATTCAGATGATGGCTCTAAACCCACGCCCACGATGGAGACCCAGCCTGTGTTCGATGGAGATGGTAAGTCCACTATATTAGTTCCTAATCTTATTCTCTCTACTCATGTTCAGAATTGGGCAAGGTATTAGCCTTACATGTTTGTTTAAGTTCCATTATTATTATTATTATTATTAATATTATTATTAATATTTTGGTTTTAATTTCAAAATTTCCCAGTGCAAACTGGGCTGTCCTAACCTTTAAAAAATGTGAAGCCTCCAAGTAATTGGTACACACTTTCTACTTCTGGAATGGCCCTCTGTTCTTCTCAGGCTCCCTGCCTGTAGCCCAACGTCCAACAAAAACACTGTTTAGACAGACCCTCCCAGCTGCCAAGACCAGGGAGTCATGGTGGGGAAGGCGGTGAGACTGGGGACACCTCTTCAGCAAGTGACTCAGCACTTACAATGTGCTCTGTGCCTAGAGTGCTGTGGGGTCCCTGCGGGATAAGGAGAAGGTATTTTAATGTCTGTCTGTGCTCCTATGGCAACCACGAGAGTGCTTCAGGAGCTGGGTTCTCTGCCTCTGGTCTCCATTTATGGAAGAAAGAGTCGTCATTGTTCTCTTGGCGAAGAGCTTTTGGGGAGAAGGAAGGAATCAGGGTATTCCAGACATCGAGGACTGGCCAGGAGCAAGGAGGGGACGGTTTGGGCCACTATTAGAGAAGTAGGAGAAAGAGATTGGCAAGTGGGGCTGGCTGGGCTAGGGCACGGGGATTTGGGGGACTTGACTTAAGACATTTGGGAGAAGCACTCTAGGTAAGGGAAATAGTAGACAGTGACCCAGTCAAGGTCAGGAGTCCCAGGAGGCAAGGGGAATGGGTTGGAGGAGCTGGGGCACAGAAGCCAGGCCTCTGCTCAAGCTGAAGCATCTGGGCTTCTATTCTGTGGGGACTTTACCGAGTGCTTTAGATCCCAGTGAGCCGAGTGTAAGGTTTCCAGAAAGCTTGACAATGAAGTTGACTTTCAGAACACATCGTAGGGCAAGATTTTACCAGTACTCTGCTGAGTGCGCCTGGATCACGAGCCAGAGGAACAGAGAACCTAAGCGAAGCCATAGCCCATGGCTAGGAATGCTCCTGGTGCAGGCACAGCTCAGTGAGAACTGAAAGGGGGCACGTCTCTGTGATCCACCTTTGTCATTAGATAGTGTGGGTCCTAGGGCTTTAGGTAGAGGATAGAGATGCTGTCATCTGGGGGGACCATCCTGGTGCTGTCAAGTATCTGGTTACTGCATAGCATGTTCGGGTGATCCCACAGGATTTCCACACCCTCGGCCTCCTGCGAGCCTGCAGCTACCCTGGGGTGCCCTACATGAAGGTGCTTGGCGTGTGTTCCACCTGACTGTGGCAAGGGCACAACTCAGTCCCTTCTTCCCCACACGGAGCAGGGGCTCTGCAGGCTGGATCTGCTGTGGTTCAGCTGTTTCCTCTAAAATGGTCTCTGTGGTGTGTTTGGCATTTCTTTGTTGATTTATCCCCTTTAAATCTTCTCCCGGGGAAGCAGCTGAGAGGGACTTGGCTTGGCCCCGTTCCTCACCTCCTGGGATAATATTTTTATTCCTTGATGGAGTGGCTTGGTGCCTCTGGATTCTGACCACTCTGGATCCCAGCACAGGATGCCCTGGTTGTCTCTTAAAAGCTGATGGGCAGAGGCACTTCCGTCACAAGGAAGAGAGAGGGCGTTGGCACTCGGATGGGGTTGATATGCCAAGAGGGAGATAGTGGAAGCTTGGATGCTTAGGCTTCTAAAAGGCTTATTACAAATCTGGGTTACATTCTGTGTTGTATTCTTTGCCTACATGTGCACACACATTCTCTCTCTCTCTTGTTTTTTCTAGAAATCACAGCCCCTACCTTATGGATTAAGCACTTGGTAATCAAAGACTCCAAATTGAATAACACCAATGTAAGAAATTCAGGTAAATAATCTTGAATTCTATATGAATTCAACCCTCTGTCCCTCGATGTACCCTAGCTGCTCTGTGACTTCTCATCATGTGGGCTTGTTTTCTTCTACTTCCTTTTTTCCTCTCCCAACTGCCTTCCTTTCCTCTTCCTCTCACTCCACCCTCACCCTTCTACTTCTTCCTCTTCTGTTTCCCACCTGATTCCTTTTCTGAGACAGCCTCATTATTTAGCCCAAGCCAGTCTCAAGCCAGCACCGTTCCTCCTCAGCCTCCTGAGTGCTGGGGTTGTGCCATTCAGTCAAGCTTTACGGAGCCATTTAATCAGTATTATGCTCATTTTCTATAGCTCCAACATAAGGAGGTCAGATGAATTAGTTAGCCCCTTGCAGTTTTTACTTTCTTCTGCCAGAATCAACATCTATGAGCAGTTGATCTGTTTGGATGACAACATTTGTTAATATGCTTTACTATTTGGACTGCCTTTCTGAACGCCATGCAGGGGAATTTGAAAGAAGCAGACTGGGCATAGGGAAGTTGGACTTCAAGCTCAACAGACTTAGTTCCTCTGTTTTGAGAGTTTAGAACTGCTTGTTGTCACGCCCCTCCTGAGCTGACCTTTGGAGGTCTGGGGATGGTGATGGTACGGGTGATGAATTTTGAAGAGTAGTCACATTCGTAGGATTTACTTGAAACAGTATTTGATGCCAACAAAGGTCAAACTCAACCAAGTTCTCTGGCCATTGATATTTACCAGCAGGAAATGTCATAGCAAACCAGAGTTGGTCATTGGCAGGGAGACTCGTACTTTCACTTAAGATACCATCATGAGAAATATCACTTGGCAGAATTTATGTTGTAGGCTGAGTTTAATGTAGCCCTATACTCCCTTACTGGTGGCAAAGATTATGAACAAAGGATTCCTACCTTAAATGAACAGGCAGAGTTTTGTGTGACCATTGATCAGTGAGTGGGTGTGCTGTCGTTGGCACCTCTGCTTTGCTTGTGTGCCAGCTCTGTATTGGAGGTGGCAGCATGGAAGGTACAGTCCAGGGAGACAGAGGTGCGTCTATAACACAATGGCTGGCTTTCAGTGTGTGACTGACTTACTGCTTGATGTGAGATGCGAGTGTGGGATGGGGACAGAAAGGAGGCTGTGAACCCTCTTGGACTAGACTATAACAGAATAGCACATCAGTTCAAGCACAGGCTTTGGAATTGGCAAAATCTAGGCGCATATCCTGATTCTAAGACACACTGAGTTAGTTAAATAACTCAGACACACTTTAGTTAAATAAAAGTCATTTCTTAACTGTAGAGTGGGTTCATGGTCTGTCCCTCAAAAGGTTCACTAAATTAAAGTCTATGTGTTTCTTGACTGACGCCTGCCTAAATAATGAATTGTAGGTGCATTTATTATCATCATCATCATCATCATCATCATTATTATTATTATTATTATTATTATTTACATTGTTGATAACAATAGCATGATGGTATTTCGGTTTTGGGTGCTATGCATGCTATGACCCGTGCATGCTATGCAGGCATTCTACTATTGATCTGTGTCTACAGCCCTTGACTTTTGAGATAGTGTCCTGATATATATAGCCTGGAGTAGCCAGGAGCTCAAAGTCCTTTTACCTCAACTTCCTGAGTTCTAAGATTACAGATGCGTGCCACCACACTTTAACCAATGACAGTGCTTATTGTGGCTAGACTAGAGGAAGCTAGTGGCACCTGTCTTTCTGGGCTGTAATAAAGTGATGGTGTCAAGCTCTGACTGTCACCCCTAATGGTTTATGTAGTTTTCTATTGTATCATGATAGGGTCATGTTGAGGAATGGTTTCTATGCAAGTACAAGCATCTTCTTGTTGCAGTGATTCAGCCGCCGTTATTTTTCATAGCTGTTGACCCTATAAGGTCAGTATATAGGACAGGATAGTTGCAGGAGATCTAACTCTTCTTTAGAAGAAATTGATCAAAGAAAACTATTAGTCTTTGATGTTTTAGTATTCGCTCAGCAGACTAGAATATTCCCTGGCCGTACTGGCTGATACCTGTTAATCTTATTGATGGAATCAGGTATGAAAGACACGGTTCTATTATATAGCGCATAACAAGTGGCCAGACCACCTGACTGTCTTTGCAAATAAAGTTTTATTAGGACACAGTCACAGTCATTCATGTGTGTTTGTGTGTGTTGTTTATGGCCATTCTCATCTACAAGAATAAGTTTGGACAGCTGTCCCAGAGCTCTTATGGCTTGTGAAACTTAAAATATTTACTTCATGATCTTTCACAAAGGAAGTTTTCTGTGCCCTGGCGTACACAACTGAATATGGCGTGAGTGGGAGGTATATGCATGGGGATTGTCTCACCCGTCTTTTGGCCCCTTCACAGACCGAGCAGAAGTAGGAGTTGTGGCTCCTGAGATGCTGCCTTATGTTCCGGGCAAACCTACACCATCACAGGGGCTCCTGGAGCCGCTCACAGGACTGCGTTTTCTCGCCACTCCCAAGTCTTACCTGTTCTGGTGCACGCTCTTGCAGCTGGTTGTCAAGGAAGCATCACGGGGTCTGGATTTTCAGGCAGCGAGGCAGGGAATCTTTTACACACAGGTCTCATACTGGTCAAAGCGTGGGCTTCGAAATCAGACAGATGTGCGGGCCTGGTTTCCAAGACTGGCTCTCCCTGCCTGGGGCAGCCAGTCAAACTCTGAGTCTTCTTCTCATTTATGTAAAATGAGGCTACTGCCGCTTAACATTTTGCGTGGCTTCAGTTTTAGGCTCGTATTTCTGGGCACCTAGGTTTGCTGTAAATGATTTTAAAATAACAAAGCAAAGTTGCTTTGGTGGGATGCCCCTTTTTTGCACCGTGCTAGCCCATTCTTACATGTTGACATACTCAGTTAATGATGAGTTAGGCATCCTTTGACGAGAATGTAAGTCTGGTCAGTCGGCTTTCAGTGAGGACTGGAACATTAGAGTTAAACACCTGAGACGGCATTTCGTTAGACTTTGGTGGAAGACTCTGGGTTGAGGTGAACTTTAGGTTGGAGGTTGGAGTCAGACTCTGTGGACTATGCCTGATGAGAGCTCATCTTCTCAGGCTTCTCTCACAAGACAAAAAAAAAGCAATTCCAGTTTCTTTTACACCCCAAACATCCTTTTTTCACACTCAGACCCTGTGACGCCAGGTTTGTTTTCTGGCTTGGGGACTGTTGATGTTGGAAAGGTTCCATTGGGCGCCTGAAGTTGTGCAATACATGACACACACTCGCCCGCAGACGTTGTCTCCAGTCTTCTCCCCTGCTGGAAGTTCTGGGCCTTTCTGGAGAGCTTTACCATGTGTTCCCATGGCTGCTGTGGCCTTCTGAGTACTTGGGAAGTTCAGCATATTCGGGTTTGCCTTTCTGGTCCTCTTCTTTCTGACCACCTCCCTCATATGTCTCTTTTACAAGCACCCATGGCTCCAGGAGAACTTTCTGTATCTGGGAAGATGGTGTTCCTGGTCAGCTGACACCCCAGAACTTGGGAGCAGGATGTCCTAGAGGAGTGTGGCCAGAGTCAAGGAAATATAAACTCCTGCTGAATTTCTTTCTTTATTTTTTTAAATCCAGAGTTAGGTGTCATGACATTTCTTTAAAATACCTAGCATTTAAAATACGTTAAAGCCATCTCTATTTATAGAAGAAAGTAAAGAGATAAGATAACAAGAATTAGCCTTTATCTAACCCTTCATTCCGTCCCCTGGTTCTAAGCTGACTATATGAAGATACTTTATGTCTCTTATGTCTCTTTGCGATATGCGTCTTTTTGTTTCTCTTTGGCAAAACACTGTGCTTCCTCTTCTGAGCAAGTGCAGATCTTAGGAACGAGGGCCATGGACGTGGTCGCCATGCTCTTTGTGTGCCATGGGGATGCTCCAGGGCTCCAACATGCTTCCCTTTGCCCTGGGAGCCTAGACTACCCTCTACTTTTGTTTCTGTATCCATATCTTTTCCTTTCCTTTCTCCTTGTCTTTCCTACAAAACTCTTTCTTGGTATAATCAAGGACTGCAAGAGGGCCCTAGAACCTGGCCCCATGATTTAAGTCCTAACCCTCTTTCTCCCCACCTCAATGACCAGCATGTGTGTATCTGTGGATGAAGCACCTCATGGTCATTCTGCTCCTTGGAGATAGAGCCGGTAGGGACCTGAAGTGGAAACACATTTCTTTGACATTTTGCAATGAAACAAGAGTCCCATTTCTTTTTGCACGAGAGAGTCTGTGTTTGCCCAAGGCCCAGACACATGTCATAGGTATGTAGGTTGACGGTATTCTTGCCCTTACTCATTTGGGTGCAACGTTGTTCTTCTAGGCAGGCTTCTGGGCCACTGGCCACGGTTGAGATTGCTTTTCCACGCAGGAAGTTTCTTCTGGAATAGCTGCTGTCACTGGGGCTTGGGGTCACGGAGGCAACGACACCTTCTGGCTGGATCCCCACCCCCACAAGTCTCTACTCTTTGCCCAACTGGAAACCGTGGGCTGATGTAATGACCTGAGGCTGGAAAAATAAACAGCTTGCAAGGAAACCAGTGGTAGCCTTGTAAGCAAATATCCCACAGCCACCTGGAATCTCACACATGACGTGATTGGGAGGAAGAATGAGTAATCTACCAGCATTAGCAACTAGGACTGGCCCAGGCTTGTGTGCGTTTAAAATATCTATATGAAAACACACTGTGTAACTGGCCTTTTAGACTATCTGCCCTTTGAGCTCATGGAGATGCCCGGTCAATAATGACCAATAAAATTAAGATGAGGCCATATGGTTCTTCCCACGGCATCACCCTGGCAACAAAGGCTGTGCCCTTTTTCTGTGTCTTTAGCCTTTGCTGAGAGGAAAGGTGATTGTTATTTGTAGGCCTCAGAGAGAAACCTATAGTCCAGTTTTACTTTGCTCTAACATTGGCTTTCTTGGTTACCTTACTCTGTCACCCCACTGTCTGCTTGTAGTGATGGGATGGGAGGCATGTGGCCAAAGGATTCAGCCTCTGGGACTTCCTCTACCTGTAAAAGTCTTGTTTCTAGAAGTGGGTTTCATGTGCAGTGATGTTCCATAGCAAAACCAGGGCCCACTATGTTCCTTTTGTCCTCAGTTGTTAAGCTGCCATCAAGGAGCCTGCCTAGGTGCTGTAATTGACTATTCCAAGGTTCTGAAAGTCAGTGATGAACTTGACATTAGCCTGAGAGCCTCCTTCATGTGTGTAAAAATGACTTTGCAAGTAAGCAGGGTGTGAAGTTTATCACCACAATACGGTATTAGTATTCTGACGGGAGGGAGCAAAGGTATACTTAATTTTGACGAATTAAAAGCAAGCTCACTTTCATCTTTCCCCTTTGTCTGTATCCTTTCTTCTTCTGTTGCTTGAAGTTGAATTTTCTATATTTTGGACCTTCTGGTACAGAGCCTGCAGGTAGGGTCAATGAGATTACCCAGACAAAGCTGGGAAGAAGCCAGGGTACGGTTTCCTGGTACCTGCCACTGCAGAACTACGGTGAAGTATCTCCCAGTCTCTCAGCTTTGTGGCATGAGTCAGTCAAGATGTGTGGCTGTGAGCCAATGATACTTTGGGATGAGGGAGGTTGAAAGAAAAGATGTTTATGTGCTAAATTGGGGGCAATCCATCCCAGAAGAAATCCCCCACCTCTCCCCAAGAGCTGAGCATCTGCCTGTGTGGGAAGTGGGTGTTTACCACTGCAGACCATGGTGAGCCATGCTTGGCCATTTTAGGTTCTGTAGAGAATCTATTTACACAGGATGGCTGTACTATTTCCTTATTCCTCTTCACCCATGACGCTTCATCCTAATGGTGCGTTTATCCCTGGGGGAGAGCTGCCCTTAGCCAGCACTGGGTATTTGGGATGTTAGTTCTGCCCGAAGATGGAACGTCAGAGGCACAGAAAGCCAGCTGTGGCTCGTGGGCCACATAACAGTGCCCCAAAGAATTATGAGGCCCTGCATAGGTGTTTAAGTTGACTGTGAACATTATGCGAGGTCTCAAGTCAGTCAATTCCATTTGAAACACGGGTTCGAACAGCATATTAGACACATGCCAAAAGGAGATATCTTCACTGAGCCTGAGTGTGTGTGTGTGTGTGTGTGTGTGTGTGTGTGTGTGTGTGTAAGGAAATGGTTAGATTCAGGGGCAGGGTGGCTGAGGGCATACTGATAACTGTTAGCCATCTGCAGTTGCTGGCAAGACAGAAACATACACAGTCTTCATATTTAGAGTCTTCACTGGGATATCCTCTGTAATTTCTTGTGTTGTTGGATGAAGATCCTAATGTTACCTCAGCACCACAAAGCTTATTTTTTATACTGAGTTCTTCAGTACAGAAAGTGGAAGTGATACATACATACATACATACATACATACATACATACATATATATATACATATATATATACATATATATATATTTATAAAACCGATTTGAAACCTTGTGAAGAAATACATATGTTATGTATTTCTACTACCTGGATTTACCTGGGTAACTTGATGAAATATTTTGTTTGATTAAAACAAAACAGTAAACGCTTTCTAAAAAAACCAACCAACCAACCAAAAAGAAGTATGAGGTACAAGGGAAATGCTTGCCTTTGGCTCTGCCTCTTCCTGGTGCTCAGCTTCCAGCGACTTTGTAGCTAAGTGTGGGACGGTATCCCTGCTCCCGTCTAACTTCAGGTGTGTGGGCTTCTGTAGAGACAGAAGCACGGGTGGGAGGGGGGCTTCCTGCACCACCACTGACTTTGCTATGAGAAAACAAGAGTCCAGCTGTCGAGCGCTCGTGCAGGGCTCTAAGCCCAACAGAAGTTATGAGGCACTAAGCCTGAGACAGTGGGGAACAACGCAGGGAGCATGTAAGGAAGGGCTGGCCTTTGAGTCGTGGTGTCCCAAGAGCAGGGTCAATGACGTGCTCCACTACAGTAGGCACAAGCGGTTTGTCAATGAATTTTTTTTCTTTTTTTGGACGTTCTGGAAGTTATTGTAAAAAGCAGACAGATTCATTAAGATATCTGAATAGAGAACTAGAGAGATACATATAAATTTTCTCTCAACTATGTGCCCTTTATTGTGTACTGGGGGAGGCTGCTCCCATAACCTGGTCCTTGGTCAGCCTTTACAGGCCAATCGAGGAGCCAACTTAAACATAGGAATAAGAAGATTGGGACAGTCCACATGGAATTGAGGACACTGCCACCGTAGACTAGTTAATTTTAACAGCAGCTCCCACTGTCCACTTTACTTCAGCACCAGGGTAAATGTTGTCCATTTATTTACTCTGTGGTGTCAGGTTTCTAAATCAATGCCTTACACATACCAAGTGAGTGCCTTACCACTGACCTCCAACTTAAGTCTCCTCTTACCATAAATCCCTTGTGGGGCATGTGTAGGGTCTATCTGCTTGTACAGGTAAGGAACTTTGAGATGACCCAAGATCAAGAGCTAAGTGGGAGGAACCCAAAGACTATGCTTGTGACTACCGCGCCACACCGCCTCTCTTCTGACTGCTGTGAAGTCTACTGTGTAAGCTCCGTGGGTGAAGTGTGCAGGAGTTGGAGTGATGGACACATCACTGCTTCAGTCGCAGGGCTTTGGAAGCCCAGGTCTCCTCGACCCTGTCTCCTGTTCCTGGAGCATTCCATCTGAACTCTTCAAGTTCCTTCCGGTTTGGGGGAACTCCAGTTGAGATTATACAGCATCCAAATGTCTCCCTCTGGGACAGAGCTGAAGGTGATCCTTTCTTAACTAGTTGGCTCATGGGATAGGGCACGTCCTCCAGAGCATTCTCTAAAGTCCCTCTCGAGTTGGAATGAGGGATGACGTCATTTTTCACTTCCATTCGTGGCATGTTTTCCAGAGAAAGGTTTTTTTTTTTTTTTTTTTTTTTTTAAGACAGGATGAAAAAACTATTGCAATTGAAGAGATGTCTTTATTAAATCGGTACAAATTCTGTTTTTGATTCCCCACTTCTATCTATCCTGGTTTGAAAAAACCAGAGGATGACTTTATTCTGTTAGTAGGTGGCTTTTTGCTTGTTCCTTGCCCCTGCAGGTCTCTCCCCTGGGCCTTTCCTTTTCTTAGTCAATGGCCAGCCTTTTGTTCTGAAGGGAGCTTGGAGCAGTAGCTCTGTGGACTCTCCCTCTCTGTGGGGTTCTCAGAGCCACACAGATGACTCCAAGTCACAAGGCTCTGGCCAAGTGGCCCTCACTGACAGAGGTGATGGAAAACCCAAGGGTGAAAGGTTCTTGGAAAAATTATCCTCTGGTGGGGGGCACTTAGCCCCTCTTGAAAAAATTACAACGTCCCCAGTAAGAAAAATAACCTATTCATTTAAATAAATGACTTGAAGCCATAGGTGCCAAAACTCCATGTGGCTGCATAAACAGAAGGGTGGCTCAGTGATGTTCTGTAAATCATTCCTAAAGATTATGACTCTAGCTGGCCCTCCCCTCAGCACCACACCTCCAGTTCTCACACCAGTCTTTTCAACCAACAGTAAAGTCAGGGCCATAAAGCCCAGACACTTCTCCTGCATTCACAAATTCTCAGGCACTGGGCCCCCCTGGGGTAGCCCCAGTACCAGACACCTCTGTGTTCTCAGACCTGGAGAAACCTGCAGTGAGAAGTGCATCATTCCTTACAACGCCTCTGGAACTTCATGTGACTACTTAGAAAGCTATTTTAAAAAATGTATGGTTTGTTATTGTGGGTTATCGGTTAGCATTTTATTCATTTTTGATAAGAGACGAGATGGCCAGGAGGTATTTGAAGAGGTTTCAAGGTCGTTGTTGTTGACACAAGGCCAGTGTTTTCCTTAATATTCTTGGCCCAGAAAGATGATTCCTTTTGCAATGAGTATAAGCAAGCGCCTCTCGTTTTCCCAAGCTGAGTCACCCTTTATTGATGCTTACCCTCTTGGGAAAATGCAGTCTCAAGGGGCTGAGGGTTAAGTGTAGCATTTCTCAGGATGAGCTGGGGTCAGAGACTCTCGTTCCAGTCCTTGCAGTCTCATACTCACCGGCTGGCGCTTACTCTGCTGTGCATGGACCCCATCTCTGGAGCGTTGGGTAGAATAAAATTCTTGGACTAAATACCCTTCATGGATTCTTTCTCCATGAGAGTCCATGGTTCTCTGCAGGAGATGCAAACCAGAGATGGGGGTGGTGAAGTGGTGGGCAGGAAGAAGGTGGTGAAGCCCTAACCCATAAGCACTTACAGTTGGTAGAGTCAGAGTACAAAGGCACAGAATCTCAGCAGCTGCCATTTTGCTCCTTGGCCTCATTCCAATGAGGAGCCCTCAGAGATAGTTTGAATGAGGATAGGCTGACACATCGTGGTTAGTTCTGCTTAATGGATCATGTTATTCTCAGAAGTTTCCTGGCCTTCTCAGAGCCTAATATGCTATCAGAATAAGGTACATATCCCTTTCATAGTCTTGGCTCACTGCAGTCCCCAGCACTTTTCTAGCATCCTCCCGAGCCCTTGAATGTTTTGTCACCCAGTCTTGTGTTGGGTCTTCCTCTTTCAGGACACTGTCCCCAGCCCTGTTAGTACCCCACTGCCTGTCTCTTATTGTCTATTGCAACAACATAAGCAACTCTCTCAGGAGGCCAAAAAGGCTCCTTTAAAGAACCACTAGGTCTTTTTTTCTTTTATTGGATATTATTTTATTTACATTTTAAATGTTATCCTCTTTCCTGGTTTCCCCTCCAGAAATCTGTTATCCCCATTCCCTGCTTCTATGAGGGTGCTCCCTTACCCTCCCACCTCCCTGTCCTGACATTCCCCTACACTGGGGCATCAAGCCTTGACAGGACCAAGGGCCTCTACTCCCATTGATGCCCAACAAGGCCATCCTCTGCTACATATATGGATGGAGCCATAGGTTCATCTCTGTGTTTTCTTAGGATCGTGGTTTAGTCCCTGGAGCTGTCGGGGTGGGGGTCTGGTTGGTTGATATTTTTATTCTTCTTATGGGTTGCAAACTCTTTCAGCTCCTTCAGTCCTTTTTCTAACTCCTCCATTGGGGACCCTGTTTTCAGTTCAATGGTTGGCGTCGAGCATCCACCTCTGTATTCGTCAGGCTCTGGCAGAACCTGTCAGGAGACAGCTATATCAGGCTCCTGTACGTCTTTATCTGGAGAGACCACATCCTTGGCCAGGGCATCCTTCCAGTCTGCAGGTTTTTTGTTTGTGTTTTTGAGATAGGAGCTCATTATGTAGCCTACCCTGGCCTATCCTGATCTTTCTTCTTTAGCTGCCCTGTGTTGAGAGTCCAGATGTGTACATCTGGCTTCTGACGCCTCAGTTTTTCTAGGCATTTGTTTCGTCTTTCCTGAAGTTCTTACGATGCTTCCTTTAGTGTGTCCATTTGGCTGGGCAACCTGGCTCTGTTGTTAGGCCCAACACTACCTAACTGTTGTGATGTGAGCATCCACAGTTGCTTTTACCTACGGCAGATTACACAGTGTGCAGTCAGTTCCAAGACTTAAGAAGAATTCCGGAGACTGTGCTGGAGAATCCCTGCTCTGTGTCTTTACGCTGTAGGCTTGACATATTGATCCGAGACTCAAGGCTGCCTCGTCTTGCTTATCTGCATTTCTACCTAACTGGCTTGCCTGCATAGTTTAGACTTGCCATCTCCCTAATTCATGAGTCTAGTCCTTAAAATCTCCCTCTTGTGTGTGTGTTTAAGTGTGTGCATGTGTGTGTGTGTATGTTTGTATGTGTGTGTGTATATATGTGTGTATGTATCTGTGTGTGTTTGTGTGAGTGTGCGTTTTGGAGAACCTTGAATGATATAGTCCCTCTTTGACAGCAACCCCTTCCCCTTCTCTCCATCTACTTTCCCCTCCATGAACTTCCTGTTTTCTGTCACCACAGTAAGGTCAGCCCCACTGGTTGTAGATGACTTTCAAAGGTGTTTAGGTGTTGGTTACTCAGGAACTTTTCACTTCCTCCTCTGTCTCTTCTCTCAGTGTGTCCTTCTCTTGAAGTCAATAATCTGAAAGTGAGATCAGCCTGAATCCTGTAATGTTTATTTATGGGTTTTTTAAAGCAATTTTTTGCTCTTAAAATATATATAAAATAAAAAAGGTGAGGAAGGAGAGGAGTCCTGGAAGGGAGGATAAACTCTGGGCTCATCAGTGATAGGGGCTTAGCTAAGAATTCGCGCTGTCCACCCTGTCTCTGCTCCTAATTACTATGGCTAATTGTGAGGTATGGAGCTTGAGCCAGTCCTAGCAGGCAGAGATGTCCTCTGCGCTGATTCTATTTTGGCTGACACATAAAGACCTGGGCTCTGGGCCCTACAGACAGGGTTTATGTTCATCTCATTCAACCTGGCCTTCCCAGCCCTGCCTCCAGCCTTGCTCAGGCCTGCCCTGGTCCCATTCTCTTCCCTGGCATGCCACATGTGACTGGGGAAAGACACACTGTGTGTCTTCTGGTGGCAAGGCCAGGACTTTGTGTGTTCTCAACTTGAGATGCTTTTCCGTTGGGTTTCTTCTTTAAGCCAGAGGTTTCTTTGCCAAGTGGAGACTGACTAAGCTCTCACTACTTGGTGCCATTTTGGGAAGGTTGGAAGGACATATGTGGAAGTGTACAATTGGGTGCTGTTATCTATCCTTGTGCTTGCTCTCCTATTGTGGGTTATGTCTTTCAGACATATCTAGGTAGCCCTGGCCAGTGCTCACAATTACTAGGCCATACCTTTCTATCTTATTTCTGTTTCATGCATTTTCCTAAGCAGAGATGAAGTGTTTTGGAGTGACATGTATCTACCCCAGCAGAGCTCCTTGCTTTGTGACTTAGTGTAGTTAAAAAGACCCTCGAAATCAATCCAGCTTGCACTAGGTAAGCCAGCCTGAGAAAACCTGGAGAAGTGGATGGTGAGACCCATGTGGGAGGTGGCTGACAGGGGTCCACAGTAGCTCCAAGGCGGGACTGGCTTCTGGATCCTCAGATAGGTGAGTCTCCACTCCCTGGAACTTACCCATCAGTGTTTGTATGACACACGGGGGTGCTGACTGGTGAGCTGGCAGGGGCTACAAGAGTCCCCTTGGCTTAAAGTGACAAAGAGCTCAACAGCTCTAGCTAGATACATTGTTATATAACAACATACTATATAACGAGCTAGCCCAAAATCCTAGTGTATCAGAAAAATAATTTATTCTTGCCAGTTCCGTTAGAATGGCTATCTCACTAGTTTTACATGAATTGGCTCTGGGGTTCATCCGAGTAGAGGGCAGGTGGGAACTGGAACATACAAGGTGACCTGTGTCCTGTTGCTAGCAGACCAAGCCTTCCCCTCTGCTCCTTCGGCAGGGTAGAGAATGTATAAGAACACTCTGTGTGGCACTCTTAGGGCTCATTGGAAGTGGAAGCAGAAGCGTCATGTCCTCTGAAGGCCTGGGCTTCTCCTCCAGCCTCACCGCACTGTTCTTTTCGTGGGTTAAAACCAGTTGGAGCCCATGTGGACTAGCCAACACAGGACATGGAGACACGGGCGTTGGAGACTCTTCTGGGATCATGCACTGTTAAGTATAAGGAAAGTATAGGATAAAATAAAGCTTGGATCAGCCTGTAGCAATGAAAGATGCCACTGCAGAGAGGTAAAGAACGTGGGTGGGCTGGGATCCCACCTCTGCCTCCTCCTAGCTGTGATTTCCTTCCTTCCTTCCTTCCTTCCTTCCTCCCTTCCTTCCTTCCTCCCCTTCCCTCCCCCCCCTCCTTCTTCCTTCCTCCTCCCTCCCCTTCCTTCTCCTTCCTTCCTTCCCCCCCTTCCTCCTCCTTCCTCCCTTCCTTCCTCCCTTCCTTCCTTCTTTCCTCCCTTCCTTCCTTCTTTCCTTCCTTCCTTCCTTCCTTCCTCCTTTCCTTCCTTCCTTCCTTCCTTCCTTCCTTCCTTCCTTCCTTCCTTCCTTCCTTCCTTCCTTCCTTCCTCCCTTCCTTCGTTCCTTCCTTCCTTCCTTCCTTCCCTCCTCCCTTCCTTCCTTCCTTCCTTCCCCTTCCTTCCTCTCTTCCTCCCCCTACCTTCCTTCCTCCCTTCCTTCCTTCCCCCTTCCCCCTTCCTTCCTTCCTTCCCCTTCCTCCTTCCTCCCTCCCTTCTTCCCTCCCTCCCTCCCTTCCTCCTTCCTTCCCCCTTCCCTTCCCTCCTTCCCCTCCTCCTTCCTTCCCCTTCCTTCCTTCCTCCTTCTCCCTTCCTTCCTCCTCCTCCTTCCTTCCCTCCCTCCTCCCTCCTCCTCCTCCCTCCTCCCTCCCTCCCTTCCTCCTCCCTCCTTCCTCCTTCCTCCCTCCCCCTCCTTCCTTCACTCCCTCCTCCTCCCTCCCTCCCTCCCTCCCCTCCCCCTCCCTCCCTCCCTACCTCCCCTCCCTGCCTCCCTCCCCATCTTCCTTTCCCTTTCTTTCCCTCCCCTCTCTCTTCCCCTCCCTCTTCCCCCACGTCCCTCAGCTTCTTTCTCTCTTTATTAGATAGTGCTGAGTGTAACCTAGGCTTGTCTTCTGATCTTTGTGTCTTCATTTCTTGAGTGATGGGATGCAGAGGTGCACCACCACACCTGGTCTATGCAGTGCGGGGATCAAACCCAGGGCTCCTGGCCAGATAAGCACTGTATTGGCTGAGCCATAGCCTCAGATCCCTACTTCATGATCTAGATCTAATTATCTATCTAGTCTGTGTTCCTGGTGTTAATACATGTCTTCAGAGGTTGGAGATAGTGTGAACTGAGTTAATATAAGTAGAAGGCCCATCACCAAGTCTGTCATTTTGTAAGTACTCAAATAAAAGTTTGCTATTCCTGTTCTTCGTATAGATGAATAAACTACAAATTTGGTTTTTGGTTTTCTAGTTCCAAGACAAAGAGATATAGACCCTGAGGTCCAAGCTTCAGGTGCTTAGGCTGAGAGGGGATGCTCCGTCAGAAGGAGCTGTGGGTGTGAACACATTTGCTCTTGAATGCAGATCTTAGAGAGTCTGTTAGGGGTCTCAAAGGAACCCACTGTAAAAACAAATGCATTCTCACTGAAGAACAGATGGCCAGAGGTTAGCAAGGTGGGTTGAATTGTCCCAAGTCCTCCAGTGGAGCTTCAGTCTCCCCCCTGGGTGAACCTAAGAAAAATCCACCCTGTCCAGAATTTCTTTTTCTTGTTTACAAAGTGGCGATCATCATAGATTCCAGGGTAGGTGGGCTGAGAGATTAGATAGGCAAAGCCCTCCTGCTGCCTGCTGCATTTCCCCCAAGAACATAGACTCTTTTTTTTTACACTGAAAATTACTTTTACTTATCAAAACACAATTATATAGCAGCACACACACTAAAGAACGTCCCCATGGCATTTTCATGCATGTTTTTGTCATTGCCTATTTTATCTCTTTAAATTCCCACCACATTCTTCCCCCACTCCCTACTCTCTGCCCAAGAATGTAGGCTCTTATCATTGATCCTCAAAATCCATTTGAAGAGATATTTCTTCTTTCTGGAAGACAAACTGTATACTTTTCACAAATGGTTGGTGCTCTGTGTGTGTGTGTGTGTGTGTGTGTGTGTGTGTGTGTGTGTGTGTGTGTGTGTGTGTACACATGTTCATGTGGGGGTGTGGGATAGGGTGAACATATGTTGAAGTCATATGTCTTTCTGAATTAATCTGTATTATTGTTGCTGTTGTTGTTATTATGATTATTTTGAGACACTGTCTCTCACTGAATGTGGAGCTCATCAGGGATGGCCGTCCGGTGAGCTGCAGGGATCCAGTTGGTGAGGTTATGGAATTGTGGTGCCCATAGCAGACTTTCTCTGTATGGTGGGGAGTCTGACCTGAGGTCCTCTCGTTTCTGTGGCAGACACTTCACCTGTGGAAGCCGCCCATCTCGCCAGCCCAGCTGTTCTGTCATTTCAGTATTCTCCTTACAGGACACTAGACTTTCAGAGCAGATATTAAAGTGACAGATCCTATATTTAGTCTTCTATTTAACCCCATGCTAAACTGCCTTTCTTTTTAGATTTGGGGGCTTCATTGTCTTTATGATTTAACTCTCCATAGGTGGTCATAGGAACTAAAGGATTTCCAGAAATCTAGCCACAGGACTCAAGCTTTTCTTTCAGCCCAACTCCTGCCCCAGCTTCCCCAGTCCTCAGGCCCACTGTGGTGTGAAGTTAGGTTCACCATCCGGCTGCCCTGGAAGAGGGGGAGGTGTTTCTCCTCTTCCCTTGCATCTGCAGTAGTCTGATTTATGGCTGGCGAGGCTGGCCTAGAGGGTCTTAATTTAAAGCCCCTGTCAGAGGTCGTTACACGAGCGAGCGTGGTGCCAGAAAAAACTGCTTTCCTCTCCCTTTGTTTCTTTGTCAGCTCTTTCATGGCATGAAATATGGGGGCAGGGGAGGGAGGGTGGCGAGGCTACCAAACTGGATCTGAGAGATCCGTCCCAAGCCCCTGGTGCAATCCCCTTGAAGTTGTATTGGTGTTTGCCTGCCAAGATCTGAGGAAGGTAGAGGGGTTGACCTTAGGGGCCATATGGGCTGTACAGATTTTCTTTTTAAAATGTCATCTGCGCTAAGGAAGCAAACACCACACATTATTATTTTTTTTAAAAAAACAGTTAAACAAAAAAATTAAAACAATAACATCCCCTACCCCCCAAATAAAGCCTGCAGTAAAACAAAGGGAAAAAATCAGGAAGAGAAGACAGTGTGGTTTACTGGACAGGGTTTTCCAGGAAAGAGTCCAATAGGTGTAGGGCTTTCGTGAGTGGGTATACCTGGCATAGGGCCCCAGCCACTGTCTGCTCGGCCTGGCTCTGGAGAGAGTTGGTTTGGCTACTTGGACATGTTCACTTGTTCCTGAAGCTACCAACTCCAGATACCTTTCTGCCTCCCTTGTTTCTGTTCCTAATGGGGACATCAGGGTATAATAGATTCAAGCCCACTAGCTGTATCTGTTTCCCTATGTTAGAGAGTGAAAACAGCCAGGGCTCTCTTGCTTCTCTTTCATTCAGGGTATGGTGTACAGGGTGGTGGTCTGTGGTTCTGTCCCACCATGCCCAGACTAGGGAGTGTGCCCTTGCATAGGCATCCCAGGATTCACACGCAGGGCAGTCTGGCTACTGCCTTCCCTGGAGCCTGTAGCCCACTCATTGGCAGGGACAGCTCTAAAACTGGAGGAACATTCCAGCTCTGAGTATCCCTGATGTCCTGGCCGACTTGTTGTTCCACACAGCCTCTGTGGTGAAAGTGCTGTTGAGTCTGGCAGTATAGACAGCCATAGAGAGGCTCCGGTTGCCCCCCTGGGGCTTTCACCTTGGCAGCATGCAAGTCATGTGTGTCTGGCGTGATTCATTGGTTCTTGGGGGGCAGGCCCGGTCCTGGCTCTTTATTATGGATTCCGGACAGGAAGAGTAATTGGCATCAGAAGCTGCATCTTCTCTTACAGAGAAAGTCCATTCTTGTGACCAGGAGAGACAGAGCGCCCTGGAAGAGGCCCGGCAGAATCCTCGAGAGGGCATTGTGATCCCCGAGTGTGCTCCTGGTGGGCTCTATAAGCCGGTGCAATGCCACCAATCCACGGGCTACTGCTGGTGCGTCCTAGTGGACACAGGGCGCCCATTGCCGGGGACTTCCACACGGTAAGTCTGCACAGAGCATCCCGAGACACAGGGGCCAGCCAGCTTCCGGTTATTGTGCCTTTATTGTCTTCTCTGCCCTACTTCTCACAGAATCAAGTCATGGGAGACTGAAGACTCCTTTCCAAAGCAGATGAGGGTTTATCAGAAGTGCTTGGGGGCCTGGATTCTGACCACTCATTTGTGAACTTTAGAAAGCCACTTAATCTCTCTCAACTCCAGTTCCCTGATGAAAAGCTTATGTACCACCCTGGACCATAAAAAGTGACCAAAAAAAATTCATGTGCAGATTGGAGATGGCATTGTTATCACGCTTTCGTGGCTAAAATGACATGCCTGAATGTGTCTCAATGGGAGCATTTATGCTGGATTGTCTTGTAGCTTCCGGACAGTTCAGGGACTGTTTTATTTTCCTTCCCAAGTGCTCTAGGCTTAGAGGCGACACAGTTATTACTGGGTGGGCAGTAATGGCTGAAGAAGACTCAGTTGCCAACCCCATTAAAACCCTCACTTCTCTGTCTCTCCCTAAGCTATGTGATGCCAAGTTGTGAGAGTGACGCCAGAGCCAAGAGTGTAGAGGTGGATGACCCTTTCAAGGACAGGGAGTTACCAGGTAGGAGACACGGCCCTGCCTGGGCTGGCACCTTCACTTCTTTGGGCTTCTCATCCCCTCACTGTGCAGAGGCTACTCTCTCCTCTGCATCTATCTTTTCGATCAGCAGCACAGAGCAAGGCATGCTGGGAAGGCTCACCATAGCAGCGCAGACCTGAAAACTGGAATCCACATCCAGAGTCAGTCCTGCGCCCTTGAAACACTGCTCTCTTCCCTTGCTCTTTCTTCCTTGTCTTAAGAATGTAGTCAGGGACTTAGAACTTTGTCGATGGAGTGTCACGGTCATTTTCCAAGTCAGTGAAGTGGGGGTGGCATTTTGGAGGCTGTAAAGCAAAGATAGCTTACGTGGAGTGGCTTCCCCGAGGGGCTTGTCTGGTGTCTGCCACCTGTTTTGTGGATTGCTTATATGATGATGACCCTTGGTGACAGGGGTGGCCACTAAGGGGTAACATGAGACGTACTGACAATAGCCCAGGACCCTGGAATTGCAACTGGGCTGGGTTTTTCCTTATTTGTAGGGAACTCCAGGTCTCAGTAAAAATTCTAAATGCAGGGTATGTGGACTGTGGACTCCCCCCACCCCCTGTAAATCCTCTTAAGTTCCCCTTCTTTGTGCACCATTCTAGAAAAAGCTCAAGCACAGGGAAGTCTTCTCACAGGTGACCCTGTCTTAGACCTGCACCCACACAGAAGAGCAAACACCCCCAGGCCTCTATGTAGGTGGGAGCTAAGCTCGTGATTGATAGACATCTTTACTCAGAACAAGATTAGGTCTGTCCTGATGGGAACTGGTGCCATCTTCCTAGTACCCATCAGGACTCCAAAGTGAGAACGGAGAGCAAGGAGTCCTGAAAGCCCGGGACTTTCCGTGTGAGGTTAGTAGAAGTTACAGTGTCAGAAAATTTGAGGCGGGCGTCCAGGTTGCCTTCTTCCAGCCACCCCTGGACAGATGGAAATAGCCATTCTACCTCATGCCAGACCTGGTTTGATCTAGCCCTCAAAGACATGAGGTACACAAGTCATATGCCGATAGAGGAAGGCCTCCACGTACAGATTCAGGGCAGGTTCCCTCCAGAGAAGAGTGGAGCTCTGTGGAAAGGACTGCAAGATCCTACTGAGTCCACTGCTCTGAGAAGTCATGTTTAATTTGAGACCTGGAGGGTTAGAGAGAGAAGGGCCAAGTTGCTGCAGGGGCAGGGGTGGGGCTATAGCTGTGCTCAGGGCCCTTTGATGAAGGTGAGTGGGTTCCCATCTCTGCAGTGGTAGGGCAGGGTTTCCCCAGCAATGCTTCTCTTTGTGGCATGGATCTGGGACAGGCACACCTGTGAGAGGGTTAACCTGTGAAATGGGCTTTTGTTGAAATGGTGAAACAAGACTAGGAACTGTGGGTATTCACGGAGGGGTCTACAGTCACCGTCTCACCTGGATAAAAAGGGGCAAGAAGAGGAGGGTTTTGATATGTTCACTTAAATCACTGATTCTCTCCCTCCCTTGTGCTCCCTCAACATCCAGTTCTTGCCCCTAGAGCAGGACAGTGTCTGTCTGCTTATTGTCTTGAGTACGCTGGTCCAGCATATTATGGGGAACTCTGTGAGGCTAAGGGCCCTGCCTGTTGTCCTGGTATTTATGTAGTTCCTGTGCTGGTTCTCAGCAGAACTCTGTGGAAAGGAAGAAGGCGGAAAGCTTTATTGCCCTTTGGTCTGGTGCTTCTGTGTGGACTATGCATAGAGGACAATGGAGGCTTATGGGGGTCATTTGAACACTGAACACGTCCCCAGTCTTTGGCTGGACAAAGACCCTGAGGGGATGGTAGCTGAGGAAGATGCTTCCTTGGTAAGTTACCTACGTTCTGCCTTCACATCTCCTCTTGTCTCTTAGGCTGTCCTGAAGGGAAGAAGATGGAATTTATCACCAGCCTGCTGGATGCCCTCACCACAGACATGGTTCAGGCCATTAACTCAGCAGCGCCCACTGGAGGTGGGAGGTGAGAATGTGAGCGGGACTCGGGTGGAATATTGTGTGGCCCTGGATTCTTCAGATACTAAGTGGGGGCTAGAAGAGAAATTTGCTTTTCTCTGGAGCATGTGTAGCCTTGAATGTCCATGATCCTGTTGATCCCCCTGCCTCTGCTTTCTGAGTGCTGGGATTACAGGTGGCTGCAACCACACCTCGAGAAGCAGGGGCATTTCAGTCAATAAGCATCATACATCAGCCAATCAAGATGGTTAAGTTGTCATCCAGAGGGTGTATGGTACAGTGTCACGCTTTTAAAATCCTGTTAGGAGGACAGAGCTTACATATTCAGGGTTCTTACATAGACAAGAATTTTAAAATAAAGGAAAGGGAGAAGAATGGCACACTAGCTATATTTAAGGTCCTTGTCTGAGCACTCCAGGGTCCTATGAGCTTACAGGCTAGCTTCTGGCCATGGCTCTGTTTCCTCTTCTCTGGGCACATAAGCCAGATCCCCATCTAGGGGAGCACAACTCAAAATCTGAGGAAGACAGAGTCTGACAGGCCATGGGTGAGAGCTGCTTTGAGGGTTCCCACAGTGCTCAGCGGCCCAGCATCTGACAACAGAGGCGCTGCACCTCGACTGCCAGGAAGAAGAAGAGAGTGAGCATTATGAATGTGAGCTACCGCGTGCCCATAGGTGTGCACTTCCGAGAGCTTGCTAAGCAGCTGCTGGCTGACGAAAACCCAGGCATGAAGTGCCGTTGCCCCTCTTTGTCCTCCATTTCGCTTCTCATGATTTCAGTTGTTCACAGCCAACTACAGTCCAAAGAAACCGAATTGGGGAATTCTAGAAAGAAAACAGTTAATAAGCTTAGAATAACCTTTATTGCAGCATTTCGTTATAACGATCTTCTTATTAGTTATTGCTGCTAATCTTCGCTGCTTAATGTATACATGTTCTTCCTTTATAAATCAAGCATCACCTCATAGGCATGCATATTAGGAAACAGTGTATTGAGAGTTCTGTATCATCAGCATTTTCAGGCATCCATGGGGATCTTAGAATTCAGAAGGGGGAACAAATGTTTTTAGGTTGTTTAGAAACAGGAGAGCAACATAAACAATGGAGGCAGCCTGGGCACGGACTCTCAAGTCTGGGTGCGCCCACCTACAGCTCAGGGGTCCCAGCTGCAAGTTCTCCCTCAGCCCTGTAGAGACATCAGTACCCCAACCCTGGTTTCCACAGGGGCCACGGACCCCAGGACTGTGTGGTCTTGGCTACAGGAAGGGGATCAGAGACAGGCCCTGTCACCAGGAGAAGTTAGGATTGGTGTCCTCATGTCACAGGACAAAGAGATTTTTACAGGCAATAAAACCTAGAAAATGCATAATGTCTTTCATACTGATGTATCCTTAGGGAAAGACTTGAAAAAAAAAACCTCCTTTTTTAGGAATAATTGGGGAAAGTTTTTAAAAAACACTCCCCAAAGCATGGTTTTTATTTTAAGCTCATATTAACTTAAAATGACCACGCTTAGTTTTGATAGGAATGAAAGGTTTGGACTATTTTGGGTACTTGTGTTACCCAGCGGCTGGATTTTTAATCAACAAGAAGACAAGGTAGACCATGAAATAGTTTAGAAGTCAGGCAAGAGTGAAGGAGGAGAGAAAGTGGGGACACCATGGGGAGGGACCAGGGCTGCCAGCCTTCCTGGGTTCTCCTGGATCTCCCCCGTATGCTAAGCAGAAGCCCAGGCATGTACGCGTGACCCTCAGGAAGATCCCGCTGGCTTCTTGTTCTTCAAGCTTTCCCTCCCACCATCATGTTCCAGGCATAGCCCTTCCAGCTTCCTTCCACAGGTTACTCTAGCTGTCCTGGGACCCTTACACCTCCTGTCCCTCCAGTCTCCGATGTCATTCCCCCTTTCAGGTGACTGTCTGGGATATTGACAGATTACCTTCTCCGAGGTCCTTCCCTGATGTAGTCCTAGAATTTAGATCCCATAGTTGATATCCGATGTGTCGATGAACGCATAGCCAGAGGGCGCTGGGTAAGGTAGACAGAGCCTGGTCAGAGAGTACAGTGCCTCTTGCAATATGAGGCCGGGTTGAACTGGGGACTTCACTGTGACTCTTTTATGAGTAGGGCTCTACAGAGCTCTGCCTGGGTCTGATCGACTTGGGATCCTGTATAGACAGACGCTGGCCAACTACTCTTCTTCTGTGATGGTGGAACAGGGGTAGGGGGAGGAGAGGTAGGTGTGGGAGGGACATGGCTGCAGGTGACCAGGCAGCATTGCTGGAATAGGGCTGATGAAGAGAGTCAGGAAACCCAGAGTTCCTGGGTGTTGGACTTGGCTTTGGAATTGAGAGCTTGGGTTTCAGGTATGAAGTTAAAGAAGCTACATTCAACCCTTCCTTCTCAGGGTTTAGCAATCAAACCTGGATATCAGTGGATACGATTGATTATCCCCTCCCCCAACCTACCACTTGTCAGATGTGGTGATTATCACATGTGACTTTGCAATGACTTGGTATAAGTTCTATGCTCCTTTTGGGGGATACCCAAAGAAAAGGACATAGTCCTCACATGGAGGAGAGGTATATACTCAGGAGACAACCATAAAGCCAGTGTGATCCTAGAGGCTGGTAAGAGCTTCTGGGACTCAGGGTTGGTAGGGGAGGGCCACATGGGAGCTGACAATAGGAGGTGACATTTTCACCTTCATAGGGGGAGTGGCCCGACCACATTGTACCAGGAATGAGGGCATTTCATCAAGGAGCACATGGACAATGGGAGGTGAACAGAGTGGGGCCAGGTGGGGCATATGGGAGAAGCGGCAGGAAGTGGCATGAGTCGGCCTGGGCTGTGGTGTGGACAAGTCAAAGATGTAGCTGCAGAGCTGGACAGAGTTGTGTCGAGTCATGCTAGAGGCATCGGGGACCACAGTGATTGAGAGCGCTTTTGAATGATCATCCTGATGGCATCATGATACAAAAACCAGGGGAGAGCAGTTGTCAGCAAGAGGGTGATGGGCACACAACAGGGTAGAGAGGGGTGATTTACTGAAGCATTCCACATGAAATTACGAGATTCTCAAGACTGGGTAAATGCAGGAAGAGGTAGAGAGGGAGACTCCAGCTTCCCTCTATGGCCTCCTAGCCTGATTCTGGCCAAAACCAGAGCTTCTCAAATCTAAACCTAGACAATGTAGAGTTGGGAGTCTGCGGAAGCATCTGCGGCTGGTACATGGGCAGGGGCACCATAAACATCTTTAGATGACAGCCTTCCTCACTGAACCTTTGCTGGATGATTGGCTAATGTCCTTGGTTGCCCCCAACAGGGCTCTGGAAGGCATTTTTCTATGGAGCAGTCATCCACCCATCCACTAGACCCTCAGTCTAAAAGGAAGGCTGGCTATCTATCTATCTATCTATCTATCTATCTATCTATCTATCTATCTATCTATCTATCTATCTATCTAGGGTCCTCTTGAAAGAACCTGTTTTGTCTGTGTGAGCCTCCAGGTCATTCACATGCTTCCTAAGGAGAGACTGACAGTGGAGTGGCCCTCATCCTCCTGGTAGAGTGCAGTTGGTTGTCTGTTGATGGCTTTGCAAGGAAGAGTCTGGAATGTGGCTGACTTGGCATTTCCCATCTCCACCCGCACAGCTGGTGGGGCTTGGACCCAGCTCCAGATGGGGCTCAGTCGGTCTGCTTGGATTGGCTCAGGCCTCCTGGCCAGCCCTCCTTACCTTCTCTAAAACTGCTTAGGACAGCAGAACTGGGCTCCAGGCCTTGGCCAAAGCAGGTTGTGGTAAATGGGCTTGGCTCTCCAGCGATGTGTTACAGCCAAAACCTGCCAGCGCCAAGGCCACAGAATCAAAACTGAGAGTGGTGCAGGAGTATGGCCTTCACCACCCCTAGCATTGGGAGAAGGCTGAGCGTATCTGTTCAGGGAGTGACCTGGTTCTAGTGGGTTTCCCTATTCCTCAAGGCAGAAGCTACTAAAATAGCCTAAAAGCAGAGCCACTCAATATATCCTGAATATAGAATGAGGTATCTTTGGGTGGGTGGCATTCTACACAACATCTGAGTAAACTTGGGCATTCTACCTACCCAGGTAGTTCTTTTAGAAGAACTTTGCCCATGAAAGGGTCCTTATAGACACCAGAGAGATGCTAAGATAGCTCTTTGAGTGAAGATGCTTGCCATTGAGACTGGGTACCTGAGAATCTATATGGTGGAAGGAGAGAACTGACTCCCGTAGCTTGTCTTCAGACGTCCACATGTGTACTGTGGCATGTGTACCCCCACACAAAGATTCACACACACACACACACACACACACACACACACACACACGTAAGAGAATGAGTGTAAAAAAGGAAAATGTAAAAGGATACTTTGGGAAAGTTGTGTGAGCTGGAAGGGCCAGTGGGGTATGACTTTGAGGTAAGGGTATAAATGGCAGAGTCTTCAATGACAGGGACTCTAGATGAACTGAGAGGCTCCTGGAAAATCTGCCTCACCCCCATCTAGCACTCCCCTGCAGGGGGAACCTTAGAACTGCTCAGTTCACAGAGGTCTCTTGCACATGCTCAGTGTTGCTCTGGCTATCCCAGGACTTGTGGAGAGATCAGAAGTATAAAGCTTCTTGGTGTTTGTTCTAGTAAGGTGTTGGGTCCCAAGTATGGCCCTACCATCACACAGCGTTGAGGTACAGCTGAAGCTTTGTTACTTAAGGGGACTTCTGGAGATCAAAGAGGTTCAAGATCAGAGCCTCCTGGTAGCTGGGATGGAAGGGAGGGGTTGGTAGAAAGGCAGAACCATTAGTCCCACAGTGTAGCCTGTGGGTTGGGGGCTTGGAAGGGTCTCAGAAGGCCTCTCCTGAGATACAGTATCTTGTGCTTAACCCAGCATTCTGCCATGGGCTGGCAGCTGGCAGGGTGTGCAGGCGAGCCGTGGGAAGTCAGGGCTGCTCCACACTGAAATAGCCTGATGCGGGGGGAACAGAGAGGGTGGCAGAGGAGAGCCAAGAGGGCAAAGGAACAGAGCCCGGATGAAGATCACCCCCTGGCCCACTCAGAGCTTGCAAGGAAGGACGAACTGCTTCTTGACACGAAATAGCCTGAAGGCAGGTAGGGAGAGCTCTAACCACAGCCGGGCAGAGAACAGACAGGCGGATAGGAGGGAGCTCCAGGAACACGTGTTGGAGGGAGAAAACCTTCTCTGGCAGGGCCTCTGGGTGGGATGACCTCATCCCTTCCGTCTCAGCAACCGAGACTTTATTATTCCAACCTCCAGGTAGACATTACGCTATGCGGAGCCTAAAGGTTAAAGGAAGAGCTGCCTTCGCCTTGGCGCTCTCTCAGCTCCCCGGCTGCCTTCCTGAGAGAGAGCCTTTCTTGGGAGCTCTTGTCTCCTCCAGAGCTTAGGTCCTCTTTGATGCCTCCCTTCGTGTACCCTGAGCACACCCTAGAGTTTCTGCCTGCCCACCCTGTGTCCTGCAAGGGCAGCCATGAGAGCTGGTGCTACCACTAATAGGGGAATAGTAACATTTAAACACAGCACCACAGAGGATGTCAGCCTGCCTCAGACTCCCTGTACCTGGTTTCCATGGCAGATTAAGCAGATTCCGCAGGAGTCAAAGGCCAGTGACAGCTCGGTGTGCCTCACGCCTTCCCTAAGGGTCTCTCTGGGTGGAAGCTGTCAGGATGAGGTCCTACTGACATCCTTCTTAGAATCCAGGGTGTCCAGGGGATTTACCCAAGACTGCCTCATTAAGAATGAACCAGACAGCTACCAGAGGGGACCAGCTTTTCTCTGGGGGAGGGGGGTTTGGGTTGCAGCTTCTTTTTGCTTGAACTTCATGTCACATGGGAGTCACTGTGAAATGAGACAGGATTTTCTACTTTCTTCTCAGGGAGGGATGAGAGATGATCCAGTTCTTTCTAGAATATACTGCAAACTTGAGAGGGGTATCATATCACCAAGTGATATTTGTGATCATTTTTTTAAAAATCCACATACATCTTCGGAGTGTGCTAATAGTTCCTGATCACCTGGTCTAGGGTCCCTGCTTACGAGTGACTTAGCTAGCACTGCTCCGTTGCAGACTCTGCACACCATTCATTTGAAATGTACAGGGTCTAAACCTCGGCTTCATTCCCCGCCCTGAGGACAAGTGGTCCGGGGCATTTGAATATGGAGCCCAGCTCATAGTCAGTGGCAAGCTCCAAGGACAGAAGCAGGACACTTGTGTGTGTGGCTTTTCTTCTGTTCAGAAACTCCCAACTCATCCCTCCAGAACAGACCTATCCTTGACTTTACAAAGCTGTGATCAGTATCACCCTGACTTCTTTGAGTAAAGATGATGCATAAACGAGTAATAAATAAAATGATAGGTAGGCCGTCACATACTCACACACAGGCATTAGTCTTGTAACTTTGTGGTCCAGAGATAGGGACTGTGCCAGAAGTGGTCATCACCACATATCTGGGCACAAAGATGTAGTCCTGGTTACTCTCATTTCTTTACTCATTAGCTGGGGTTCTGGGTAATATGTGATCTCCTAGGCCCAGCCCAGATCCCCTGAGTGGATCTTAGAATATGCTTGCTTTAGAGTCTCTGTTTGGGACTGAGTTCAAGCAGCAAACACGAGAAGAGAGCTTAGGTCTCATCAGTTAATGTAAGTTCTGGGGACACACCTGTAACTCCAGCACTCAGCAGATGGACACAGAGTGTCCCGAGTGAGCTGGCTAGCTAGACCAAATGTACTGGGAGCCGTGACTTCATCCAAGGGACTCTGTCTCAATGAGTAAAGTGAGAGTGACCAAGGACCACTCTTATATGCACAAGCATAAAGCCACAGATTGGGACATCACACGTCTCATCTGCCAGTCTTTATATTTTGGGTTCTGCCCCTCCTAGACTTCGAGTAGCCGAGGCTAAGCTGGCATGCCCAGTTCTGGCTGGTTCTCATCAGAAAGCATCCTATCTGACAGTGATCTATGGGTCATGAGGAGGAGAGTTTAGAGACTAGACATGGCTTACTGAGGTGGACTAAAACTGTGTAGTTTCTCTCCAGGGCCTATCTGCACAAGAAATGCCCTGGCTACTTCAGAGGGTGGAGCAGATCAGTGAAATAACATCACTTGGAGGTCCCTAAGGAACGAGCTCTTGCTACCTGATGGCTAGTAGCCCAGCATGAAGACATGTCTTGGTTTGGTCTCTGCTGCTGTAACAAAATACCCTGAGCTGGCTAACTTATAGAGAAGAGCTTTATTTTGGTTCACAGTTCTGGAAGTCCAAAAGCATGCCAGCATCCATTTGGTTTCTGGCGAGGGACTCTTACAGCTTGAGCTAACTCAATCTAGAAAATAGATGTAGGAGATACACGCAAAGATGAAAGGCAATGGGTGTGTGTGGGTATCTGCTTCATAGCAGCCTCCTCTTGTAAGAGCTAATCCGTTTCCACCAGAACTGACTCAGGCACTGGAGAAGATAATTAATCCCTCTCCAAGGGTCTACCATCACCACCCCCAACCCAGGTATATTATTAACCAACTTCAGTGCGAGTTGGCAGGATCCAATGCTTAACCGTAGCAAGGACCCTGGCGTTTGGCCATTTGGGAGAGAATCCCAGCAAAGCAGGTACTCCTGCAAGATCGTGAATGGTGTTCTCTGGGGCGGGGGTTTCTGTCCACCGCCCAGGTTCTCAGAGCCAGACCCCAGCCACACCCTGGAGGAGCGGGTGGCACACTGGTACTTCAGCCAGCTGGATAGCAACAGCAGTGATGACATTAACAAGCGGGAGATGAAACCGTTCAAGCGCTATGTGAAGAAGAAAGCCAAGCCCAAGAAGTGCGCCCGGCGCTTCACCGACTACTGTGACCTGAACAAGGATAAGGCCATCTCGCTGCCTGAGCTGAAGGGCTGCCTGGGTGTTAGCAAAGAAGGTGAGTTCTACCCGCTGGGTGCCTGCCAGGTGCAGGGACAGGGACCAAGGGCTGTCCTGAGCAGCAAGATCCTAGATCCCCACGAATTCACCAGCCATTTATGGGGAGTGGGGCTGTGCTTCAGGACTAGCTGCCTGCTGCAGCCATGGGATTGACTGGTAAGGTTCCTATTCTTACAGTCTACTGAAAAGACAATAGTTATTCATGTACTTTGCGATTAGTATTATCAGAGTGTATTAGTCAGGTTCGGGCAGATTGGATAGACCATTCACACCATAGCTCAACTTAGCAGAAATTGCTTATTTTTTGTCTTGTCCATGGAGTAGGGCAGCATAGTTCCAGATTGTGTGCACATGCATGTGTGTTGTATGTGGTATGTGTATGTAGGGATAGCACAAGGATAGGGACTTCTCTACATAATACTTCAAGGAAGCAGGTTACTGAGAATGACCCTGATGTCCTCATCAGCAGGCTTTTAGGGCCACTGTGTGGGTCTGATGTATTCCCCATCCCCATCTTATAGAGTAAGCTTGGGTGTGTGAGGGAATTCTCTGGGATAGTCTTAGAAGTGAACTGCATGTAATTTCTGATGGTTCACAAACTGGAACTCTGTCACTGTAGGTGCCAAGAGGCAAGGTGAGGCTAAAGAGCCCTTTGCTCAAGTGGGAGGCTTTAGAAAGGCAGTGAGGAACACAGGATTGGGAAGGTCATATTCAAAAGGAACTGTCAAGGGGGCACTTGCAACTTAGTGAGGAGTTGCTGAGGCCAGACCCTGTCCCATTCCATGTCCTTTTTGTGCTGGGAGTACCTGCCCATATAGCATCTAAAGCCAAGGGAAGGTTCAGTGTGGTGACTTGGTCCACAGAACTCAGGGAGCCTCCTTCTGGAACTTTGTCAGCGGCCAGGTGTCCGCCATTTCCAGCCAACACACAGGACACGGAGGAAGCAAACAGAGGGAGCTGTGGTCTGGGACGCGGGATTTACGGATCCCTGCTCATCTGGATGTCCCTCCAACCCAAATTCAGCCAAAGCTGTAGATTCAAGTCCTCTGAACAGTTCTTCCCAGAGACTCCTGGGGTACTTTCTGTTTCTTGCCCAGCCTACCTTCTTGATCGCTTCAAAGGTGGCATTGAGTGTGTGGCTGGAGCGCCTGTGCCTGCACTTGTAGCTGACATGTGTGCATTGCATCTGTGCATGTATCTCTGTGAGCATGCACGTGTGGGGACCTGTCTGACAGCATCTCTGTCTCTGTGTACACGTGTATGTATCTATGCCTGTTTTTAAAAATTATTTTTTTTGTGCATGTATGAACGCTTTTCTCCATTTATGTATGTGCCTGGCACCTGCAGAGGCCAGAAGAAGGCCCCCTTGGAACTGGACTTACAGATAGTTGTGAGCCACCAAGTGGATGCTGGGAACTGAACTTGGGTTCTCTGCAACAGGAGCCAGTGCTCTTAACTGCTGAGCCATCTCTTCAGCCCTTTATGCTCAACTTAAAACATATCTATGTATGCATGAGTGTACATGTATGTACATGCTGTGTGTGTGTGTGTGTGTGTGTTGGAATGGGGTGAAGTAGAACATAGAAGGAAGAGGGGGTTATGAGTGAGGGTTGGGGTTGCCTGTGTAGATGGAAATCCCACAGAGAGTACAATGGGACTCTTCTCCTCACTCCATTCCTCCGTCCAGCATAACACACTGATCCTAGAGCCCAAAGCCTTCTATCGCTCTACCTTGGAAGGGTCTAGATTAAGCAGAGGAGTAGTGCTTTGCACTCGTGAGGCAGCAATGTGGCCAGCGCTTGGCCCATCAGTAGGACTTCAGAGTCTAGCTTACGTGTCCTCCATGAAGATGACCCCAGAGTGAAGAACGTCTTCTGAGCAGGCCAGTCTTATTGCCTGGGGAAGCCAAGAGAATGGCCAGAGAGGAATCCTGGGCGTTGGGGTGCAGATGTAGCCTTGGAACTCTATGAGCAGAGAGAGCTTGCAGGGAGCTATGTGGCCAGTGCCCTGACAAGAACGTCCGTTTCCAGACCTAGGGTGCCAGGAGGAGAATGGAGGACTATGGAGAAATCTAGGGGAGGAGTGAGGACAACTGTCGGGTCAGAAGTAGGGATGTAGGTACAGCCAGAGACCCTGAAGTCAGGTAGACCTGACTGTTAAGCTCTGTCAGTTCTAGCCCTGTGATTTGACCAGGTACCTCATCCCTCTGGATTTCAATGTCCTCCTCAGCCAAATGGAGGTAGTATCCACCTTGGAGATTTGGCATGAGAAACCAGACAGGTGATGGGTGGGACAGAGCCCAGATGCACAGTGTCACACAGAAGCTCTCAGTAGCAGAGGAATCTACCCATGGGACAGAGGGGCTGCTGGCAGCCTCAAGGTTGCCCTCTGCTCCTGGTGGCACAAAGCCACTTGGCTAGGTGGTATATGGGAGCCCAGGCACAGGTCATCTGGTATTATATGGTGCCCTCTGGTGGCCTGAGAGGGACTTGCATGCCAGGTGGGGGCCCAATGTGGGTGGGGAGAAGATGTGGGTCTTGGGGAGTATAGTTTCCGGTTTGAGGGACCAGACTTTTGGAGATGCCACAGGAGCACCCCTTCTTTTGCCTTCCAGAACTCTTACTGGGGAGCTGAGTTCTCTGCCTAGCATGGCAAGCCTGACATTTGGAGACCTGGGTCTCCGTAACTGGTCTTTTCCAAGCCAGAAAGCAAGTTTGTCAGGATTGCTGTCTCCACCCTGTAAAGCAAGCAGCAGAGGACTAGAGGCTTGGTGTCTCAGAAGTGCCAGGTCTTCCTTGGGTGCAGTCTTCTCCTCTCCCTCTGAGGGTCAAGAGCTTGGGGTCCAGTGGGTGACAGCCAGCGCTGAGTTTGCTTCCTCCTGTGAGTGCTGTGCCATCCTGGGTTTTTAGCCACACTAAGTGGGGATAATCTCACTCCTGTTATATACGTCGTCCGAGGTACAGGGACGTGCTCCTGGCTCTCCGTTTTATTTTCTGGACCTTAGCTGAGGAACAGGACCAGGACTGTCATAGTCTCCTCTTTCTATGTACAGATCTCCATGTTTACTACGAGAGCAGCTTTTGCAGAGTGATACACAGTAGTATATGTAGACTCTAAGGTCTGGCAGCCTGGCTCTGCCCTACCCACCAGCCTGCCTTGGGTCTGCCTCTCTTATCTTCCTGGATTTGTGACCTCACCTGCAAACTAAGCTATACCAACATCTACCCTTTGTCTTTCTTGAGTCTTAAGGAATGTTGGGATTTGTTGAGCTGTGGCAACATAGAATCCTTAGGTAATCTTGGTCTTAGCAGGAATGAATCTCCAACACCCCCCTCCCCCATGAGCTCAGCTGATCTTTAGGGCAATCCTACATGGGAAGCAGAGAAGTAGCATAGATGCTGTCTTAATTCCATCTTTCGGTTCTGCCCAGCGCTGTTCAGAGGCATGCTTGGAGACACAGGGAATTGGCCTAGCTTCTAGTATGTTCCCCCTTCAGGAGATCAGGTCTTGAAGGAGCACCAGGACCTGTGCACAGGGGTGGGCCTTACCAAATCAGGTCTTGGACCTTGTGTAAGTCACTCTGAGCCTTTGCCTCCAGATCTGGCAAGCAAAGGGACTAAGGTTCCCTCCACCTCTGACATTATAGGACTCAGAGACCTGGAACGAAGGAGTTTATAAATAACCGCTAAAGTCCTTCTTAGCTAACAGCTGAGGGGATTCAAAGAGGTGTCCTGAGTGGGTCCCAATACCATGGTGGGAAAGGAAAGTGAAGGAAACCTGTTTATTCTCTCTTCTATTAGTGCCTGCCCATATGAGTTCACGCTCAGTCTGGACTACAGAGAGAAATGCTATCTCAACAAAAACAGTGCTAGCGACAACAGGAGCGGCAACAGCAGCAATAAGCCAGCGGGACACCCCAGCTTGACTATAGAAAAAGATGGTTTAAAGGTGCTGGCAGATAGTCAGTGGGTTTCCTAGGCAGAACAGGGCAAGAGGCATTCTCAGAACCGGAAGCACAGCCACGCCACTTCCGGTTCCTTCCCATTCTTATTGGTTCTGAGGGCAGAGCACGCAGGGGCTCAGATATAGGATCTCTGCCCGCTGTCTGGGCCAAGACCTCTCCCATGTCATATATTCCTATTTGTTGCAGGTGGTAGCCTTGGCAGCTTCCCTCAGGGAAAACGAGCAGGCACAAATCCATTCAGTAAGTTGCTTTCTTTCTGGACTTCCCTCTTCTGTGGACTCTCTGATGAAACTGTGGTAGCAGCAAAGCCGTAGATCAGATCACTTAAAGGCCCACGCTCCGTGTTTGGTGGGGAAATGAGGAAGATGGCGTCTGCCATTTCTCCAGGCTAGGTAGTACAATCTGGTCAGAGCTCACCAGAACGCATCCTGTGCTTGTCTGGCAGAGTCAAGGTGACGGGAATTTACACTTCCTAACTGACTCTGGATGCTGAGAGCTGCCTCAGAGTAGCAAAGGATGGACAGTAAAACATGCACTTCTTCATGCAGACACTCTTGTAGTTGAACATTTTGTACACCCTTAATGGCTTATCTCGCTTTTCTTTTGGCTCTCTCCTTCCCGCTCCCAGTCGGACGCCTCGTCTAAAGAGCAGAAAAATCGAAAGGCCAATGGAGAGTCTGAGAAGACAGGACTGACCACCATCAGACACCTAACCTTCAGCGCTGCCCGTGGCCCAGCCACAGCCCGTGTAACATAAGTGGTGCCCTCCATGTTTGCACTTTTAATAACTCTTATGTGTGTGTTCTGTTTCTGGTTCCATTTGTAAACACCAGTTATCTAATACCGCAGTGGGATCAGGAAAGGGAAGAAAAGCTGTTTATTCTCTCTTTTATTGTTAAGTTTTTGGATCTGCTACTGACAACTTGTAGGTTATCAGGGGAGGGGTGGGACCAAGAAGAAAGAGATTTATATACTGTATATAAATATATATGTAAATTGTATAGATCTTTTGTACAGGCATTGACATCACTGTTTGTCCCTTCCCTTCCCTCTACTTCCTCTGGACTCATAGTCCAACTCTCTTAAACTGTATCCTTAGCTTACCTGAGTTTCACTGTGGATGGACTCTGTGAGAGTAGCTAGGAGCCCTGTGCTTGTGCTGTGGACACCACGTTTTCTTCTGGTGAGAAGAGGGTACTGGTCCTTGCCATTAGCTCTCAAAGTTCAGTCACTTGGCTGTTGGCTGGTTAGGAGGGGAGCCCAGCTCCTGTGAGGGCCAGCATGGATTCCAGTTCTATGGTGGCCCCCACATGTTCTTGCTATTCGGATCCCTTGGCAGTCTATGGTAAATAACAGAGCAAATTATACTTGAAGGGGTTGAATTTGGCTACTTTAAACATTTCCTCCCATGTTTAGCACCTTCCCCATGTAGGACATGAGAGGTGAGAACCCAAGCATGTGAGGAAAAGGACTCCCAGGGTTTTCCTTCAGCAGGTGTTTGGCATCTGAGGAGATGGTGAAGAGAACAGAGGATCTGAACCAGCTCTTCTGCAAACCCACAAGAGAGTCTCCACAAGCATGTAGCTCCCAAACCAGAGTCAGATTAGGCTTTACCTCCATGCTCTCCCTTCATCTCTTGCCCCCCGTCCTCACTGATTGGGCCAGCCATCTTGTTGACCAATAGCACAGTTCCTTATTCCTCTGGCTTTTCTCATGGACTTCCAGAGTCTAACATTGACATGGCGTTCCTACCTTCTGCATCCCCAGGAGGAATAGGAGCTATAGGGAAATATAGGCTTTAGCACAGAGTGTCACCTGGGCACATAAGCAGCCTTTTCTGTTAGGTGACATGCTGACTCAGATGTCCTTCAGTCAGAGCAGCAAGTGTCACTTAGCAGCTCGTCCTACGGTCAGCCACGATGGCAGTGAGGGAGGCCAGGACTGGTGCTTTTGCTGGCTTGCTCTCTGCAATCTGCCTTGCCTGGGATTTTATCTCGGTGTTCTGTAAATGCACCCATTTTGGTAAACCCTGTTCTATCTTGGGTCTGGAAGGCCTTGGCCCCATAATGCGGCCCACATGTGGGGAACATAGCCTCCTCAGGGCTTGATTTGATGAAGTCTTGGCTCCAGAAGGTCCCTGCTGCTCTAGCGAAAGTCATGACCGTTCCATGATAGCCAGAGGCCCTGTCCTGCAGGGTAAGGTGGAAAGAACCCCTTCTCTTGGAGCCTTGAGCAGAAACACTGCAGCATTCTGGAGCTGGATGGTCCTCACAGCAGACCCCATCCCTGTTCCCTGACCTGAAGGAAATGTGCACAGAGAAGCCACCTCTATGGAGGAGTTTAGAATCTGACCAGCCACCTTCTCTCTCACAGATGGGCGTAGGCTGTGCTGTGTGGTTTTCCCTTGGGGAGGCGGGAGCAAGGAAAAGTATTTGTAGCTTGTTTTATAAAAAATAAAAAAAAATGGATAAACCTTGGCAGCTGGTGCCTCTTTCTTTGGGTGGCCTCCTCTGAAGGAGAGGCCCTATTTCCTAGAAGATTTCATGGTTTTCCTGGTCTAAGTGCTCAAGCTCCGATCCTGGAAAGTCTAGGCTGTTTTTAGTGAGACACCAGCAGGAAACACAGTGGCCTCAGAGTGTGGACTTCCTAGGAGGATGCCTCAGGTCCTCTGGGTCCTTAACTGCTAGCTGTGTATGCTTTCATTCTCCGTCTGACCTTTGCCCTTGCAGAAGCCCCAAAGTATCCTCATTCTGGGGTCCTCCCGTCAGGGCAGACCTTGGATGGGGCTGGTAGAACATTGTGGGGAGAGCACTGATAAGCTTGTTCTGTGTCTTCAGCCTGGTGGCCATGGCTGTGTTAATCATGATCTGGACTCTGGGCCGGAGTGCAGGTAGAAAGCTGTCTCTCTGACCCTCAGTCAGGTTCGTCCAGCTCACATTTCAGTTCTGCGTGGCACTGTGTGGCACCACTTCTAAGCTGGTGAACTCTGCAGAGCAGAGGACTTTGGGATTGGGGTTGACAACATGCCTAGGGCCAGGATAGGCTAGGTACCTGAGTCTCCTGTGAGTGGGACCATTTCCTTTCATCCTCTCTCCCTTTGGAAATGACCTCTGTCAACTACCCACTTGAACAGCTTTTTCAGACCTTTCCTGCTGCAGTCTGGCCTTTGTCCTCTGTAGGTACACACAAGATAGTTTTTGTTTTGTTTTGCTTTGTTTTTTTAATTCTCCCTTGGCCCAACCTTTTCTTCTGCAAGACTTCGCTGGAGAAGGATCCTAGCCCTTGACTCATACCCCATCCAGTTCCTCTCCGGTTTCAGAACTGAAGTTTCTATTTCGAGGCAATGGGGATGGATGGTTTGCTGTACACGGATGTACACTGTCCTAAGTCAGTAACCAGGCAGTCTTGTTCCAGGGTCTAAGTGTAGATTCAGGCCTAGGAAGAGGGGCAAAGTGATTGCTAGGTCTGGGGAAAGTAGACTAAGGAGTTCTCTCGTCTTCAGATTTTCTGACCTCAGGTCCTGCCACTGTTGATTCCCAGCTGCCTTCCTGGGGGCACCAGAACAGCAGCTTCTGCATCCTGTACCACTTGGGGCTGGGCAGCATCCGTGGGAGTTCATTGTCATCCCCATCCGTTAAAGGTCTTACTTAAAGCTACTGTTTTGCAGAGGGCCACCTGCCAGGCTTCAGAGAAGCGTGAGGCTAGCTCTTCCCTTGCGGGAAGCCCAGGAGGAGTCAGAGTTGATTTGACCTCCAGCAGAGAGTAGGGAGACCGGCAGGTAGGAGCTCACCTTTGGCAGCAGAGTGAACTCTCATCCCTACCCCCTGCTCCTCTGCTTTTTCCCAGAGAGCTGCATCAAGACTCAACGAAAAGGCACAAGACAAGTCCATTCTGCTTTTTCCTCACCTCAGGGCTCAGAGCCATACACCAAGCAGGGGACTTTGGGAACATACTCAGCAGGGAGGTCTAAAGGCTGTGGGGCTGGGCATCTTTTAGGACCACTGACAGAGGATGGGGTCCCAGGTCTCAGGGGTCCTGGTGATCTAATATCTGCTTTCCAAGAGGGTAGGACACTAACAGCCCCAACACCTTTGTAGAAAGATAAATGGTTGGATGAATAGATAGACAGGTAGTCAGGCAGACACAAAAAGTTAAAACAACAAATAACACGGAGAGGTTAAGTCAGCTTTCTAGCCAAGTATTCACAAAGCTTTTAACTCATCTGCAAGGTCATGGCTTTGTCTTTAATGAGGTTCAAATCTTCCCCGGAGCCTTGACCTGTTCTTGCTGAACAAGCGGGGGAATGAGAAGTTAGATCTTTCACGAAGTACCACCAAAACCTTCAACCCTTCACCACAGGTCTGTATGTCTTCTGCAACTTTCATGGCTTGCTAAGAAAGCCCTAACTTTGGTCTCATTCCTGTCTACTACTTTCTGTGTTGGGTAAGCCAGCCAGTGGTCTCTTGTCAGGTCAATCTGAACTATCCTGCTACTTGCCACTTCCAGCACTGGCAGCCACCTCACAATGTGGTCTCAGCACTATTTTCTCTGCACCATTTTCCCTCTTAATAGATTCCAGGAAAGCCCTTTTACCTAGATCCTCCTAACAGGACTATCGATTCTAGTTAATGGTTGATGATTCCGTATGTGGTAAGCCAGGCCTGTTCCCAAACTCAAGGCCATCCTTTAGTAACCTAACACTTGATAGAAGGGTGTGCTGTGCACTGGGGTACTGCCTGTCTACGAGGTAGTAAACAGGTATCAGACTGCTGATATGACTCAATCAGGAGAAACCAGGATGAGCTGCAATAACACATACGCCTCTCACAACTTTGGTGGCTAAAACACAAAGGGATAGCCTAGACTTAGTGTCAGTCGGGACACTTTATACTGTCCTCATCGGGGATCCAGATCAAGGAAGACTCCTTCTCTCTTGATAATGGAGGTAAAGAAAGAGAAACGTGGTAAATTGCACTCCGATCGATGCCTATCCAGAATGAAATATATCATTCTCTTAGTTTGCTTTCTATTGCTTTGATAAAGGCCATGCTCAAAAACCAACTTGGGGAGGAAAGAATTTATCTGGATTACATGTTCCAAACACAGTCTATTACAGAGGGAACTGGGGGCAAGAGCCTGAGCAGGAGAGGAGACGAAAACAATGGGGGAGCACTGCTTACTGGCTTTCTCCCCTGGCTTGCTCAGCTATTTTTCATATACAACCCAGGACCATCTGCCAACGAAGGCGGCACTGCCCACAGCGGCCTGGGCCCTCCTACATTGATTGTCAATCAAGAAAATGCTCCCACAGACTTGCCAGTCTCATGGAGGCAATAACTCAGTTGACATTCCTTCTGCCTAGATATGTTCTAGGTTTGTGTCACATTGACAAAAACTAACCCCACAGTAATCACATTGCTCATGTTCCAGTGACTAAAGAGAATTACACAGCCCTGCCCAACTATGCCATGGTGAAGAACTAAGAATCAGGAGTGTTTCGTAAAAACCTCTGCTGTTTCAATGTAGATGATCTTAGTGTGATTTTAAATGGGCACTGTGTACATTGTCTAAGAATAAAGAGACTTGCTGATCCCGTTTTGTGCAACGCAGTTTGCCCATGGCTTCTGACAAATGAGGCACGTTCATGACAACTACCATTTCCCCTTCTCCGTAAAGTGGGGAGGTGAATGCCAACTTCCCTTCGGTGAGAGGTCAGCACCCCACCTAAAGGCTGTTTCTCAGGCCCTGTAGGAAACCCTGCTACCCTCATAGGGTGGGCAGGAGAAGAGAAGTTGGAGGGGAAAGAGCAGGTTCAGGTAACATTGGAGGAGAATAGCTGGCTGAGAAATCCCAGTGCCCTGTGCTCTGCACATGAGACTCTTGCAGCTTCTGTAATCATTAGTTTGATCCTATGCCCTATTGACTCATCTTCCATTAATGAGAGCTAGGGCTGTTTCCATGACATTCTGGTCCCTCCAATTACTTACAGGCTCCGTTCCAATCAATCTTACAACTCAATATACAACTTGCTTCAGCCTCCCTCCCCTCCCTGCCCGAGTACAGTGTCCCGGTCCATGAGTGCCACAAAACAGTGGAGTTATGGTCGGGCTCCAGGTCAGTCCTCTGCTTTATAATTGTTCTTTGTGATGGAGTCAGGAGGAGGGAAAGGGAGAGTAGCCGTGAGGGTCTCCGAGCAGTGGTACCTTCTGTGTTTATTGTAGCCACAACTTGGTTTAGCACATGCTCTGTTTCCCACTGTAGCAGGTGTCCTGTGCTAGATCTGATATGGGGCACATGCCAGGTCCCCATTGGGTAGGCATGCTTCATTGATTTGCTCAGTTCAGTTTTGGTGCGACCTCTTCAATATCTTCCCATATGAATATACCATGAATTCATGGGATCCAAGTCCACTTTGATTTAGGACTCCTGCTTCTGCTTTTCTTTTGTGACTGCAGCCAGGCTTTCTTCTAGGGTTTTTATTCATCACTGGGAACCTCACTTACTCAAGCCCTACCAAAAACTGGGAATGCAGGCTGATCTTAGCTGCTTCTTGTTTTAGCTCTTCATCATCTTGACCCTTCAGTGTGTAGATGAAGCTGGCCACCAAGTCTGCTGCATGTGGGTGGTGGGGGTGGAGGTGGTGAAGGTGGAGGTGGAGGTGGTGGTGGTGGAGGTGGAGGTGGTGGTGGTGGTGGTGGTGGAGGTGGAGGTGGAGGTGGAGGTGGAGGTGGTGGTGGAGGTGGAGGTGGAGGTGGTGGAGGTGGAGGAGGTGGAGGTGGAGGTGGAGGTGGAGGTGGAGGAGGAGGTGGAAGTGAAGTGCAGGTGGTGGAGGAGGTGGTGGTGGAGGTGGAGGTGGAGGTGGAGGTGGAGGTGGTGGAGGAGGTGGAGGTGGAGGTGGAGGAGGTGGTGGAGGTGGTGGTGGAGGTGGAGGTGGAGGAGGAGGAGGTGGTGGTGGAGGTGGAGGTGGAGGTGGAGGTGGTGGAGGTGGAGGTGGAGGTGGTGGAGGTGGAGGTGGAGGTGGTGGTGGAGGTGGAGGTGGAGGTGGAGGAGGTGGAGGTGGAGGAGGTGGAGGTGGAGGAGGTGGAGGTGGAGGAGGTGGAGGTGGAGATGGAGGTGGAGGAGGAGGTGGAGGTGGTGGTGGTGGTGTGGCATGGAGTCCAGCTAGAACATGAGGTGTCAAGCTTGCAGCTGTGACCTGTGAAGAGCTGGTAGTCCTGCTGCTTTAAAGGATTTCTCCTGCAGCTCTGGAGAAAACAGGGACATAGATGGAGACCTAACGGCAGCACGACTACAGTACTCAATACATAATATAATACCTTTGGGAGTTGTAAGGATATTGGCAGGGAAGACTGAAACCAGGTTATTTCAATTACCCATGCAGAATTTTGTGCCTTACCCAACAAGCTATAAGGCTGAACTTGCACAATAACTTCCATCATTAAGGCAAAGGGATACAGAGAGAACCGCCTAATCAGGTCAAGAACGCACCTGTAGGTTACATAAACAGCTGACTCAAGATGCTCATGGGAACCGACTGTACCTGTAGCTGTGTTCCCTCTGTCTCAGATACTGTTTGAGCTTCATTCAAAATGTCTTTGCACAGTGTGCCAACCAGCACCATTCAGACCTGGATAGTGCCATGCTCTGCACTGCTCAGAGATACCCTCTGTCCTGACCGGTTTTATGTTAACTTGACACCAGCTACAGTCATCTGAAAGGAGGGAGTCCCAATTGAGATAAAAAAAGACCCCATAAGATCCAGCTGTAGAACATTTTCTTAATTAGTGATTCATGAGGGAGGGTCCAGCCCACTGTGGGTGGTGCCATCCATGGGCTGGTGGTCCTGGGATCTATAAGAAAGCAGGCTGAGCAAGCTATGAGGAACAAGCCAGTGAGCAGCATCTCTCCGTGGCCTCTGCATCAGTGCCTGCCTTTTCTCTCCTGTTTGAGTTTCTGGCCAATCATCCTTCAGTGATGGATTACAATGGGGAAGCATAGGCCTGTTGCGGGTTGCACTGGTACTGTTTGTATTTTGGTGATTACTCTGCTTCCTCAAGAGGGGCTGCCCTGATGAGGAGTAGATCACACACTCAGGTGATTTCAGGTGAACCTTCTCCCCATTTTAACTGATCAAATAAAGACTAGAGCCTGTGATTGGGTAGTGGAAGGAAAAGGTGGGGCTGGGGATTGTAGAAAGGAGAGAGGGGAAGGAGGAGAAGGGGAAGAGGAGATGGAGGAGAGAGAGGAAGAAGAGGTAGAAGGAAGATGGAGCATGTGGCCGGGAGGTACCTACCACAAGTAGTGAGGGATCTCATAGCTGGGGAATAGAGTAGTGCAGTGGTAAATCTGCCCAGTTTAGGCATACAGTTTTAAGTATTATAACTGAGTTGTGTGTTCTTTACATAGGCTTATTGAGGTTGGAGATTCACTGCAACATAAGGCAAATAAACACTTCCCTTTGGAACTTGCTTTTAGTCATGACGTCTCAACCCAGCAATAGTAACTCAAGATACACTCTCAAAGGATGTGATGGGTGGAAACTCTCTTAGTGGACAGACCTTTAGACATCTACATATTCTCTTTGGCTTGAATTATGAATCTAATTATGAACTAATATTAATGGCTTGGTAAGTGGCTAAGCTCTATGCTTTAGGTGTTTGTCTCTTCCAAAACACATAGTCCTCAGAGTTATGTTATCAATGCTATCTGGAGTGGAGCCTCTGGGAATTGCTCAGGATTAGACGTTCAAGCAGTAGAAGCATCCCTAAGTGTGTTAGCAGCCTCATAAGAAGAAGAAAGATAGAAGAAATAAGTTTTTACTGTTTCCTATGTGATGCCCTGTGCCACCTGTATACTCTGCATATGTTCCCACCAGTAAGAAGGTTCCCATCCATTAGGATCCTTTTACCTCGGACTTCCCAGCCTCCATTAGTGTGAGACATTCTTTTCTTTTTATTTAATAAAATATCCAGCCCATAGCATTTAGTAACAGAGATAGAAAACAGACTAAATTTTGAGGAAATTTGAGGAACGGGAGGAATAAGAACCATAGTGTGAATATTAACGTCCCACATAAATGCATACCAGAGAGCATCCATAATTGTCTGTGTTCCCAGTAATCGGACAGACCATGTGAGCCATGAACAGTAGTCAGCCTCTTTCTTTAGTTACCCTGATGCTTGTCCATGTATCAAAGCACGAAATGGCAGGAGAATCGGAGGTTACTTTTGTCACAATGGAAGAATAAATAGCTACCATGCAGTGCAAAAGCAATTCCTCTGTCAAGCAGTTGTAGAAAAGGTGACAGAATGACAAACAGCTCCCATTGAGGTAGGAGTTAGAAAGAACTCGTGACACAGCAGAGAGAACTAAGATCAAAAGCCAGAATCTAAACATTCTGAGGTACCAAAATAGTTGACATTGGGTCACGCCCTTTTCAAAAACTTTTAGGAAGAATGGCATCCTCTTTCATAACAAGTGAAAAGTTATCTGTATCTCAAAGATACACCTCCACTTGTAAGATTAGTCATAATATCCAAAATATAGAAACAGCCTAAGTGAGTGTTTGTAGGGGTGGTTCCAATGCTAAGGTCCTGTTCCCCAACTGGCTCTTGATATATCAGTAAAGATTTCAGGGGCCAATTGCTGGAAGCAAGGAAAAAGGCATGACTTCTGGGTCCCGACATGAGACTGGGAGATGCAGGAGTGGACGGGAGATTTCACCCTGCTTCAGAGGGAGAAAAGAACCAGCCATGTGAGACCTTGGGAAGCGTAGCCATAAGCTGCCCCTCCAGGAGGGAGGTTAGGGTGTTGAGCTGGGACTAAATGTTGAGGGCAGGTTTAGGGTGCTGAGCTAAGAGTATTGGGAAGGGTACACTAGCTGTGGTGGATTAGAAGTGCCCAGCAATTGAGCCAAGAAGGCAGGTTGAAATTGAGCAATGTGTGTGTCTGTGTTTTTCATCTGTGGATCCAATATTCTCTGGGTGGGGGCTTAGTAGCAGAGTCTGCCCAGAGCTTAGAGTGGGATAGCAAAAACTACAAGCTACACATGTTGTTGAATAAAGGAACGAATAAATTAGTGGATTATTACTACAGTGGTTAGCTTTAATTGTCAACTTGACACAACCTAGAATTCCCTGGGAAAAGAGTATCCAAATTATCCCAGTTATGTTAATAGATGTGAGAAGACCCAGCCCACTATAGGCAGCACCATTCCTTAGGCAGGATTCCTAAACTGTACAAAAATGGGGAAATCAGGCTGAGCACAAGCAAGTAAGTAAGCAAACATTATGCATTTTTCTCTCTGCTCTTGACTTTGGATGTAATAAGAACTAGATATTTGAAGTTCCTTCCCTGCTTCTCCACAAAGTATAAACTGAATTAAATCCCCTTCTCCCCTAAATTCATTTTTGTAAGAGTATTTTATCACAGCAACAGAAACAAAGCTGGAACAATTACTCAGCCTTAAAAAATAGGGACTCTTGCTGTGTACAAGGTGGAGGAACTTAGAAGAAATTAGGCTAAGTGAAATAAGCCAGGCACAGAAAGACAAATGGTGCGTGATCTGATTTATAAATGGACTGTCCCTAAAAGGCAGATTAATGGAACAGAAAATTATAAGTTTCTATCAATAGCTAAGTTCAGGGGGATGGGGATATGCTGGTTAAGGGGTCCAAATGTACATTATTAGATGCATAGGTTCTACAATTCTAAGGCACAGCATGGTGACCCCCACTAATAGTGTATGGAACATAAACTTCAAATTCCCTGAGAGTAGATATGAAGCATTTTTACTACACCAAAAGATAGTATACATGGTGATAGATATATAAATATAGCATATACATACACACATATAATGTATGTATGAGTTAACTTGATTGGAATAATTTCAGTATGTACACACATCAATATATGCAACACATTATACTCTATAACATAATTTATGTATATTAAGCTTCAATAAATATATAATAAAAGAAGGAAACTGTTTATTAGGAAAATCTAAATTCATTTTTTATAAGGTCAATTTGAGTCTCTCTTTAATGGTTTGGATTTTGTATATGATCTGTCTTCCAAAAAGCTTTGTTTTTCTGGTGAGGATTGAGCCCAGGCACTCACACATGCTGGACAAGTACCCTACCTCTAAGCTACACTGTAGCCCATAATGGGGCTTAATTCTTAACATGACAGTATTGAATGAGTATTGACAGAACTTTCAAGAAGTAATTTAACTGTGGGTGCTCTGTCATGAATTTAACAGTATGGTCCCTGTGGTAGTTTTTTTTGGGGGGGGGAATGGTTGTTACAATGTGAGTCAGTTCTTTTGTGTTTCCCTCCCCTCATCCAGCGCTTCATTCAGGAAGGATGAGGACAAGGTAGGTGAGAAGACATTGTGGACGGACCAGAGAACTAACTGCTGACTGGTTTCTCTTGTGCTCCCTATTGGCAACTGGCTGCCTCTCTGTGGGTTTCTTTCACTGGCTGTATCCTATGATTCTAGCCTCCTCCCATCCTTTGTTCTGGTGTTTGACTCAAGAGGTCATGATATTCTGGAATAGCATGGAAAACATGCTGACCCATGTTTCTGCCTAACCCGTACTGTCTGTGAGCTCCAGGGTAATCATATAACCACTCGTAACCCGCTTGACAGAGAAGAATAATACCTACCTCTTATGGCTCTTATCAGACACAAATGATGTATATTAAAGGCTTTGAAAACTGCACAGACATAGGTCAGACTGTTCTTGACTATTAATATTAAAATATCTCTCCTTAATCACAAAGGCATTGTGGCGAGGCAGTCATTTACAACAAAAGATCCTTTTGCAGTTTAGAGAGGTTACAAGAAAGTGACTGCCCAACTAAGGATTATATGTCACAGCCCCTTTGCATTTGAATGAGTAAAAGTGACTAGCATTTACTAATTGGATGTGGGAAAATGTGGTATGACTTGGAAGCTAAGGCAATTAATGGTGTGTGTGTGTGTACTACCTCCAATTTACTTTCTACCTGAGATGAATGGAGAAGACACGCAGAGACTGGCAGTCATAAAATGAAAGAGACCAAGTCCCTGAATCATCATGTGGAAGAAAAGCCACCTGCTGACCAAGAGTCCTTAGATCATTGCATAAGTGAGGAGTAAACTTCATGTTCTCTTAACTATTGAAATCTTGGGGTTGACTTATTATGATAGCTATTAGGTCCAGAAAATAAATGAGATAAAGGGACGGGGAAGGTTGTGGCCCAACTTGTGCACTCCAGTTGGCAATGTCACCTTCATACTGATTCATACACAGCGGGTGGGACGGAGGCACCCACCGTGTTCTGGAGTGAGCCTCAACATTAATGCTGGGAGTAATTGGCTTTAGAAGCTTACAGGGGCCATGAGCCCAGACATGTGTCACTCAATCCAGAGACCTAGTTGTTGTTGTCTAGACTCAGACTAAGGTCTTTCCTCTCTCGGGACACCAGCCTTACCCCTCCTCCACATTGATTAGGGTTCAGCTACTTCACTCTCAATAAAGTCAAAAGTCTGGGTGATCTAGAAATGACTCGAAGCAAAGGAGAGATGAGCACAGGTGAAGTTCATATTTCTGTCTCTCCCATGGAATCAACTTAAAAACACTTTTATTTTCATTCTCAACTAGCAATAACGTGGAACATTCCTGCTCTCTCTCTCTCTCTCTCTCTCTCTCTCTCTCTCTCTCTCTCTCACCTGTCTGTCTGTCTACCTATTGTTTCCCAGTCATTACCTCTTTGCAGGACTTACATTCTCAAATCCTTTTTTCTTAGTCCCAGTTTGGTCAGAAATTTAAATCTAGGCAAGGACAGAACTCCGCAGTGCAAAAAGGTCAGTGGTATTTGTTTATTCATTTTTGTGGTGGTGGAATTTTCTTTCCATTCCTTCTCTTTTGCCTTCAACACAAGACGTCGTTAGCCTGACCCTTTCTCAGGTATACAAGCAGACCACAGCTATCACCCACCTTCCTTTCCCCTTCTTGAGGTCCATGCCGAGGTCCCATCTGGTCCTGTGACTCCGGGCATACTGTTTCTTTTTGTCTGTCTTCTACTGCTGAGTCCTCTCACCAAAATAAATTACCATTTATTTTTGCTTCAAGGTCCCATTCTCCATGAGTTCCTTCTCCATTCTTCTAGGCCAAGTCAGAGATTGGGTGGCTGTGTTCTGTGGCCCTCTGTTCATACTACATTTAGAGCGCCTTGAGATCACTTGCACCTGATCTCAAGATTCATAAGCTCCACCCACTGCTCAGCTTTGGAAGGGGCACTAACACACAATGGAATTTCTACATCCTTATGTCTCTGACTTGTTTGGGCCTGGGATGGGTTTAGTCCATAGCCACCCACCCATATGAGCTCCCCCACCACTTCACATGTGTACCTGCATGTGCATGGACACACACACACACACACACACACACACACACACACACCAAGACAGCCTTCTATAAAGGTCTCTGCCTTCTAGAAATGTCTCTCCGGGTAAGGGCAATTAATTGCAATCTCTCAATTGCAAATTTGCTCCCAGATCTCCAATAGAAAGCTTCAGTTAGTTCTGTGGAGTGGGGTTGCAAGGCCATGGAATCACATTAGGGCTGTCAAGTGAGCTAGACTATGGGATGGACAGATAAGGGGAGGGGGAAGGGCTACACACACACAGAAGGTAGGACTGGAGAGAACACATGAATGGCAGGCAGGGAAGGCAGTCTTGGTTCTTCAGGTCCCTCTCGTCTGAGTTCTGCAAACCCCTCCCCCACCAAGCATCCTAATGCTTTCCCCTCTGTTTTAATTGGTTCCTGTTTCTTAGAACCATTTTCATTGGTTCCTGCTTCTTAGCACCTAAAACACTGCGTTAGAAGAAACTTTACTTCATCTTCTCGACCGTGACCTTCTTATGGTCAAGAACACCATCCTCACTGTGTCACCAGAACGTAACTGAACATGTGGCAGGTGCTCACAGTAGGATTCTTGAGTGACAAATGATACTGAGCAAGTGGACACTGATGCCAAGTCCGGGTGGGGAGTCTTGACTATACATGGCTCTCTAGTCAACGCCTTACCCTGCTGTGCCTTTCTTGTACAAAAAGCTCCCTCACCTCACCGCTGTCTACATAGGTATTACCTATGTCCTCCTGCCTCTTTAAGTCTGGGTTGTGATAGGTACCATCGCCGTGAGCATCTTTTGCCTTAACAAATACTACGTCTAGCACATTAGCACCTGTGTGTGGTGGGAGACAACAACTTGGATTCGATCGAATCTGCCTCAGCAGACACCTAAGGTGGTCCCTGGACCACTCGTTGAAGAAACACGGGGGGAAGCAGGTTGTGTGTAGAGACATATAGGTAGACCTTTTATTTTTATTTTTTGAACCAACCCAACATTTCCACCGGCAACTGTCAACATAGCTTAGGACACGAGCACTGTTTTATTTTTTATTTTCTTTAAAAAAAAACTGTTTAAAATTAAACAGGTGTTTTTATTCTGTTTTCCTCTCTTAGAAAATGTATTTATGTCAATGCAGAAAGCCTCAAGACCCGTGGGCAGTTCTGTAGTGTGTGTGTGTGTGTGTGTGTGTGTGTGTGTGTGTGTGTGTGTGTGTGTGTGTGTTTTAAAGCCAGGTTTCAAAACACATCGGGAAAGGGTCTGGGAGGTGGGGTGTCAGCGTGTCAGTCCTTACTGTCTAGAAGGCTTGGCCCCTTGGCAATGTGGTGACTTGGATCCCTTGGGGGCAGGGTATAAGAAATACCCCACAGTCTGGGAATCAGAGAGCTTTATGAGGTTTAAAAACAGGCAGGAACAAGGGGGGTGTTGGGGAAGATGAAGGATTCCAGTTCCTATCTTATGAACATGCTTTCAAAAGCAGCCTGAAGGTCAGGAGAGGGGAAGGAAGCCCCTGTTATCTTACAAGCCTCCAAATTCTAACATCATTTTAAGCCACCTCCTTGGCCCTCTGAGTATGGCACATCAGCCTGGGAGGGGTGGTGACACTGCCATTCCCCCAGACACTGACTCTTTAAATATGGCCCACTCCCTTAGAGACATCCTCAGTAGAATACCTTCTTCTCCCCCACCTCAGACACAAACACTGGAGAGGTGTTCCATGTGTTTCCCCTGCTGCCCTTGGTCAGCCCAGAATACTCTTATTTCTGCTCTGAAGTCTTTCTGTGGAGGGTGCACACACAGGTGCTGACACACAACAGAGACATAGAATGGCTTCCACCAAGAAGAGGCTGACTCCTCTGTGGTTTGGGTTTGATGTCAATGCACGCAGAATGAAGGTCCTCCTGTGCCCTGAGTTGGATCCAAGGGACAGCAGCAGCCTGATGAGAGCAGGAGGGTGTCTGTCACTCAGACTTGGGATTCCTTCAGGGTCCTTGGTCACTAACTTCAGGAAGAGAAGACAAGACAATAAGTGGAACCTGGTAGGAGAATGAAAATGACCACAATGACGACCGGATGAGAAGAGCACCCCAAAGAGCACCCCAAAGCAGCCATTGCCGAGACGGCTCATTCTCACACCGTGACAGCTGAATCAGGAAGTCTTGATGCATTTTGCTGGAGGCAGGGGAGATCCTGCCCCTTGAGGAACTAGAGTCAAAGGAATAGTCGAGTGGTAGAATAGAAGGGGAAGCTCGGGGTGTGAGTGGCAGGATGGGGAGAGGTGGATTTGTTGCTGTTGTTGGTTTGTTTGTAATTAGATACTTTGGACAGTGGGTATCGTCTCCATTCCATTGGATTGGTTAAGTTTTGCCCCTTTCTGTGCAGTGCCAGGGCCTAGGTCAGGTGAAGTTCCTGGGGCTCAGGTCCCGATGCTTCTTCTCCAGGGATGCTCAACCTGGGAAGGTTGGTGAGAAAGCGCCCTTCTCTCAAGAGAAGTCCTAGGCCTGCCCTGTGGAGGTCTTGTTCTGGTGGTTCAGAACCCCTTGATGTAGCAGTAGGCCTCCAGCGTGGCAAAGAGTACGTAGAGGAGCCACAGGCTCACAAAGAGCCACGTTGTGGCGAGCTTGCAGCCACGAGGACCTCCAAGCTCCCCGCCCAGGTGGGGCCGCCGACGGTACAAGAGCACACTGAGGCAGACAAATGCAAAGATGGTGAAAAGAGTGACCGAGAAGGCCAGAGTGCCAGCGGACACATGGAACTCCTGTCCCTGCATGGCCCAGTAGATGGCGGCGACGGACCAGGCCAAACCAATACCCAGGAAGACATTGACAGCATTACTGCCGGTGACATTGCCAATAGAAGCATCTGCATACACATCCTGCAGGGCAGCAGCTTTGCTGGCAAATGTATCTGGAAAAGGACAGAGACAAATGGTAGCTGCGGGAGGATGGGATGGGCAGGGCCGTCTGAGCATCCCTTATAGGCATCTTGGCAGCATGGGCAAAGGGACCACTTCCAACCCTGCCACTCGTGAGCGGTGTAGCCTTGAGTGTATCCAATTATGGGTCAGGGTTTCCTATTCCTCATCTGTAGGTATCTGAAGCTTTCTAAGAGCTATTCCCATCCCAATATTTACCTAGCAGGCTTATCATTCCCCATTGACTCTGTTTTTTAGCAAAGAAGACCCAGTCATTTCATAGCATCTGTCCAAGGAACGTGAACATCAACTCAAGCGGCTTTAGTAGATGCCAGGTTGCCACTGTTATGAGGGCCATGTACTCATGTAACCTTGACAACAACTGAACGATGTCCATGTCTCAGGAAAATAAGGACCAAAGCATCTACCCAAGGTCACTTAAGTTAGCTACAGACTCGACTCTAAAATCCCCATGGAAGAAGTCTTCTCATAATATCCTCCCATAGTCAAAGAGTTTCATCAAAAGCCGTGCCACCAGAGACATGGAACATAGCATATGCTTCTGAAAGCCTCAGTCTTGTCAGGTGCTTTCTTGACCAATTTTCAGGCCTTTGACATACCTCAAACTACCTCCCTACACAGTATATCGACATCTCACTGTGGCCAAATTTCCTGGGTCTCCCAGAGGAAGCCTCTTGCCCTTTCTTGACTATAATTTCTCAGGTTGGCTCTTATCTATCCTTAGTTATTTTTCCCATATGTCTTCCCCCTTCACATGTGCCCTTTTCCCACTGATGGCTTAGGCATATTAAGGCCTGGAGAACAGTGGGTACAGGCCATCTCACCTGCAGAGCTCCGGACACCATTTGATTTCTTATCATCAGATTCACTTCTATAATAACCACACTTCTGACATAACTAATACACAAAGTATCTTCCCCACCCCACAGATCCCTATCTGAGCTGGGCTTTTCAGGATTTCCTGAAGAATGTTGTGGATATAATATGCTGATTCATTTTGAGTATCAACTTGGTTAGATGGGGATTGGGTTGAATGGCACTTGTGGGTGTGTCTGTGAGGAAGTTTCCAGAGACTATTAGATCCTAAGGGCTATGAGTCAAGGAATGGACACATTCACTAATGAAGTCATAATTCGATAGCATTATTAGGAGGCAGTGAAAGGCAAGAGGGACCTAGCTGGGGGAGGTATCTCACTGGGGGGGACATTTTTTGGGGATAATAGCTTGCCTTGGGCCTTTTACTACATTCCTGTCAAGCAAGATATGAATTGCTTTTCTCTATCATACCTTGCCTTCCCCGACATGTTGTGCTGACTCCCCAACACTGTGAATGAAATGGATCCTTCTGTCTCTTAAGTTTTTCTCTTGGGATTTTTGTCATAGCCACATTGAAGAAATTAATAGTTGGAATTGATCTCTGGAAGGGTATGTTTCTTTGCTATAATGAAGGCTGCCCTTGCTTTGCCTCGTAGACCCTCGCCTGGCAAGATTTAGTACAAATACTTGAAACTAGCAAAAGGTCAGAGTTCAGATGTCACAGAGACCCAGACTTTGTTAAGTAGGGAGCCTGGCCTAATACAGTGAGTTGTACCTGCTGTTTAGTGCTTGTCAGGGCCTGGTTTCCACAGGACCTGCCCTGACCCAGCTTAACCCAAAGCTTCCTGTTTGACATCTTTGCTTCATAGAAATTATTGAGAAGGGTTTAATTATTTGGGTCTTATTGAGAAAGTTTTAATTATTTGGGTCTTATTGTCTCCTTTGCTAGATTTTTAGCTGAGGGCTGATGAGGAAACATGTCTGCCTTGACTCACATAATAGATCTCCAACCAGCACAAAATGGTATCAAGCATCAAGGGAGTTCAGTCAACATTAGTCTACTAAATGAATTAATGAATGGTTACTGCAGTTTACTTTTGGATACTTATAAGACGATAAAGAGCACGTGATTCCTCACACAGAAGGACAAATCCCACTAAGGTTCTATGCCAGTTCCGATAGGAGATACTTTGACCTCACAGGTGACCACAGGAGCAGGGGAGGCCAAGAAGGATTGCGAGTATTTCCATAGGGACATCTATAAGCAGACTAATATTTAATCTTTCACAGGCTCCTGGTGGCAAATGGAAAGATATTATTATATCTATTTAATTACATTGCTTGTATCTTATTAATATAACATGAAGGCTAAGAAATTGGGCCACTTACTTGGTCAGGTACCATATCCTCGGTAGACCTCAGTTTCCCCTGTCTAGTAACGATCAGGGCAGGGATTGAACATGTGAATTGTTTGGCACCTACAGTGCCTGCTGTTTCAGATCTGAGGTTAGGCCAAGCATAGGGGCCATTTGAACAAGGGGGCATCCTCTTTGCAAACTTAAGCACTCCTCACTCTCACCTGGCACAGAGGTGCCGAATGCCACAAAAACAACAGCTGTGACCGAGTCCTTGAGCCCGATGGTGCAGCCAAAGTGAGAGGCCAGGTCCCCGATGATGGCGGTGAGCATGCCGATGATGAGGATGGAGACCACGAAGCAGGCCCAGCCATGGCAGTACTCTGTGGGGGGCACACAGGCAAAGAGCACCTTCCAAAAGACCGTCAGGAAGTGCATGACATAGTCAAAGCATGATGGCAGCCTCTCCTCTCCAGATTCATCTTCATCCTCATCTCCTGCTGGAGATAAGATAAACAGGTCCAAGAAAGGGAAGGGAGGTCAGATCTCCATTCATAAAAAAACGTGATGTCCAACCCACACCACAGGCTTCCTAGGCTAGGATGGGGCTTCAGCTCTCCCTGGACAGCAGGTAAGAAACAGAGTGTGGGGACCACCATGGGAAATGGGGAACAAACTGGTCATGTAGCCACTGATCAGTTTAAATGCAGCGAGCTAAGTGAGCACGGGAGAAGGTGAACAAGCTCTGGGATAAAGAAAAAGAATAGAGAATGGGATTAAGAGGCAGGATGGGAAAACTGGACGGGAGGGCAGAGGAGGGACAAAGGAGACAGGGACAGACTTCATTTGATCTAGGCAAAAACAAAACAAAACAAAAACAAAAACAAAATTGGCTGTGTGGTTCCTCACTCTTCAGTGGGTGCCATTGGGATTCCTCCTGTGTTTCCTAACCTGTTTACAGCAATAGTAACCGGAATTCTGTCATTATCCACCTCCCGGGGGATGGCCGTCATTCCAGATCATGGAGGTAGACTGGAGACTTAGTACCACCCTTCAGATATTCCGTGGTCTATGACCATCCTTGTTAGGAAATGTGGATATATGTGCCCCTCCGGTGTCCCAGGAGAAAGTGTACCTTAGTTTAGGAGGAGCAGAAGTCAAGAATCCGGATTCTAATTCTAATTTTGAATGAAAGAAATCTTAGCCCGGAGCATTTTACCTATAGTTTCTGAGCTTCAGTTCCCTCCTTTGTGAAGGGGGGTAGACTATGTGGCCTACATTCCTTTTGTTGTCTCCTGAGGGGCACAGTCAGGTCATCAGAAGAGACACAGCCGAATGGATGAGAAAGCAGGGCAGCAGCGGCAGCAGCACTGAGTCTCTCTTCCTGGCTGTGAGTTTGCTCTGGCTCTGGGGCCTTAGGGATGTGACCCTGTGGGTTGCTATGACAACAAAACCTCATGGAAAAAGACAAGGCCAGTAGTGCTTGTCAGTTTGAGAGAACTATAGTGCTGCTGAGAGACAATGCAGGGGCGGCTGGGAGACCCTGTCCATCCTCATTCCAACACATCTGCAGGCATCTGGGGCTTCTGCCTGGGCTGGACATGGGTCCTTCCTGTAAACATCAAAGGAACCATCCTGGGTGGAGATTAGTCAAGGGGTCAATGCAAAACATTTTGCTAACTCTTGACAGCCAGTTCTGTAAGGCAGAATTATCTTCCATTTTACAGAAAGGGAAAGGCAAACCAATGAGAAGATAAAGGATGGTGGGAACTTGAGTTTCCTCTGTACTTATTCTGCACTTGCGTTTCTGAGAAAGGTTACAGTCATTCTCTTTAGGGCCAAGAACATTGAGGACATGGAGGATACTTGCACTAATGCACACAAGAATTGGAAGACAGATGTAACTATCTCTTTTAGCTGCTCAGTGAGATAGGTAAACATGTAGGACCAGAGCCAGGAAGACCAACTGTAGACTCTCCTGGGAAGTGATAAGGCTCTGAGTGGGGCATGGTCTTCTTTCTTGAGATTGTCTGTGCTCCTAGCAAGGCTATTTTTAGGACCCTCTTACCTGCACTAACAGTGATGGCTTCCATGAATTGGTCCCTCCAGGAATGGGTCCCCACAACCAATGCCAGGTTTGTCTTCTTGATCAGTTTATCCACTGTACTCTGTCATGGGGAGAAAAACTTGGAATCGTGAAGTTAGAGTTCTCAGAACCAATGAGGCCTCTCATGTTACAAAGGAACGAAAGATGCCCTAAATTGTCCTGGTTCTAAATATTTTTCATGAGGTAGCCTTGGATGATGTCTTCTAGGATAAATCCCTAGTTCTTTGGCTGTGAATTCTGACAGTAGGTGCTCAGAGAAATGTATCTATAAAGGGGTTTCGCGGTCTTATGGAGATGAGGTTGCTGACATTGAACTTACAGAGATCCATCTGCTTCAGTCTCACATGTGCCTGGGATTAAGGACCTGGGCACCACCACAACTGGCTTGAAATATCATATAGAATGAGATATCAATAGGCCTTGCCCTGGAGTAGTGAGTTTTGGTCTTTAAAACACACTTAAACAGTTGTGGTGACACACCTAAGGGCTTCTTTCCCTACTTATTTCACATTTGATATCATATAGTATTTCCACTAGTATTCCTAGCATACAAATAACCAGCACTACTCATTAGATGTTATAAATGGGGAAATGGAGACTTGGGGTGAATACGTGATTTGTTCAGTCTCTATTTCACATTCTTAGCAGTGAAGTCAGAACACAGTCTCATATCTTCTGTCCCCCACCTTAGTTAGCCATCATTTCATTAGACCTCACTGATGGTCTGACCTTGAACTCATAGGACTCTTCAATGATGACCTCTAGTTTGGGGTGTTCACCCAATACTGGCTTTCCCATCTCTGCTATTCTCTTGGCCTCCTCTTCCTCCATAGTCAGCTTCCTGTCTGTCACCTCTGCAACAAAAGAGACAACAGACTAGCTTTAGCACATTTTGTACCTCCCAAAAATTTATAGCTCAGAGACACAGGCAGTGGGTGCAAAGCAAGCAGTCCTCAAGGGTGGGGACTGGGTATTTCCTAACCACGGAGCCATCTCTCCAACTCTTGGACTTGGTACTTCTAACATCTCTTTCTATTAAGTGCTGAATACTCTGTTATCAGACCATGATCAGGCTCCTGGTAGGCCTGAGATGAGCATTTATCTTGTTTTATTCCTGGGTAAGCAATCTGACCCAACGACTTCCCAGTGATGATACCAAGTGAAGTCCTCAAGCCGTCTGGTAGCACAGCTGGGAAGAAAGGTCAAATCTCTTGATCTTTAACTGTTTTGAATTGCTGGGTGTGGTTGTCTACTGCTCCATGTAAGAGTGCTGGGAGACACATGGATCCCATGGCCCTGCCTACTGGCTTTCATTAGCATCTGTTTAACACAGCTGTCACTGTTCCATCTATGAGAGAGAAAGGAGAATGTTTGCAGTGATAGCTTCATTTCATACACGGAATGACATCCTCACAGTAAGAAACTTGAGCAATATCCCAAGGAACTGCATGATGTTCTGATGACAGATTCCCCCCAGGATTTCTCTATAAGGCAGGGACACATTTCTTTTGGAATAACAATAAAAAAAAACCCCTCATTCAATACAAGAATAAAACAAATTTCTCCCTTTATTTTCTTTATGAGCTTTCTCTAAGTCACTCTGCATCTTGCATTATGGACCAATGGTTCCTTTTCATACTGAACGGTTAAACAGTCTTTCCACTTCAGCTGGTAAGTCCATTCTATAGCCACTTCACCATGAAGACATGTTTTCTGGATTAGAGTGAAATAGAGATTGGATCTTTTTATTCCCCTTTGATTAGAAAATCGCTCTTGGCAGCCTGTTTCTTTCAGAGCTCATTTAAACATCTCCCCATCCAAGTCTACATTCTCACATGCAATTAGTTCTTTTATTCAGTTCTTTAATTGCTTTCATTCCACACAGTAAACCTCCCACTGGAATCCTTTAGTCCTTGGATAATCCCAAGGACAAAATGGGTTGGAGGCCAAGGAATTCTTTTTTCTGTAGCTTAGGAATCAGTGAAATGAGGGGCAGAGAAACCTGGGTTCTTCAGGATTCAGTGAGAGCAACTCAGGAAAAGACTATACAAACCACGGATGGGTGTTACTAAACAGAGAGACTTATTTATATGAAGATTTTCTCCTTGGGAGAGGGCAGTCCATAGTGGCTCAGGATCCAGTATTTGAGCTTGTTGGATTCAGTGTTTTCTACCACCAATGAGGTGATCTGTGACAAGGTCCGGGAGCTGTCCGTGGTGCTAGATCCTAGATCTGGTTTTGTTGTTAGACTTGTGCTTTGACATTTCTTCACACATGTGTAATAAATTATAATTGATATGGACCCCTTCCCTCCTCCCTATCGCCTCCATCAAGACTCTCTCAACCTTATAAATCTCCATTCCACATTCATACATTTTAGTTATATTTTGATATATTTAGTTATATATCAGTTTAACCTGGGCCATCTGCATAATGGTGGGTTTGGAACTATCTGCTGGAGAATTGTGGGCTCCCTAGTGGTTTATTCAACTGATTGCGATGACCCCCTAGCTCCCAGAATCTATTGTGGTCACTAGGGTTGCAGGTTGGAAGGGCTATTTTGAGTTCCATTCCCTTCTGTGGTTGCTGTTGTTGAAAGAGTCGTTCTTGTGCAAGCTCATTGCAGATGAGTACAGTTGTGTTGAGTTCATGATTAGAATGGCTGCACAGTGTCAATGAGATGGCATTCTCTAGCCATTCTTCTTGTCCTTTGAATCTTGCACTCTTCCTGCCCTCTTCCACAATGTTCTCCGAGCATTAGAGGGGTGGTCTCCATGTCTTATTTATGGTGGGTCACTCCCCTTTCACATATTCTCTGTTTGTTTTTACATTTCCAAGCTGGATGATATCTTCTAGCAGCCTCACCTCACTGATTTTAATGTGGGTCTCTGGTGAGTTTATTCTGAAGGCGAATCTGGGAGTCTGAATGTGATGGGGGTATTTGCAAGGACAGCAGTCCTAGAAACTGAATGGCAAAGCATTCTGGGGGAAAGCCCTTAGAGAAGACAGAGAGACTCCTTAAAGAATGGGTGTGCTTTTCTCCTTCTTTCTGGCTTTGGCATCAGATCATATTGCTTGTCTCAGCAGTGGCAGTGTCATTCTGCCCATCCCTCCCCAGGTCCCTCATGTCATACTTTACATGTGCCGTGAGAAGTTTGTACCAATATAATGAGCTCTCCAGTGACACATAAATGTACCTGTCTAACCCCCTGTCTAGCTATCAATCTAGCACTATATCCACCTGGCATATTATTGATCTACCTGCTGACCTGTCCACCCCTGTGGTGACAGCCACTTTTTGTATCTAGCCTCCTGCAAAAAAAATCTCTTTGACAAACGGCCAATCCTCTATGATTAAGCCACCCAGAGTCCCACAGAAGCACTGTGTATATCTATTAACTGACCTTCTCTTTCTTTCTATAAACTCTGACTTAGTGTCTTGAAAGTGCTTCTCTCCTTTTTCTAATTTTTGTATAATGGCCATTACTTTAAGTTCAAATTAAGTTAATTTTTTTCAAGCCCCAAACATAAAAGACAAAGAATAATGATTCTGATCACTCCTCAGAATTTCAAGTGAAGAGAACAAAGGAAAGGTGATCTTGATATTCAGGCTGACTAAACAAACTCTCAGTTCTAGGAATAAAAAAGAAAAGAGGTGGGGAGGGAGGTAGAATTTAAATTAGATGGAAGATTGGACAAATATTGGAAGAACAAGGCGCCTTCCAGGCTAGACAAGGATAGACTGAGTGCTCTGCCGACAACCCTACGACGCAGGGGTGTGGCTAAGTCTTCCAGCCTAAGGCTCCTGAACTTGGTGGGAAAACCCAGATAAACACATTTACTCTTCCACCACCAGGCACTGTTGATCATGCTGGTCTGTTCTCTCAGGAAGATCCAAATCAAAACCTAAGCTTTCTGGTGGATATGAAGCCTAATGAAGGGCTCTTCAACCAGAGACTGAAAGTTATAGGGCATCCCTTCTGCATTTTATTTTTCTACAGACGTTTGAGAGCATCTTAAAGGTATAATGAAACTTGTGTGAGGGAGTGAAGGCAAGAGCTGGAACAAAGGAAGCCGAACATATTCGTGTGGGGTAGAATGTGGACAGAGAGACAGGCATCCTGGCAGCAGAGTGCAGAGCATGGGGCTGGAGCTAGCCCTTATCCTGCTGGCACAAAAGTAAACAAGAAGACAAAGAGGTTATGGCATTGTTTTCACAAAAGGAGAACATATTAACTATGTGCACTGTTTGCTTATGGCTTCAAGGAGGCAATGATCTTGCTACATATATTGCCTTTCCTAAGCCCCAGGGGTGACCTGTAGGTAACCTCGAATGCCAGTGCATTCTGTAAGATTTTTTTTTCTCTTGAATGGTCTTAGTGTGTGTGTGTGTGTGTGTGTGTGTGTGTGTGTGTGTGTGTGTGTGTGTGTGTGCGCGCGCGCACGTGCGTTCCTGTGTGTGTGTTCAAAGAACAGATGAAATGTAAGATGTTATTTTAAAACATCTTGAAACTGTCTTGGGGAGCCCATTCCATCTGCATCGAGTACAGTACTGCCAGACACAGAGGACTGCTTTCCTTTTTGGTCATGAGGTTGGATGATGTTTGTGAAGGGCTCCCACTCATGCCAGCATATTCTCAGAGTAGCTCCATGTCCTACACAGGATCTAAATTCTGAATGAGTGTCTCTCTAAAATAAAGTCTATAAATGTCTTTCTCAACCAGAACCCTGTTCCCTCACATAGTTCTTCTGATCGGAGTATATGTAACTTTAAGGATAAGTGATGAAGGCGTCTAAATATAGCCATTTAGGTCTCACCTGAGATGACTTAGAAGATCTTCGGGATCAATAAAAGTCTTTCTGGATATTTTTAGTTCTTTTTTTTTTTTTTCGGAGCTGGGGATCGAACCCAGGGCCTTGCGCTTCCTAGGCAAGTGCTCTACCACTGAGTTAAATCCCCAACCCTCTGGATATTTTTAAACAAACTACCTTATATGTTCTAGGCTAATATTGGTTGTTTATCCCTGGGTATCTGGGGTCAGTCTTTTCCTTCTGAGTTTTATGGCAATCCTCTTGGAGATTCTGGTCCTAACCCTTACCCTATCTTCTCCAACAATAAGATGCAGATGAATTGAGATGTAGGAAAGTCTATGATCTACTGTCCTCTTGGAAGGTATTCTTTTAATGCTAACTATGCTTTCCCCCCTCATTCACTGATGAAAATGATGCTCAAGGGATTATCTACTTCCCCACAATTACACACTTATGTAAGGGGTCTCTCAGTCATTGGGAGGATCTGTCAGGTTATCTTGACCCTGTAGTTCCTATTAAGTAAAGTAATGGAGATTTATCTTCCACCAAGTAATAGCATTGGCAAGAATAGAAAAGAGGGGGAAAGACAGACACCTCTTACCTGGAGATAACAGGAGCGCTGTTTGCAAATGGATATCAGAGAAGAGGGAGAAAGAAAAGGAAAGAACATTAAGGTCCCATCTTGAAAGTGTCCCCAGGCTTTGTGGCTCCTGGCAGCATAAAGAAGGCAGTAGGTTTAGTCGGTGAGAGAGCTCAAGAACACATGCAGACAGCAGCGTTTGAGCAGGTGCAGCGTTTGAGCGTGTGCAGCAGTAGCAGCAGCAAGAGGTATGGGAAGCTGGAACGACTGTGGAGCAGCTACAAGAAAGCCAGCCCCACACCTTCCCTGAAGACATGAGTGCTAAGGATGGAGTCATGAGCATGGGAGGACCAAGTAGATAAAAAAGATGCTAGGGTGATCCCCGTGACTCAGTCTGAAAAGGAGTGAGGACCAGTTATCATGAACATGGATGTGCATTTTGCAATCCTGCCAGAGTAGCTGGCTTGTTGATGGCAAGGGAAGCATTGGGCTTGAATGTGAACTCCAGATAGCAATAAGCAAGAGTGTAACAGTGTTCACATCTATGATTCCCAGCCCTAGACTTACAATCAATCATGCTCTGCCTCCTACCACCCATAAGGTTTTCACAGACACAAATGGTGTCTTAGCTACCATTATGGCCAGACTTTTGGTTTTTCCCTAAAAGAATGATATAAGGAAAAGATACATCTTTAGCCTGTTGTCCCTGAATGACTTGTAATATCTTGGAGTTCAGAAACATGGACTCCTCCTACTTCGTAGCATCTGTCTCATCTTGCCCCCGTACTTAGTAATGTTTACTATCTTGGAAATTGATAGTCTTTTTGTTCAGAAACGGTAGGTGAACTCTGGATTTCAGATACTGTAGAACAGAGGGACTGTCAGACCAAGACTTGCACAAGGACAGGAAACAGTCAAAAACAACACAGGATGTCCCTCGCTTATTTTTGCTTGTGCTAAACTCTTGTCTCTAAGGTAACCTGACAGGATCTTCCCATGATTGAGAGACTCCTTTACATGAAATAAGAGCTTTGCTTATGCTAAAGTCTCTTGGACTTCAAAATCCACTAGTTACAAAAGATTTTTCACAGCACATTTTCATCCTCATTGTATATATAATTGTACAGTCTTCACTCCTTGGCACTTGTTGGGTCTGACAACTTGCTACATACTCCTGGTAGAGACTGAAAAGGAAGACGAGTCTGTGTGTATATGTGGTGATATCTGCAAACTTTCTTCTAGTGACTTCAAGGAATGCAACTCATGCCAATGTAATAATATTCTTATTACATTGACACAGACAGCAAAGGCGGTAGTTCATTCTGCGCCTTCTACAGATCTGCAGGAAGAACATTTCAGACTCTTAGGCTCAAGTGACGATCCCAACACATTAGTGCATCCAAGCAAGCCAGACATTCTCTGCTTCTCGTCTTCATGGATCTGAGCTTTAACTAAGGAGATGTGAATGCATCTGTGAGATCCAGGTGGTCAATTTCGAGTTACTGATCCTGCCAGGGTATTTTCCTTGATTTTCCATGTATTGATCCTCAGGGTCCTGTGAGAATTATTTATCCCTGCTCAGACACTCTAGAGACAACCAGGAAATAAGATCTCTTAACAATATTTTGGGGGCACTTGATAAGGTGTGTCCCTGGATGTGGAAAGAAGAGAAAGAAACAGGCCCCACTATTGGATAGTGCCTCCTTTCCCACGGGAGGCTCCCTATGGTCAGGCACTGACCTGAGAGTCCTGACAATGCAGTGCTCATCCTTGCTAAGAGAAGCTCACACTTACACGCTGAGGTTTAACTCCATGCCAGAGCAATCATGTTTTCTCTCATCCCCTCTTTTTTCCTCTACCTCTGATCATGCGGAACTTTTAATATCACCTCCAAAGGCTGTTGTGTTTGCTCAGAATAGAGTCTCCTATTTCAAGTGCAGTCCTTTTTTAAAAAATTCAATTGTCATTTTGACCATGCAGAGATGATGCCAGCCTGAATGCCCGAGCCTCTCCTAGACAGCGGTGATAATGAAAAGCAATTTCCACTGTACTGTCTCTCACTCTGAAAACAGTAGGGCATCCTGCAAATCAGAATGGATTTTCATTTGACTTTGGATCTAGACAATTGGGTTTTATAACCTTTCACCTCATGGTCTGATGCCAATATCAGGGAAGAACTGAAGAAACAAAAAAACTAATACCCTAGCGTCTAGGTCCTAGACCATAGGTCAGGAGACTGGAAAAGCCATAGATGCTCTCACTGAAAACTTCCATCTTGGCACTTTGGTCTCTGAAAAGATCTTGGGGCATACCACACAAACAGTTTTCTGAAATCTTTGTCTCTCCTAGGACTAGCCTTCCTAAGGATTTCCCTGGAATCTTCTTGGTTAAAGGGTAACCTCAAATGGGGAGCAGCCATAGGCATTTGCATTCAGCCAGGTTTTCTGAAGAACACAAGGTTTATCTTAGGAGATTTCCTGTCCTACTGTTTGGGAGGACATTCAAGGGGAGGAAGAAAATAGTGGGTCTAAAAATAAAGGCATGGCTGGGCTTCTAACCACTTCTTATCTGGAGCCTCTGCCTTCCTTCCAGATGCTGGTATCATCCAATGAGCTGCGTTCATCTTCCCCTTGGTGAAACTGTCTTAGATGGGCCTTGGGTATCTTTTGTTTCTAGCCAATCATAGAGATGTGTAGTCACTGCACAAAGGGAAATGCAGTGCTCATCCTTGCTAAGACAAGCTCACACTTACACGCTGAGGTTTGAATCCATGCCAGGGCAATCATGTAGAAATGAGGTAGATCAGGCACTGAGACAATTTATGAGAATATTCTGGAAAATGGGAGTTGGAAGATAGGCTGGAGTACAGTGTGAGAGGCAATGAGATGAAATTCTCTTCCTTCTGGCATTCTCCAGTGGTCAGGCTGGTGGAAATACCTTACTCAGTGGGCAACGGAAGATTGAGCTTGCTTGGCCCCTTGAATGTCAGATGTGTCAGGTGCTGGCACAAAACTGTTGAATTCTGCAGACGGTTTCAGTGGGTAATGATAATTGGCCATAGTTTGAGGAGAAGACCTGCAGGAGAGCTTTGAGAGTGTCTCTGTTGACCTCACTCTCTTAGATCTGTTGTAGCTCCATGTTGCTGAATATGAAACCACTGAAGAATGGTCACCCCCATATATGAACAAGTGATTTTGCATTCCTGTATCTTTTCCTCCAATATTTTCAAAGTCGTAGTTTCTGGTAATTTTCATTAAATGAAGAAAGCTTCTTTTCTATTTTTTCTGTTTATAACAATTGAGTGTTGGGTTGGGGATTTGGTTCAGTGGTAGAGCACTTACCTAGGAAGCGCAAGGTCCTGGGTTCGGTCCCCAGCCCCGGAAAAACAAAACAAAACAAAAAAAAAAAAAAAAAACAATTGAGTGTCAGTCCCTTAAGAATGAGCTTCTGGCTGGGTTGTTGAGATTCATGCTCTGAGAAAACAAGGGGAAGGCCTACATCTCTAATCAGAAGTCTTGAGTTCTGAGCAATGTCTTCACTTGCAGGGGGCAAGCAAAGGCAGGTATCCATGAGCTGTGCACTGGCTATCTCTAGTCTCTCAGTGATAAGCACCATGTTCTTTTCTGGGGCCTAACTGTTCAGGGAACAGTTGAACCTAAAAAAAACCTTACTCTCTCTTATAGGTTTTCAATTTTCTGTTTTCATTATCCCAAAGCAACCTTCGTAAGAGACCTTGCTTTAGACTATGAAAAAAGGTAAGATAGAGTGGATGAGATGGTAAGGGAGAACAGAGAGCTTAAGATTCCTTATTGCAGTGTTACTTCAGAAGTCATCTCTCCCCCAGAGAGCTCTCAGAGACCATGGACAACTGGTTTACCTCCCCATGTCATGGTCCACCCAACTGGGAAATAGCCAGATAATGCACTTACCTCTAGGAAGAGCAGAGAGGCCTCTGGGCCTCTCTGCAAGTGAATAGCTTGCCAAGCATTCAATATACGTTGAGGAATGCAGCAGAAAATGGTCAAAGCATCATGGGAACATGGGTCCAACCCTTCCTCCAAGGCCCCTCCCCTACTGTCAATCCAAGCTAGAGTGAGAAGTGGCAAGAAAGGGGCACAAACATGCAGCACACAACATTTCTTTTTTTTTTTTTTCTTCTCCTCCCCACCTACCAAGGAGTTTTCACCTTGACAAGTTATAGTATGGGGACAGAGAATGGGGGAAGTATAGGGGACAGTAAGAATTGGATAATTGCATAAGTATAGCATAATACAGAAATAACTTATTAAGGCAACAAGGAGTTGAGGCTGCAGTACTGCCCAGAAAGTGGGAAAGGAGGAATATGGAAATAAATTATGGCCGAGAAGGCAGAGATGACACCGAAACAGGGTGAGAGCGAGAATATAGGAGGGAAAAGAATAACAATTTCTGTCAACAGGGAACAAATGGAGGGGGCAAAAGTAGTCACTTTTTCTTCCTTTTAAAAATCATTTACTTGTTTGTTTAAATTTTCTTGCTTTCTTTTTCCCTTTGCCCTTTCTTGGCTGTTGTTTTGATTTTTAAGGAATCTCACACCTGATATTCCACGTTCCATCCATTTCGGTTCACCAAGGGCAATGAAGAAATTCTCTTGCCTTTCGTACTCCTCCTCATCTACTATTTTAACCCTTATGGTTTTCCTGTAGGGACAACAAGAGAGAGAGAATGTGTCGACTAGGTGGGCAGATTGGTTGTTTACCTGAGTATAGCCTTTAGCAACCATTCACGTTATTCTTGGCACATGAAGACCTGTCCTTCTATGGTGGCCTTAGACAGGACTTTGGTGGATTGTTCTGTCTCATTAAAAAATGCTTGTAGCTTCTCTTGTTCCTTTGTCATAGTTGTTCTTATAGGTGAGAGGGAGAGGGAACCAGGAGGTCAAGGACAAGTGGGCAAAGGGAGCCAAGAGGCAGGAGGGGAATGGGAAGGAATACTGGGGCCATGGTGGGGAGGAGTCATTTTGGATCCTGCAATGGTTAGTAGGAAGTAAGTTGGGTAGCACATTCCATTGATGTCACATGGTAACAATAGCATTTCTTGAGGCATTGAGTAAATGATCTGCCCACTGGGAATGATCCAGAACCCTTCTACCATTGTGGAATTCATCTGCAGGACCTAGGTCTTCAGTCCCTTATTTTATCTCATTAAGAAAACTTTAAAAGCAAGATATTTATGAAAAGGGAGACTAGAAAGAGGGTGGGAGAGAGAGAGGAGGTAGGGAGGAAGGGGGTCTATTAACTTTCTCATTCTTTTTCCCATAGGGAGGTTCAGGAGTGGGGAATCAAAATAAGTGTTAGCTTTGACATGATACAGGGATCCTGTACTATTGACGTTCCTGACAATAGTACACTATATCCCAAAGTTGACCTAAATGCTGATTAGCCTGGGTTCAGAACACAAGGTTGTCGAGATTGCTGTTTCTTTCTGGGTATCAACACAGTGGAGTGCATGTTACAAATAGAAGCAAGCCTATCTTTGAAATATACTCCACTCCAAGAATGGCACTTGAGCCTCATTTAGTCACATGGTCATGTGGAGAGGTTGCAGGGAAAATCTGGATTTTCATGCTTGGCTTCTCTTGGCTAGTGGTGGTTAGCAGGCCCTGTTAGAGAACTAGCTGGAATTGTTGTTCTCTGAGATTTATTTGTGGTAGGGAAGACCAGGATTTCCTCCAAGGGAATAGGTGACGGTTTAAAAGTCCTCAGGTCAGCTTGGTGTGGTGGCACATACCTTCATTACAGCACTTTGGAGGCAGAGCCAGGGAAATCTCTGAGTTTGAGGGAAACCTGGTCTACAAAGTGAGTTCTAGGACAGCCAGGGCTACACAGAGAAACCCTGTCTTGAAAAAAAAAGTCCTCATATCTTCTGATGTTCCTTTGACATTCTGAAGATCTGAAGACATACTTTACTTCGTTAGCAACAAAGCACAAGTAGTGTTGAGCTTGTGTGTGTGTGTGTGTGTGTGTACATATATGTGAGTGTGTATATGTGTGTGAGCATGTGTATGTGTGAGTATGTTTATGTATGAATGTGAGCATGTGTATGTGTGTCTGTATGTATGAGTGTGTGTATGTGTATGTATAAGTGTGTGCACATATGTGTGTACATGTGTGAGTGTGTGTGTGCATGTGCATATATGTGTATTTGTGTTTGAGTGTGGTATATTGTGTGTGGGAGTGTGTATATGAGTGTATATGTATGTGTGTGTTTTACTTAGGATTCTTTTTCATACTTTGTTGAGTGGACAAAAGACAAATACCATTGATTAATATAGAGGTCAGAAATTTCTCTGTCTATAAGACATGAATGTGTTTTGCTACCAAGGGGAACTGTGGCATGAGATCAAAGTGGGCCTAGCTTAGAGAGATATGATGATGGTTTGATCAAGAATACTGACCCCCTAATCTGGCAGCTCTTCCTCTAGAGCACAGCTTATCCTAGAAAGGGTGGGTGTGACTTCTTGTTGGAAACCAGAGGTTTCAAGATCATTGAAATGGAAAGCACAGCTCTGTCCACTCTGAGCCATCACGTGGGCTTGTTGGGAAAGCTTGTCCTTAGGTCAGAATTCTCCCTCTGCTGCTCCATCTGCCTCCACATTGAGCTTCCCTTAACAGGGGTTGGAATAAGGCAAGGAGATCTTTGATGGAGACCTTTATTGAAAGATCAGCCAGTGTCAAGGAGAGGAATAACTTTGATTGCAGAGAGGTGGCAGGTAAGATGTCTCCCACATGGTCCTTGGGAGATTGGGATGAATTACGATCCAAATATATTGCTTCTCAAGTCTCCTGGGACAGAAACTCAGCTTTGTGGATAGCTGTCTGGAAACTGTTCTGAGAGTTTGTTCCCCATGATTCCTCCTGTCTGTAAACAAACCTTGCCTCTATACTACATCATGGAGAACGTTACTTACCAAACTTTCAGAGTTCTCTCTCTCTCTCTCTCTCTCTCTCTCTCCCTCTCTCTCTCTCTCTCTCTCTCTCTCTCCTTACCCATATTCATTTTGCCACCCCAGAATAATTGCTATTGGTTCTTGAGGACCTCTCTATGGATACCATGTGACAGGTTGGCAGGTGTTAGGACAGAGAGAGGAGAAGTGAAAAGAGCAAGAGAGGAAGAAACAGGAAGGTAGAAGGCAAGAGGAGACGGATAGGCAAGAGGAAGAAAGGAAGAAGACTGTTAGTGTTAGTGTGGAGGACAGGGTACTACACCTTTCTGAACACTCATATCCACCATGCGGGGGCCCATCATCTCAATGACGTAATTCTTGTTTTTCTCATACGCCTTATCATCAATTACCTTGATGTGAATTGTTTTGCTGTGGATGGAAAAATAAAGTTTCATAAGGAAGGAGCAGAGTTGGGGTGAGGCAGCTGGAGGAAAAATGGAAGGAAAGAGAAAGAGACCCAAAAAGATCCAAATCGGCCCCACTTCCCCAAGTGTATGGAAGAAGGTGGCTGCCCTGGCCCTCCTCCCACTCCAGTGAGTCCTCGGGTTTCGTGGGGTTTCATGTGTAACCATACTTGAAGACTAGACAAAACTCAGGCTTCACAGAGAAAGGTTCTGAGTTTTAATCCCAGAGATACTGTACGACCTTGGACAAATAATTTAACTAATATACAAGCAAGACAAATAATGTTTACTCAGTATCAAGGATTACGTAGCGCCTCCTTTATCCTTTAGGCATATGATTCAAGACCCCAGTGAGCATACGACATCACAGAGAGTACCAAACCTCATAATGCTGTCTGTGCATACCTGTGGTGTTCAGTCTATACATTAGGCACAATACAAGATTAACAACTAATTATAAAATAGAAGAATTATAACATTACCAGTTGGGCATGGGGGTACACACATTTGTAAACCAAGTACTCTGGAGCCTGAGGAAGAAGGTCAGTGTGAGTTTAGGACCAGCATGGACCACAGAGTGAGTTTGAGGACAGCCTGGACCACAAATCCAATACTCTGTCTCCAAAGACTAAACTGAAACGAAAAACACAGCACAATAAAAGATGCAATAAAAGATGTTTAAAATTTATGAATGGTTTACTTCTGGAGTTTCCCTTTTAGTATTTTCAGATAATCATTTGTCATAAGTAATAGAGACTGGTTCCCACACTTAAAACTTAAAGTCATCAATGTCCATACCTTGCAACTATTAGTGAGCTTCACTGTGACATTTTCAGAGATGTATATGTCGTGCTTGCCAGCATCCAGCTCTTATGGCCCCATCTCATCTGCCTTCCTCTCCCTGCTCCCCATAGTTGCCCATGATTCCCCATAGTCCTCCTGAAGACTGATAAAAGACTACTGCACACCTAAGAAGATTGACCTGATAGGTCTTCTCGTAAGGTTTATTCTTCATCTCTTTGCTTTTGGAACAAGGAAGAATCTTTTTTGACTTCTAGAACCAGCAGATGATGATTGAAAGTGCTTATTTCATAGAAAGAACAGAAAGGGAGGGACGAATAGGTCTGTGGGGATCGGGCCTAGAATAGTAGACTCTCTTGCCCTTTTGTGTGGCAGTGGGGAACACAGGGAGTCCAGCCAATTGCTCCATTTGTGTCACACATTGTCTAATTTATGATGACGGGGGATGCTGTCTGCAGAGGTGACACTGCAGCAAGGGAATGTGGGAGGAGGAGGGTACACAACTCTGGGGCTGTCTGAGTTGGGATCTGCATTCTATGTCAATCCTTTGGCCAACGTCAACCCCAGTTTCCCACATTGCTTTGTGTATGAGAAGGCGTTATTCTGTAGAGCAAATGTGTAGGTACCTGTTTTGTGTCACCTACCCACTCACCCTGCTGCTTCTCCTGTCTATAGTTGATTTAAAAAGGGAGGTAAGTCTGTGTCTCAAAGTTGTCACCTCTGATGGGATATTGCAGGACCAGAACCCCACTCTGCACATTTCGTCTGCCCTGGTGAATGCCGTTGTGTTGTGGCAGGATGCAGAGCTCTGTGGGACCCTGGTCTGCTCCCATCCACATGCCCTTCCAGACATGGCTCTAAGCTTGGTGTGTGAAGAAGAGACAGAGGCGTCTGACACACTCTTTATTCCGTTTAAATGAGGCACGGCCATCTTTAAAATCTCACTTGGCACAGACTCTATTCCCTGAAGCCTCCCCAAGGCAGCCCCAAGTTGCCTATGTGTCTATGGTTCTTCTCCTAACCTCACTTACTGGGTCCTTCCCTCCTGAAGTGAGTATAACAGTTGTTAATCCTGCCCTGGACCGTGCCACTAATTGCTTATGAAATGACACTTTTAACTTCGATGGCCTTTGTACCCGCTTCAGTCCATTAAAGCCAGGGTAGCTGCCATGGGAAAGAATGTCCCTTCAGCCTGTGAAAGTCACAGCACTATGGCTTTCCTTCTTCTAGGGAATGATAGCCTGGGTTAAAGTCTTGCCTCCATTATTATCCTCTGGGTAGCCTTGGGCAACCTGATAAAGTCCTCAAACTGTAACACGTTTCAAATGTAAAATCTCAAGGGCAAAATGGCACGATAGTATATACTCAGTAGTGTCCCCCCAAACAAGGTGGAAGCACACAGAGGGAGGTGTGTCTCTTAAAATGTGGCCTCTGCCATCATCCGTGACAAGCTCTGGTCTGGATAGAACTTGTGACATACCATGTGGGTCACATAGTTTTGATTTCTAGTTGGCAGATAAACAGGAAAAGAGAAACTGTGGACATCGTATTAGAAGACGGGAAAGGAAGACAGGCATTGAGTCGCAGCAGGAGGAAATGATGCTAATTGGCTAGAAGCATCAGTTGGAGGGTGGGGTGAGGGGAGGAGGCAGTGTTCCCCCTCTGAGCTCATTGGTGGGAAAGACATCCATGTCCGTTGAAGGTGTTACCTTGCCTGGAGGCTGGGGGAACCCTTACAGCTCCCTAAAAATGACATAGTTTCCATTTCTGTCCCCCATACAAGTGAGACCACAAGGACATTAGCTAGGAGTCATCAGCTGGGCCCCAGGTTCTTTCCAAACTTGTTCCCTGGACTTTAGTCAGTGGCACAATCATCTACCAGTTGGCCCAGACTCTGAACGTGGAACCACCATTTTCCCATTCTGGTGCTCTTAATCATTCTTTCCTCCTCTCCATCCCCCTCTGGCTCTACACACCTCCACCACCACCCTTCATTCTGCTACAAAGACCAGGACACCATGGTCTCTCCTTTGGACAGCTGTAGCCTCCAAAGAGACTTTCCTGTCCTTGTCCCTGCTTCAGTCTCTCTCCCACATTACAGCCAGAGTGACAGAGTGAAACGGCTGTATAGCCAGAGGTGGCACATACTTGCAAGCCAAGCACTCCAGAGACCGAAGGATTGTGTTCGTAAGACTAAGTTTGAGACCAGGCTGGTCTACATAATTCCAGACTAACCTTGATGCCCAGTGAGACCCCTGACTCAAATGAAGTCCAGATCCTGTCATGGCCCCTGGAGTTGGAGTAAGCAAAATCCCTGTCCTAGACAGAGCTGCTCCACCAAGCTGCACTGACCTTCAGATCTTGCTTATCACAAGATCCCCTTGCACTGCTCCTGAACATCATGTTTTTTCCATTTTTCAGACTGGGTTGTTTCTCACTCAGGGTGAGAAAACCCCTCATGTTCCTTGTCTGGCATGCTCTTCACCTAGACCTGGACTTATCTTCATCTGTTGGATTTTCTTGCCCACCTTACCTCTCTAGAGGTAGCCACCTTAGTCCCTAGAAGCCTCCTCCTACCACAGATTGCGGTCCATCTCACTACTCCATTTGCTCATGGCTTGCAGTTAGCCTGTTGCTTACTGTTTCCAGTCAGCACATTTCCAATTGGGCATTAACTCTTTGAAAGCAAGAACTGAGCCTATCTTGTTTGAGGCATGTCCCTGGCACATGCCCAGCTCATAAGAGACCCTCAGAGAGACCTTGTAGAGCAATAGCTGGTTTGCTATTTACTAGCTAAAGCACCTGGGGGTTCACATCATTCTGCTATAAAAACATGTAACAAAGGACAAAAAAGTACTTTGACAGTCACTGTGATGGATACTCAAAACTTCTGAGAGACACAATGTCTGGGAGCCCAAAACCACCCAATCTAGGCCCTCAGCTTACCTAACGTACTTCATTCATCCACTCTGGAGAAAACAGTGCCCACAACATGGGAACCATTAACTCAGGCGAGGAATTCAGAGTGCTTCTTTCTATATCTCCAGTTTTTCTTTCCAGCTCAGTGGCTGCTTCTGAATGGACACGGAGGCAGGCTATCCTGATCTGCTTCCTGGAGAGCCAATGATGTCATCCGAGGCCATGGGACCAGCACCTGCCTTTCCAATAAGCCTCCTGCTAAAAGGTGCCAGAATGGCATTCCCAGCTTGGGACCTGGCTGTGCCTCTTGGAGAAGAGTCTCCTGGGAGATCTCCTACCAACAACCCCAGAAGGATTAGGAAAACATTTCTTAGGCCTGGCTGGCCTCTTAGAACATTGCTGTACATTGAAGATACCCAATCGGTATGAGTCTCTGAGTGTCATTCCTGTTTGACCATTGAGTTCCTTTAGGTTAAAGGGGCTGAAACAGCATTTGATAGTTGAACAAGTGAATGATACCTAGGCAGTCGCCCTAAGAGGGAATTGGCCCTTTTAGAAAGGGATCTTTGCAAGGGTAATGTCCAGTTACTCTCAAAGCAGGACACAATTCTCAGTCTCTATAGCAATGAGCATAACCAAGCATCAGCTCTGCGTTTACAGGCCCATTGGAGCCCCATGTTTGCCCTGCATCAGCCCAAGGGAGTGAGACTGCGGGAGACAGGAAGATTCACAGCTCCAATTCCCTCTGTCTTTTAAGTCAAGAAGGGAAGTGAAAAAAGCAGTAGTGGTCTAGGAATAGATGGTTGCTGTGCTCTGAAATTGATAAATCCCCTTCTTGAGAAGGCAAGGGGAATAATCTATAAAATAATTTATTTAACAGTGTGTCTGCTCCCGGCACTGTAGACAGAAAATGACTGGTTATCTGATTCATGGCTTTAGAGATGTTGGGTCTCTCTTTTCTGGCTTTCTTTCTCTGATGGGGAATCTCATTTTAAATGATGATTTTTTTTTATCCAAGCAGGAAATCATTTTTTATTTTATAGACATGAAACTTCAGACTCAGGAAAAACCTTCAAATAACTAGGAAGAGAGAGCTGCCAGCCCCGTAGGACCCATGTCAAGCCTAATCAAAGCTCTTTGCCTTCCACATTATCTCCTTGCCCACTTGAACGTCTTCAACCCTTGCATTTCCAGTGAGAAATCTCTAGAGAAGCCTACTGAATAGCAGATCCAGGGAAGATTACCGTGTCTGGGTTGGACAGAGAGACTGCTTCAGGTAGAGACTTAACTACCTGGGGGGATGAGCCGATTCTATAGATGTCTTCTTGACCAAACCAGACACAGAGCAGACTAAAGCAGAGTTGCAATACTGCACAACTGCTGCGTCTACACAGCCTGCTGCTCTTGGGAAAGCACAACAGACCAAGTTCTTGAAGAACATTGTAACATGCTTTCATGAAGGCAGGGGGCCAGAGATCGTGACACAGTGGCATAGAGCTAAGGGGGCTTGGGTGCACAATGTAAGGGAACAGCACTCAAGCTAAATGACATCTTAATGCAGCATTTAAATGTATCAGAGCTAATGGGGAAAATCCATCATGAGTGAAATGTCCAGTTTTAGATGAAGACGGGTCCCCAGGATGCATGCTCATGCCTGTCCTCAGGGTCCTTACTGTCCTCTTAGCCCTTTGCTGCATTCTTGTGCTACCCAATGCCTGGTGGCATGACAGAAAGAATGGTAGATTAGGAAAGCAGACGAGTCTCTGCTCCTTCCTTCATGCGGGTCCTCCTGAGCCACTATACTTGTCCAAGAACAGCAAGAGGCTGGTCCTCTCTTGGGATGATTATGGGCAGCAATAGGAGCAAAACCCTGCAATCCTTGTTTTTTCTTTCTTGTAATTGCAGATGTTGTTTAAAGGTAAGAGTGTGTGCGTTTGCATGTGTGTTTGTGTGAGAGCATGTACATGTGTGTGTGTGTATGTGTTTATGTGTGTGTGCTTATCTGTGTGTATATATGTATGTGTGCATGTGTTCTTGTGTGTAGGTATGTACATATATGTGTGCATATTTGTGAGCGCTTGTCTGTGTGCAAGCATATATGTGTGTGTGTGCATGTGTGCTTGTACATGGGCATGTACATATGTGTGCTTATCTGCATGCATGCATATATGTGTGTGCATATGTATCTGTATGTGCATATGCATGTGTTCATGCATGTGTATATATGTGTGCTGGCTTGTGTGGGTGTATGCGTGTGTGTGTGTGTGTGCCTGTGCTGGTATCTGTCCGTGAGCATGTCTCTCTAAGTGCATGTATGTGTACACATGTGTGTCTGTGTGTTCATATTCATGTGTATGTGCATGTTGTGCTTGTGTTGAGCATATTTCTCTGTCTTTCTGTCTGTCTCTATCTCTGTGTCTGTGTCTGTGTTTCTCTCTCTCTCTCTCTCTCTCTCTCTCTCTCTCTCTCTGTCTCTCTCTCTGTGATACAGGCTTTCTCACTCACCCTCTAGGACTGTTTTCCCAGTCTTACTGCCTGCATGTTCACAGCAGCTCCCATCTTCACTGGCTCTCCTTCCCCTTCCCCTCTGCAAGGGCCCAGCTGCCATGCACCAGACAAAGCATTCTGTAGGCCCAGTCTCCAGTCTGCTCCCTGTTTTTGCTCAATAGAGAGAGGATGGCTAGAGGGTGGGGTGGATAGAGAGGGTGGTGTGGATATGGTCTTTGAATTGTGCTCTGGACAGATGGCTGCTGGTTCTCTGCCTTCCTGCCCTCCTCAGGCTGTGGGAGCTGTTCACTCCCATTCCTCAGCATGGCCCCTTCTGCTGGGATCTCCTCTTGGTAACATCATCCCCCTCAATCACTGTCACTTCAGGCCTGACAGTGCCTCATGCTCTGCTACAGTCTGTCCTTTCATCAGCCAGGCCTTTCTGTAGCCTTTAAGAGAAAATCTTTAGTGTCTGTGTGTTGTTGCGCTGCTGACCAAAGATTTAAAGACAGCTCCAAAAATAAGACCTGTTTGCAACCCAGAGTCGTGTTCAGCGTGAGTTTGGCACATCTGAGGACTGCAGTGCTAGAGAACTCAAGGTGATGATGGTATCTGTACAAAGGTTGGCCTGAGAATAAAGAATCGTTCATTTAAACCTAAGAGAGAGGAAAGTCCCAATGTGCCACTTTTTTACTTAGGTTCCAGGAATCAGATCCTGCCGCACTTAGAATTCAACTGAACCCGAATGAGGGTGAAGAAAGGGCAGGTGTTAAGAGCACTGTGTGCTGTTCCTCCAGGTGCCCGAGTTTTAGTCTCGGCACCCATGGCAGGCACCTCAGCTCAGTTCAAGTGATCCATCTGATACCTGCTTCTGGCCTCTGTGGCCAACTGCAGACCTCAAGCATATTCTAGACACAAATAAAAACAAAACCTTTTTTTTTTACACAAAAGAAAATTAAGACATTGAAAGTAAACCCCAAAAGGGAGAGAGATGGAGACAGACAGACAGACAGACACACACACACACACACACACACACACAGAGACAGAGAGAGACAGAGACAGAGACACACACACACACACACACACACACACACACACACACACAGAGAGAGAGAGAGAGAGAGAGAGAGAGAGAGAGAGAGAGAGAGAGAGAGAGAGAGAGAGACTGTATGACCTAGCTAAGAGACTCCGACACGACAGAAACATTTGGAAGACTTGAGAAAGCACAGCATGCTGGGCTCCGCTCCCACAGTGCCTGTGCTTCAGGTCGGCACCAGCCCCGAGGATGTGCACTGCGGACGCATGCCCAGGGGCTGCAGGGCTGTTGAGCAACCTGCACAGCTCACCTGGCTTGTTCCACAAAACACGTTCTGCTTGGTCTCCCTCTGCACACTGTGCCCTATCCTACACACCAGCCTTCTCTTACCTCAAATGCATAAACCCAATTCTCACCTCAGGACATTGGTACTAACTGTTTCCCTTTCCTGAACTGTCATCCCCCAGACAGGCTCATAACCAGGTTTTAAAGAGCATGTCTCTGCTTACGTGATGTTTCTCTGTCTTCTTACCTCTGACCTCCAACGACTTTCCGCACGGTCATCTTCTCTCACCTTCAGCCTACTCCCGTGCTCACCTGGTTCCCTCACCGACATCCAAGCGCCATTAAAAGCAGAAGCCCCGTCTGCCTCACTTACCAGCACTGGCACACACTCGGGCCCATGGGCAGTTCATGTTTATTGAATGGGTGATTTGTGAGTAGCCATAAATGGTGGAACCAGAAGCCGAGACTGGGGTACAAGAGCACAGAGCCAGCACAGTATTAAGCAGAAGATTGCCATGAGGGGTGCCATGAGGGGTGCAGAAGAGCCCTCGACTGCCTCTTTCATTCCATTCCTGCACACACTACTCCATTGAGAAGCACCGGTACGGAGCTTCTGCTATGAAAAGATGCTTTAATGCTCCCCCAATCCCTTCCCCGGCAGTCTAGACCTCTTTCCCCACCTTCAAACATGTATAAGAAGAGGTGCCTTGTCTACAGCCCTCACTGTTGCAGCTCCAATTATTTATTGGCAATAGTTCTAGGTCTCAGCTTTCCCCCTGCTCCTTCTCGTGCCTGATGCCATGGAAATAAAGATTCTCTCCATCACTCAGTGCTGGAGAGCCCCAGCCTCAGGATCAGAGCTATCTGTATACAGCATTTACAAGCTTTGGGTCGTTTAACCTTTTGGCTAATTTGCGAAGCTTTCTGTGAGCCTCTGTTTCCTCATCTGAGGGAGGGAAGAGTTGCAAGGCTTACCTCACAGGGTCACTGCGATGACCAAAGGAGATTATGGGAAGAAAGCTTATAGCAAGGACCCAGCAAAGAATAAGCAGTCAGAAATGTCATTAATTTTGATGATGTCCTGCTCAAGCTAGAAGTCATGTAATTCTTTCCCTGGTCCCCAGGATGGACTTGTAAGAGGGTGTAACATACCTGACCATCTAACAAGTGCTAGTTTGGGGCCAGGCAGGGTACTTTCTCAACTCCATGGATGGACTGATGAAGAATCACAGGTAAAGGGGCACGTCTCACTGTCACACAGCTATTAGCCTCCCCTACTTTAACAAATGGGGATCAACCTTTTCCTTCACCCATCGCCCCAGTGTCACAGGGGAGCCTCCCCTACTGCCCAGCTCTGCTCTTTATTTTCAGTTAGCGGCAGAGGCAGCTCACCTGCGTGTTCACAGCCCACTGTGGATCCACAGGCTCGAGGCTCCTGTTTCAGCTCCATAGTGGGAGGGAGTCAGAGAGATCAATTTGTATGCCTGGGGCCCCCGGCTTGGATAAGCAAAGTTCTCCAAGAATGAGCAGGGCTTGTTGACACCCACCCGCACCAGGAATCTGACTTGGTGGTGCCATTTCCAGGTTCCTTTCATGATATTATCCAGGTTCACACACGCGATACTATCAAGTCCTTCTGCTACCCCGGCCTGACTTCAGTGAATCATCCTGGACTCTTCCCTTGGTGAGGTGCTCTGGGTCTGTCCCCTTTCAGGCGCAGCGGTTCCCCTCCATTTCCACAGCCTCAATCTGTCCACTGTGTGCAGAAGGTTTGCAATCAATACTCCCTTTAAGCAGGGCATTTTACATATTCGTTTCCTATGGGGAAAGCCTGGGCTTACCGAGAGGCCAGATTCAACTGACAGGAGGCAGCCCGGGGAAAGCATGTTTGTGTACGCTACATATCTGGGCTGATGCCTTCCTGGGTGACGTTATAGGTATGAAACAGTCATGCAGACTCATTCGCCCGAGGCATTTGGGTGACATTTTGGGATGATAAAAGAAAACGCAACAATTGGGACAATGCCATAATACGTTTTCAACTGTACATCTGCTTGGAGGGCTCTTAATCAAGGATTTCAAAGCACTTTCTCTCAATCTTGCCCGTTCATCTTTCCCCCATCCCTGGGAAACAGCCGGCAGGTAGGTATCGGAGTACTATAAATAGAGGATCATTATCTGTGATGTGAGTACTGTGTATTTAGACAGCATTTTCTCCGAAGCACTCAAGAGCTCCACACACATGAGATTATCTAATTCGAGCTCATTCATACAGTGTCCCCCACATTTGCTGTCTTCCAGGCAGGTTGGGAAGCTCCGGAGCTACAGAAATTCACATTTTCCACGCCAGCTCCCTTCCCATTCCTTTAAAGGTCACAGGAGGGGGAACGCGCTTCTCAGGGCTACTCCTGCTAACCTGAAGCAGCCAGCACTACAGCTTGATCGCCTCTTCTAGGTATTTGGGGGACACAAGGACTCTCATACGCTTACTCAGTTTTATAATAATGGTATCAAGGGATGGGGCGGGGGTGGGGATTCATTTCCTTCCTGCCAGATCTTGTGTGAATCTAGTTGTCTGGGGTGGTAAAGCCTCACTTCGTGGCTGTCGGACGGACTTCATGATCTTGTAAAGATACTGGGTCGGAAATGAGCTGAAGCATGTGCTGACCCTGTGAGCTCAGGGCTGAGGCCTCGCTCCTGGGAGAATCTCTGCTTGCCTTGAAAGTGCACATCAGCTCTCTACCTGACATGTTGGCTTTCTTCCACTCGTAAGAGCTTCTATACTTCCCTTCCACTGATGCCATCGGGCGAGTGATGTTCTGATATGTACTAACACTACTTGTCCCCAGTTATACAGAAGTGACCAATAAATGCAGGTGTCACCTTCTTGTCATTCCTAGTGTCCTACAATCTATGAGGACAAGCACTGTTTGGTTAATTGTCTCTATCTCCTGAGGTGAGAGCATATGTTAGATGCTTAGTAAAAGTGTATGTACAGTGAGTGCGTGAGTGGCTGAGTGATGGAAGGACCACAGTGAGCATCCTCTGGGTCACGGTTTCCAGTGACGCCCTTTCACGTAGGTCTGAGTGCAGAATGCTGGTGTTATATTTCCTGGAGACTACAGCCTCACCGTTACCTCTCTCAGCCACTGGGGACGAACAGCAGCAGCTGAGTAGAAATCATGGAGTTTATTTGGCATCCTTCAATAATTCAGTTACACTCAGGACTCAGGTTGCTCATGGGATCTGCTTCAAAAGCCCAACAGAATCTCCCACCCGAACCTGTCTCTAAAGTATAGTGAAAGTGAATAAAGTCTGAATGGCGAAAACTTCAGCTAAAGTCACCTCTATTGCTGACAGATGTGCGACCCTGGCCATGCTTCTAACCTCTCTGAGCTTCTGTCTCTTCAGCAATAACGTGGAGATAACTTTCACATTGGGTAGTTGTGGGAGTTAAATGGGGAAACACAGGCAATGGGCTCCATGAACAGCTGACCTTTCCCTTATGTTGCCCTTAGACCCCCATCCCTTCCGCCCTCTCTTCTGGAAGCATCCTCTATTTGGATGCTTCTAGTTGCTACCTCCCAGGTTTTAGGCGCCATGCTGGAAGTGTTGGAACCGGGACTATATTTAGATGCCTTAGCTCTTTTACTTTTTTATACCACTGGGTTGCTATGGTGACGGTGGAGCAGGGAGGGGGAAGGACAGCTTGAAAGAAAGCATGGAGCACAGTCATAAAGATCATCTGCCCTGGCTGTGGACTGTTCTTCGTGTGAGCTGGCACTCTCCAAGGAGCTGTACCAGAGCGTTTCATCAGGAGATGCTGCAAGAGAACAGGTGCTGCCTGGTGAAGGTGGGAAGGAAAGGGGAGAGGGAGGGAGGGGACGGAAGCAGAGGGAAGTGAAGGGAAAGAGGACCATGTTGAAACCCTCTTCCTTTACTGGTCTGAACACAGCCTTGAGCCCTGGAGCCTTCCTCAGATGGCTTCACCATCAATCAAGTCAGGCGACAGCAAGTGAGCTTGCTTTGGTTGGGCCAAAGAATAGGATCAGTTATCTTGGAGTTCAGAAGTCACTGAGACCAGACACTTTTGTAAGAACAAAGTCCTGTCCCTACATCACGGCCTGGGATTGTCCCCGGTTCAAACCATGGAAAGAATCAAAGCCACACAAGGGCAGAAATGAAACTGTGCTCAGAATGCTGATGTACTTGGTGGATTTGCAGGGAGGCTCTGAGCCGATGACAAAATCGGGCCCTGCAGAAAGCTCCACCGTTCCTCACACATCACTTCACTGGGCCCTTGAAATGGCCTGGGTAAGTAGGAAAATGGCAGAGGAGTCGATGATTTACCCAGTGTCTCGCAGCTGGTAAATGGCAGAGCTGGGGTTGAACTAAGGCCACCTGGAATCCAAATCCATTGTCCATCTCAATATATACCAGTGGTTATCAAAACCAATTTATTAGAGCTGAATATAGCGGGACAATGAAATGAAACCAGAGTGGCTAAAGACAGCACTGTCATTATCAATACGGAGCGTCCTTCTTGGACAACTATACTTCTGGGAAGAGAGGATTCTGGGTAGAACCTTTCAAAATGTAGTCACCGATGCCTCCATCTTAAAAACCCTGGAAGAAGGTAAATGTGCTGACTGCTATGCTCCAGGCCAAGATGCTGGCCCAGCAGATCTGGAATGCTTGCATTTAGTCAAGAAACCGGGAGATTCTGATAAATACTAACTTCTCTGACATCGCTTAGCACCTAGGAGATGAAGCATAATTGCAGCAGGCATCATTTTTTTCTGACCTGATTTCTCATTTGTCCGAGATCGAACATCAAGAAATCCTCGGGCAGCTGGGTGTGGTGGGGGCTGTCTTTAATCCCAGCACTTGGGAGACAGGGACAGGTGGATCTCTAAGTTTGAGGCCAGCCTGGCTTACAAAGCAAGTTCCAAAGTAGCTATTGGGCTATATCCCCAGCCACAGTTTTATACTTTTAATTTTGAGACAGACTCTTGCAAATTTGTACAAGTTAGACTTAAACTGTCTTTGTAGTCCAGGCAGGTCTCAGTCTTGCTATCTTCTTACCTCAGCCTCCCAACTAGCTGGAATACAGACATGTGCCACCAGTTGTGGCTTAGCTGATAGACATTTTTAAAAGATTCTTTTATGGGTGTTTTGGTGTCTTTTAAAAAAATCATATCTTATTAAAACATCAACAAAGGATTGTAGTAGATTTATTACGTAATCTCTGCCCCTAGGCTGAGCTCATCTCCAGAAATCTCCAGTGGCTTTATTAATGAGTCTACCTCATTCAAACCTGCTCTAGTTTTAGCTTCTGGGATGGCTTTTGTACCCAGCACACCAGCACCAGCACCAGCACCACCACCACCAGCACCACCCTCCTCCTCTCCTCCTCCTCCTCCTCCTCCTCCTCCTCCTCCTCCTCCTCCTTTTGCTTCTTCTTCTTCTTCTTCTTCTTCTTCTTCTTCTTCTTCTTCTTCTTCTTCTTCTTCTTCTTCTTCTTCTTCTTCTTCTTCTTCTTCTTCTTCTTCTTCTTCTTCTTCTTCTTTTCTTCTTCTTCTTCTTCTTCTTCTTCTTCTTCTTCTTCTTTCTTCTTCTTCTTCTTCTTCTTCTTCTTCTTCTTCTTCTTCTTCTCCCTCTCCTCCTCCTCCCCCTCCTCCTCCTCCTGCTCCTCCTCCTCTTTCCCTCTTTCCCTCTTTCCCTCTTTCCCTCTTCCTTCTCCCTTTCCCTCTGCCACCTCTCTCATGTTCATGGTCCTGTGAACCTGGGGAGTTCTGGCTATGACAAAACCCTTTTGGCAGAAAGTGGACTCAGTGTGGACAAGAAGATGAACCAAAGGAGAAATGAAACTAAAGGAAGTTAAATGCTGTGGGCACAGAGGTCGTTCAGAATAGGCTGTCTGAAGTCACAAGCTATCCAGGAATTCCAGAACAGAGGGAAATATGCTTGGCTGCATTCTCTTCTGCCTCACTTGTCCCGAGTCCCTTGAGTTGTCATCCACTTTCACACCCCAGCACTTTGTTTTGGGGCCAGGGGGAGGCAAGTAGTGAGGCAGAATGGAACAGAACAGGAAGAGTTATAAGACCTCAAAATGGAAGCTCCTGGTCAAAAGGAGAGTGGTTTACCTCATTCCTCAAGCCTTCGTATTACTCATGGTTGGTTTCTATTGTCCCATTTCTCGAACCTGATCTGGAAACTCTTCCCAGTATCTCCTTTAGATTGTGGCCAAATACACAGAGTGATGCTTTCTGAAGATGCATACCTCTAGTGTAGAGCCCTCTGATTCAGATTTATGCTCTCCGCATAGCTCTTTGTAGTTTATGAAGTGCATATTCTTGTACGCTAGACAGAATAGTTATCAAGGAACTAACTTTATTACTGAAAGTGAAACAAAGGGACTAGTTTTTAACCACCCTGGTCTTTCTCCTAAGTAGGGGTGGGTCCTGTTGGAGAGTCAGCTGCAATTGCCTTCTGGAGGAAAAGGAGAAAGAGAGCAGTGTGGTTCTCCTTCCACAGAGCCAAACCTGAATACACCAACAGTGCACAGGCAATGGGCCATATTTTCTGCCAGTTGACTACTACCAGCCTCTAATTTTCAGTGGCTAGGGAATCCAAAAATATCCTTTGCATAGACAACAAACTCTTCTGTTCAGAGAATTATTTTGTTGGATTATCACAACATTCCACCATCATTCATGAGTTAAATTCAGTCTCCCTTCTAGGATATGGCAATTGAGATGCAGAGGTGTCAAGGAATCTGCCTAAATTCATGCAGTTGGTGAGTGATAGATTATGCATTAGTCTCCTGCCTTCAGAAATCTCTTCAAAACTCTTCTTCCTGCCTGCCTACAAGTCTTATCTAATCCCAATTTAGACATTCTGAAGGCAACAGAGGAGTCAATCTACTTCCATGAACTAGGAATATTATTGTAGAAAGAGAAGTTAAGAGAAGAGACCTTGTGCACAGACTGATCTATGCTTGAATGATATCTAAGCTCAACAGCAGTGGTGGTGAAGCACAAATTGCTCAATACATAGTCATTGATATGTTGCTGTTCACAGTGCTGACATAAATCATGGGATCTGTTTTAATTAAAAGATCCTGGAAAAGATGGTGTCATCTTGATATTTTCCAAGATGGAGGTTGCACCTCACAGGTTTTGATGTCATTTCTTTTACTAAACTTCCCTAGGCCGTTTCCTAAAATGGCCACAGTGCTGCTGCTGCTGCTTCTTCTTCTTCTTCTTCTTCTTCTTCTTCTTCTTCTTCTTCTTCTTCTTCTTCTTCTTCTTCTTCTTCTTCTTCTTCTTCTTCTTCTTCTTCTTCCTCCTCCTCCTCCTCCTCCTCCTCCTCCTCCTCCTCCTCCTCCTCCTCCTCCTCCTCCTCCTCTTCCTTCTCCTCCTTCTTCTCCCTCCCCTCCTCCTCCTTCCTCTTCCTCTTCTTCTTTCTTCTCATTCTCCTCCTCCTTCTCATTATCATCTTTATTATTTATTCCCCCCTTTAAGATGCATTTCAATGCTTATGGCTGTCATCAGCCTTCTTGGACATGGGCACAGAAATCCTGCGAGTGAGTGCACCTTACCCTTTCCTCCTGTTGATCATTACTCAGTGAAGCTCAACATATCGTCATTTTTTCATTTTGTTCTCACACTCTGTCTGGTGAAGCTTCTAAAGAAGTGAGCTTGTCACTGAAGCCATCAGACAAAACATTCAGCCTTTGTCTCACATCAACAAGTACCTCACATCTCAAAGTCCCATTCCGTCTCTGTTAAGTACTCATTTTCCTGGGGTTGTGTGGTTCTCAGAAGCACAGCATTAAAGGAGGGGAAAGTAGCATATCTTCTGGCATTGCTTCATGTTCATGGAGAATCAGAGACTACCCCGTGAGGTAAAGCAGACAGAAAGGCTGGACTTCAAACACTGAACTGCAGGGCCTAAAGAGCTCTAGGGATTCAGAGACCTAGAATTTCATTCCCTTAATGGAATTCTTTTTCCTATGTAAGACAAATGGGGATGTGGAGGAGTGTGGAGGTGTGGGAAAGAAAGTACCTAGGGACACTTCTATAAAGCTTATGAGGTTGGTGGTGAACAGGAAGACACAGCTAGACAAAGCATAGTGGGTCAGGTATAGAAAATTGTGACTGAGACATTCAATGCCACTTATAAATGATTATTGGGTTTCTATGGAATATGATAGATATTAGGGGGCCGAAGGTGTTAAAAAGATGAATAAGAAGTTGTTCATCATTTGGAAAAGCTAAGTATGACATAGCTTACAAATATTAAGAACTAAACCTCACAGTCAAATTTATGGCCTACACATGCGTGTTTGGCAACTTTCTCTAAATTCTACTTTTACCATTTTTTGTATAGTGAAACAAATCACATCAACATGCACACAAAAACACAAGATAATAAAAAGATAGCAATAGTAACCCAAATGTTACACAGTGTTTGATGACGATGAACTGGGGCCCCCACCCTCCCCAGACAGCACTGCAGGTAGGTAGTTCATGTTTTTTACCTGTGGTGCCCGCAGGCTTTTCTCTACTCTTAATCTGGCTCACCTTTTGCCTGCATTGATTGGAATGGCTACACTCCTCTAATATCCTCAGTCCAGTGTTTGGTGCCTGATAAATGGGAGGTGTCCTACTAAGATGCTACACCGGCCAAAGTTGAATAAAACAATCTCCTTGCTCTTTAGGAATTCCCAGTCTTACAGAGAAGGCAGCCATGATAACTGTGAATCCAATCTGTTTGATACAACTTGAAAGGACAACAAAGACTAGAGTTCTTAAATGTCCTATGCCACATGTCATTTGATAGTGACTGCAGCTCATACTTCCATGGCCTTTAACTTGTCCCAGGCACTGCCTGCTTTTCTGGTATGAGCTCATTCAGCGATCACAACCCAACAATACTAGAAATTATTGTATCTTCTTTTACATATGTTAAAGCTAAGATACATGAGGATTAAGTAGCTTATTTAAGGTCACACAGCCGATAGATGAGTTTCAACTGAGAATGTATACTTCTGCATTCAAGGAAGCCAAAGGAGTTTGGTTTGAAGTGCTGTGAGAAGACACTATGGCCAAAGCAACTTGTGGGAGGAAAGGGTTTATTTCACCTCACAGCTTATGTAAGTCCATCACTGAGGGAAGCCAGAATGAGGAATTCAGGGCAGGAACCTGGAGGCAGGAACTGATGCAGAGGCCATGGAGGGGCTCAGCTTACGGACTTGCTGCCTGTGGCTTGCTCAGCCTGTTTTCTTACACCATCCAGGACCAACAACAGCCCAGGGGTAGCACCGCATAAAATAAGTTATACCAACCATCAATCAAGAAAATGTCTCATAGGCCAATCTGCTAGAGGTACTAGCTCAACTGAGATGTCTCCTTCATATAACTCAAGCTGACAGAAAACTAACCAGCAACTCTGTGGTCTCTATGGCTTTTTAATAGCCGGCATTTATTGAGCATTCCTTCCAACTTATCTCATTTAATTCCCATTGCAAGTTGATGAGGCAGATACTGATGGTACATCAGAGAGATGTGGTAAAATGTCTAGAGTAGCACAGAAAAGTGGATAGAAGCCACGCTCCTGGCCCAGTTGGCCGATTCTAAGCTCAAAGCTTTCCTTCGACCCACATTTCTTCTTCTTGTGGAAGGGCTGGGTTCTGGTAGAATTTCAATAACTACAGAATCAGTATTTCTAGTCCTGTTGTCTAAGAGAAGACATGCCTAACACTCTCCTCCAGAAACATGGTCTATGTTTTTGTGATGTGGGTCAAATGGCATAAATCAGATCCCCTACTATCTATCTACTATTCTATCACTCAGAACACAGGCCTCACTGTCTTTGTGGCTATTCAAAGAATCATAGATCCTTGGAGCATCTCCAACTATCTAACATTTTAAAAATTTCCATGGTTGCTCAAAGGGAAATTAATTTAGGATAATTCTTAACTTCAATCGTCCTGTTCAAAAGCCTATGTTAAGAGTATCATTATGACAATCATCATGGCAACAGGAAAAGAAGACTAGTTTAATATGAAGAACTGTTAGGAGACCGAGAGGCAGATGGCTTTGAAGTACAGCCTTTCTAAGGAAGCTCTCATATCTTAACCATCTTGGGTTTTCAGAAAATTGACTAAATGTTTATGCTGTTATCTATGGAAGATCAGGGAGTCATAGAAGCATTGTCTATCAATGACTGTCGGAGCTTGGGTCCAACAGGTTCACACACTTGATATTTGATCTTACTTATCTTCACTCATTTTTATTGCTTTGCGGTAAACTTATCTCAAGGGCTAGTCTTTCACCCTCTTCCTGTCTTGAGCAGCTACTCTTGGTCAAATACTCAATTCTCCTTTCTGGATGTACAGAGAGAGCGCTTATGTTGCCACTCGAAATTTCAGTTCTTAGGTGTCTGAAACAAATGCAAAGCAGTGTCTACAAGACTCCAGTGAGGAAGTAAGTCAGCACCTTCTATCACGTGCTTACACGTTTTCCAGACTTGGAGCTCCAGGTCTCCTCTGCCACTTTCACTCTATAGCAGGGATACATGAAAAGCATACCAAATAGAAAAGCAACTAAGCGGTATCCCAAATATTTACATAGCATCTAACTATCACGTGGGAGTTGTGGGCTAGAAGTGGACAGGTATAAATTGGATCCTCTCTCCATCAAGAGTTGCTACATAGATGCATAACAGACAGTCCTTGATGGAGAACAGGTGGCTACTGTGGGGAGTGAGTAATCATTGGAAAGAAGGATCAGCTGGTAGACATCAAAACATCCTTGGAAGTGGTCATTTCGAATTTGGGAAGTTTATGGACTTGAGGCAAGAGGCGGGAGGAGGCTATAACTATTGCAGACCGAGATGGGACAATTAGACGGTGGAGTTGGTCCCCATGGCTACAGCAGAAGGTTGTGAGGGCAAGCTGTGAGATGCTGGCTGGTGGTATTTTGAGAACTAACCAACTTCCTAGATCAGCATGCCCTGGGAATAGTATTCCTCTAGGTAAGGTTCCTGGGGAAGGTAGGATGCCCTCCCTCCCCTGCTCTACCTATGAGTTCTGCTGTTTCTTTCCTAAGGATTGCTTCAAAGTTCATCTTTCAGAGCTGTGTCAGCTGGGGAAAGCTCTGTCCTCCCTGCTACCTGCAGGTAATGGCTCTTCCCCATCAGGTTCTGAAGCCTCTCCTGCCATTTCCTGCCACTGTCTTCTGACATCTGAGTCACTCGCCTTGCCAGTAATGGCTTTGGTGCCTGGCTCACAGCCTTCATGACAGCACCCTGGCTGATGATAGTACCAAAGATGACTAATTAAAAATCCTTGGCACTCGGTCCCTTACCTTTTCATTTTCAGTGACCTTCACCCATCCACTCTCAGCTCTATCCTTACCGTCTTTCAACTGTGCCATCATCAAGGCACTAAATTCAAACACCACATAGCTGAACTTTGCCCAAGCTGCCTCCCCTTCATGCCCCATGTCAGTGGATTATGAAGCTACCTATTTACTCCTGTTTCCTGGCTCCTTCTCTGAACTACTGAGCTTCTAATCATAAACTAGCTCCCGTTGCTTTTTCCCAGTTACATCTCACAAGTACACTTTCATCCTTTTATCTCTTACCCAGACTCTCCTGTATTAGTCACCAATGCCTCTGGCTGGGGTTCTGGAACTCACTTTCCTAAGCTGATTCATGCTCACTCAGCTTCCTTCTCTGCGTCCGTTCTGGAGCAAATCTCCTCTATGCCCTCCCTTCCCCTCAAACAAGAGATATTTTCCTGGAATGCTGTTACTCGCTCTCTGTGTGGTTGCCACCTGTTATGGTTAGTGTTGTCAACTTGACAGAATTTAGATTCTTCTGGGAAATGGGCCTCCGAGCATGTCTGTTGGTAACTCATGCTGATTACAGTCTGAAGTTGGAGAACCAGTCTACTATGGGTGGCACCATTCCCTAGGCAATGGATCTTGGGCTGTATAAGAGTGGAACAATTGAATTGTGCACTAGCATTCATGCATTTATTGTTATCTTCTTCTGCAGATGCATTATGTCCAGCTGCTTTGAGCTTCTGATGCCCTGACTTCTCCACTATCCATTAAGTTGATTTTCTTAGAGTGTTTTTTTTAAATAATAGCAATGGAAAAGAAACTAAAATACCATCCACCCTACAGATTTCAGACTTCTCAGTCTCCTTAATCTGGAAGCTACCCCATGTCCTCTGCTAGCATGTTACATTGGTCTGAGCAGCACTTAACCAGATCCAACTGCAATTGGTTGCTAATGTGACCATCTCTAGAGCCATGACTAATTTCCAGATCAGTGTAAGGCCTTATGAAATGAGCGAATGACAAAATAAAGGAAGGGATGGAAAGTAGAAACATTCTGAATGCAGAAATGGTGCATAAGACAAATGTTTTATACCGAAGAAAATAATAGGGATATCACAGGGAGGTAGAGGGATTTCTACAGGGTAGGGGGTAATTAAAGTGGAAACTTCTGGTTTCTTTGGAAAGTCAGTTATGCCAAAGGATGTTTCCCTGAAGCAAACACAGCTGGAAGGATGTTTAGCTAAATCAAACACATGAAAGGACACACGATGTTAAGAAGGAATATAAAAATAACCCAACAGTTACTGGCTGACACTGGATTAGTTATTGGTATGCCTTACCATTTTATTGGTCATTATTTGTCATGACTTTATAGAAAGAAACACACCAAAACAATCGGTGGTGTTCTGATGGATTCTTGCTGTTTTCTCGGACTCTGGACAATTGCCAGAGTGACGTAGGTAGATACAGACACACGTGGTAAGGCAAGACTCATGGGAGAACATGTGATGTTTGGACGGAGTACAAATAGGACTCAATGGACAGTGATGGGGCTTGCATAGCTGGCTTTGCCACCGCTCCTCATTCTTGTTTGCTATCCTGACACTATTGACTGGACTGCTGGTGTATTCGTGGAGTGTTTGTGAGTCGATCAAGATGCTGCTGCTGTAAGTGTGAACTGGACTGCTGAGATCCCGACAACACAGATTGGATGGCTCCAAAGAAAACAGGTCCACTTCCCCAGTACCCTAATAACCTTTCTTTTCTACTGCCTGTGGTGAGTAGTGGACTAGAAGAAGGGAGGTTAAAACATTTAGGAACCCACATTAAAAGTAGGTTTTGAAAAATTTAAGACAACAGATATTTGAAAATGATCCTTTCTGGTTTGGCATACTGGTCTGGGAAATGTGCAGACATGAGGAAACAGTTCTATAGAGAAACAGATTCTGCACTCGCACACAGAGGGTAGTGTAAAAAAATCTATTTACATATCTGCTGTACAAACATGGAATTTACAAAGAGAGTAGTAATGTACACAGGAAGGCTTATCCAATGATTCAGGACTAAATGAGCGTCCCTCCCCAACTTTCTACACAACTGCCTCTATCTTTGTTGTTTTGTATATAAGAATCACACAAGGGTGTGGGGCACTCTGTGCTGTTTTGACACAGATATACATTGTGAAATAATCAAATGAAGGAATTGACATTTCATTACTTTGAATATTTACCATTTCTTGGTGTTGGCAGACTCTCCTGCTATCTATTCTGAGATACGCTTTTAACCATTGTTAATTACAGTCTACACAATCTTTTTATTTTGAGGATGTGCTGGGATGATTTTTTTCTCCTAACTACTCTTTCTCTTTTTTGAGCATGTTTTTGTAACTCCAGCTGTTAATTACCCCGTCGTACAACCATGTCATTTTGACCCCTGTTCGCTGTTTTCATGCAATGAGATGCTTGTTTTTCAATCGGATTCTATTGTTTTTCTACAAAAGACAATTTCTTTAATCAGCACACTGGCTGCCTGTAGATTCATCTACGTTTCACCAGAATGATTCTCGCTCCCTGTCTTCCTTGCACATCCTCCAAGTTGATCTGACATTTAAAAAAAAATTCTGTGCTGTGAATTCTATTTTCCTCTACGGCAACTGAGTATTTGTGAGACCGTCACCATTCTGCATGAATATGCACGTCCTGTGGCACACTGGTCAATTTCAAAAGCTTCATGTCTGTTAATAGATAAAAGTAGACTATACTGGCTTTGTATAGGAGCTACATTTTACCCCAAGAATCCCAGATCTGGCTCTATAATTGTAATTGAGGCGTAAAGGTTTAATTTAGAGACACCACAACTATTTCAGAGTTAAGATGCAAACACAAAGAACCTGATGGTCTCCTTTCCCCACTGCGACAGACCCTCTGTTTTTGAAGGTACTAATTCACAGCGATCCCTACTCCAAAAAAGCATTTTTTATTATCATACGAACATGCTAAGACAGCTTTGATGAGTTTGTTCAGCGAGAAGTAGCCCCACTATTGAAATATCGAACTGAACCCTAGTGGAGAGAGCTGCAATGGTTGCACCTGGTCCTCTCTTTGCTCTAAGAGTAAGTCTTAGACTTCGGGAAGCCATGGACTTCTCCGAGAACTCACGTGTATCCAAGCACAAACGATGGTTTGCGTATAATTTCAGATGGTTCACAGACCCTGTAAAAATTCCAGTCATCAAACCTCTAATGAGCCATGGACTCCAGGTTCATAAACACTGGCTAAAGATCAGTTACTGATCAGTTATTGATGGTTGAGGGATTTCCCAAACCTCAGAATGTGCAGACAACAGCTGCACGGAAAGTGTGCACTGCCGAGCAGCAGCTACAACGCCCAGCAGGAACGACCCATCTTGTGTGTAATCAAGCCCAGCATGGCTGAGAGCCCTTCCATCTTTCCTTCTGCAGGGTATCAAATTTTCTACTCATTTCTATTATGAGATTTTAAAAGAATTTTACAGCATCAGGTCTCTCTGGTTTTTATGAGGGAAGTCAGCACAAAAATAGTTCCTTTAAGTAAAAGAAAAATACCTTACACTCATTTTAGCTAAAACAAACCAGGTTTATTTTTTGTTTTTAATAAGGAAAAAGAGAAAGGGGGACAGAAGCTCTTGTGTTAAAAGGCCCCTCCCTTTTGTCCCCCTTCCCACAGGCCCTAGCCCTCTGCTTGCTCTGATATCTCCTACTCCCTAGACTATCTTTTATTAGGTCTCATCTCATTCTCTCAACGCTGGCACTGAAAATCTTCTATCAGCTCTAATCTTTCCAATGTCTAGGACTTATCTCACTCCATACTGCTCTGCACACATATCTGATTCGTGAGCTCAAGGTGTCTGATTGACTGAGCTACCGTCGCCTCTGCTCCTTTAAAACTCAAGGCAACATAATCTTCCTCTTTCAGTAGGTTTTTTTTTTTTTTGAGAAACCTAACTGACCTTTAATTTTTCAAAGTCACGCTTAAAGGTAAGCTAGAACAACTTAGTACCCACTAATTACAAACCATGCTCTGATCTATTTTGCCCATCTTGCCATGAGCTTGTGATAAAGCAATTTGAGATTTTTCTTCTCCCCTCTCAAAAAAATACTCCAAGACACCATCATGTCATAAATACACTTTCAAGCTGGAGCTGCCACCTGATCTCTTTCTACCTTCACTAGTCATATAATTTGTTCAGGTTGTTCTTTGACTCTATCCTGGAAGACCCAGCTCTCCCACAGTGCCCTCCTGATAGCCCTTCTCACCATATTGTAGGTGCAAATGAATACCTCTCATCCAGACAGTCAGGGCTCTTGTACTATAAGTGAATGGCTTTTTTACAGTTGTGGGTCCGTTTGCCTTTGATCATGTTCTGGTGCTATCTATAATTTGCATGCAGTGACTCCAACAGATTCATGTTTTAAATGTTTATTCTTAAGCTGACGATGCTATTTTAGGAAGCTGTGGACTGTTATGAGGTAGAGCCTGCTTGGTGAGAGCAGCACATTGGAGCTTAGGTTTTTGAAGCTTCTATTTAGGCCCTGGTCCTGGTCTTGCCCTTTGAGTCTTGGTCCACTGGGATGTGAACAGCTGCCGCCATGCTTTCCTGCGGCCTTGATCTCAGCTGTCCCATCATGCCTTCTCCATCCTGATGACCTGAAACTGTGAACCCCCATAATGTTTTTCCTTTTCTTCTGTCAGTTGTGTGGGTAGCCAGTATACCACAATTACACAATTCTTCCTCCCTGAGGAAGAAGACTGAGTATTATAGTTTACTACCCTCAGATACTCACTCCTTCCTCTGGGCTTTCTTAACATGGGGTCTATTCATTTCTTGAATTCTCTGCCAAGTGGCTCAAATAGGAGTGGCCATTCCAAGCAATGTTTGACCCAAAGAGCACGCAACCTTTAAGCTGGAGATGTGGGTCTGATGAATGCTTAGAGCTGTATCTCCCCTCTGGTAGAGGACGCGAGTCTGAGAGACAAAGGCTGGCATGGAAGGAGTAGAAAGACTCCTGGAGATGGACGAGATCCAAGCTCTGGTCATTGCTTACACTTTCCTCCTCGGGCTTTAGTCTGGAGCCACTGAATCTCCCCTCTCAGAAGTGAAGTCAAAGTTGCTTTTTTGACTTTTGCAGCCAATGAATCTTCTCAAACAGTACCGGCCATCTTTTTCATGTCTCTACAGCTAGTAGTGGATTCAGGATTCTGCATTCAATATGGCCTTCATAAACTGTCTTCAGTTTTAAGCCTGAAATAACATTTGTTATCATGGGACTCAGGGGCAGTGGTGACTGATCACATGCTACACTGTCATAGGTGTTATGAGGGTCTCATGCTAGCACTGCATCATGAAGTGGTAGCTTCACATGCATTCTGATCTTCTCCCGAGTCTGAGTTTGTTCCATTGGCATTAGGTCAACTATCCCTCAGAAGTGTCTACAATTTCTAACAACTGAATAATTGGCTCTCCTCAAGCTTAATCTTGGAAGACCAGATGGGAGCGACTACAGCATGCTTACCAGCAACAGTCTATACTTGGTTGGTCACGTGACTGGTTTCCTATTCGCATGGTGCATAGAGCATTGGGTATAAGAGATGAAATAATGTATGTGGACACTGATAACCAGTTAGGTTGCCTCAGGAAAACAATATCACTCCTTTGGTTCCTGCTTTTCCTATCTGCAGACTGGAGAAACCCCATATTATCTGCCTTCTAGTCCTACTGAGAGGTTGGGATGGGGAAAAATAAACCTGGCAGCATTTTGTCCTTAGCTATGCTTTCTTGAAGAATCATGTTAGGCTCATCCCTAAACAAACAGGCCACTGTAGAACTGACAGGTTTGCTTTAATAAATGCATGGCCCAAGGCAGGGTCACTCCTGCAAGCGCTGTCCTGATGTACTTGATGAAGGAGCTGAGGTGAGCCTCCCCAAGTCTGATAAGCTCATTTGTCAGCTATAGCTTCGGGATGCTTATGCTCACTGCCCCTGCTCTGAAAGCCACTTGCCTCAGTATTTGGTGATGAAATTGGCTCCTGAGTCTTTTGCCTCCTTGCTCTGTCCTTATGACACACACACTGGTAAGTGTCCTAACTGATGCACTGGGTAGAATCTAAGTGGGACCTGACTGATTGTTCCTTCCTAGACCCCTGCCAGCTTATACTATATGCAGGATGCTGCTGGAGAGCACAGGCATCCTATATAAAGCCCAGTAACGATGGCTGATGGCTGGCATGGGCTACTTGTTCAGGGGCCCCATCTAGTTCTAAATCTGCTTCTGTTCTTGTCCTTGACATAAGTCCTTTCAGAAGCTTGTTTTCAGGGACTCTCCTCCAGTAGAAGACCATAGTAGAAAGATGGTTTTGGAGATGTGGGTTCAAATCTCTGCCCTGCTGTCACATGTCTGTGGAAACTAATATTTGGGAATAATAAGGCTCATACTGCCCTGAAACCATGGCCAACAGTCATCTAACATCCATATACAGTGGTTGCTGAGTAAATGCTGGTTTCCTTTCCCGTTTCTCAGTCATAAGACAGAAAGCATCCCTATCAACAGGATATCTTAAATTTTAGGGAGGAAATTGCACATACACTCTGAGTCCAAAAAGGAATGTTTCCAAAGGACACTATGGGAAGCAATGTATTTATCTTTATCTACAACATGCTGAGACTCAAATTTGGGGTTCTGTATTTCTTCGGCAGCAAGAGAGGATGCAACATGAGCTAAATGCTTGCCCAGCGGGGAGACATATGGAGAGGGTGGGGCTCAGTGAAGACAGATTGAGCTCCTTGGTGCTGGTGGAAAGGAGAGACCTGCCCAGCAAAGTCCCAGGGGCTGGCAGCCTATGATAGTGACAAGAGTCATTCCCATCTGAGAAGCTGACTTACATTTTCAAAGCACTTTCTCTTTTATCTTTGTCCCCCTTACAACGTCCATGTGAGACGGGTGTTATCGTTCCCATCTGACGGAAAGGAAATGAAGCCAGTACAAGAGTATTGTGAATGACAAGACGGGCTCTCAGGAGTCAGACACAAAGCAGTATCCTCCCTCTTAGCTTAGTGAGGTGACCTTGAACTGTTTATCCTGTGGGTCTCAGTTTGCTCCTTTGTAATCTTGTCTCAAAGCACCCATCCTTTGTTACGGGGTACAGAGAACATAGGTTCTAGGGACCTAAATTTAAACCCCACTGCACTTCATGCTAGCTCCATGCGGGATTAGCAAACAGGTCCACAACTGCTCAAGGAGCCAGCATCCTTACTCCAGAACTTGGAACTTCCAGACATTCACCTTGGGTATACTTGTCCACAGGACCTATCCTGGAGATTGTTCTATGGTCTCTGGATGCCCTGAAAAGTCTCTGGATAAGGTCTGGTAGCTAAGCTGAGAAACAACACTTCCTGTAGAGATCAGACACCATGTAGGGTGGAATGAGTACTGACAATTAAACCAGAGATCTGAATCCCTGTCAGCTTCTTTCTCTGCCTCAGTTACTCCATCTGAAAAGAAGATGGCATTTACTTCTGCCACGACCTTTGATCTTTCGAGCTGTCATGACAACAGCCTGCCTCCCTGCCCTACTTTTGGCTGGCAGGCTCGCCAGATGCATCATTACTTCATTTGTGGAGTTTCATGGATGCTTTGGCTGCCTGCAGTGAGGAGAAGAGCACAATAAGCCCTCCATTTATGCCCCTGTTAAATTCACTTCATGATGCGATCCTGGAATACATACAGAGGAGAGGCCATGCAGGTTTTCTCTATGTTCATTTTTTTTTTTTTTTTTGAGACCTGAAGGCGGCAGCTGGCAAGTTCAGAGAAAGTCAGGTCCTTGAAGAGAGTAAGGTCAACAAAGAGATAATCAGAGGCTGAAAGAGGCCAGAGGTAAAGGAGGCCAGCAGATGCCAAGGTGCCCTTTGGAGAGGTAGTCAGGAAAGTGTAGAAAGTTAAATGCTTTTTCAGTGTCCTGAGAAAGGGGCAAGAAGGATGCGGCCTCACACTAGGACAGAAACTCCTGCTGTTGGAAAGGGGACACTGTGAGACACCATCCTGCAGAAATACTAGGAGGCCCCAAGGTCCAAGAGAGGCTGTAAAAGCCAATGGGACATCAGTGGACAGAGAGAGGGGCAGGGCCAGAATCAGACCGGGATTCAGGGTAATCTCAATCGTCGACTTGATAACTTTAGTTACCGCCCTCAGAAAATCTTATAAAAATAACCTGCCTCTTTGAGGATGAATGAGATTGCAGGGGCGCATCTGCATGTCTTTCAGTTCATCCACACAAAGCCACTATAAATGGCTCTGCAGAGTGAAAGCAGTTTCAAGTGTGTGACTGCCAGGCGGGCTGTGCTGCTTTCCGTCTGCCGACTCTCCAGTCGGGTTGCGTGGGTACCAGCCTGGCTCTGCCACAAGCTAGCTTGGCAACTGTGACTAAATTTCTCAACTGCTCTGTGTCTCAGGTTCCGTGTCACCGGGGAGGATATATTCACTGGCCAAGGCCCAAGTTCAGGGAAGGAAAGCAAATTAATAAGAATAGAAAGCCTAAAACACTGAATGACTAACAAAGGCTCGGCAAACGTCACCTGTTTTCTCTGCCTGTTGTTTAAGCCTCCTTACATGTTGCACACACACACACACACACACACACACACACACACACACACACACACTCACACACGCCCACACACAGTCCAACAACTCCAGTTGTGTCGGTCAGCCTCAGGAGCTCTTCTGACGTGCAGGCTCAGGGCAAGGACAGAACACAACTGTAGAGAATCAGAGTTTTCAGAACTGGAGCGGCCAAGGTATGTACTTGGTACGGCTTCCAGTGCCAATCCTGTCTCCTTACGCAGGCCTCTAATGTCTTAACACTTCTCTCTCTGTGGTTCTGATCTGCTTCTGCCCCACACTGCGGACCCTGAGCACCCGTCCCGGGTCCAACAACTACTCTTGCTTGTCTTCAGCTCTGATGAGGGAAACCCAATGATGGCACTCACACTCCAGCTTAAGTGTCACCCTGACTGGAGCCAACTGAGCTCATGGAAAGAGAGATCAGAGGTTCCCTGGACGTATGACCACAACAGTGTGGCAAGCATCCCTGGGCCAGCTTCCAATGGTCAGCTCAGCTCAACTTCCCAAGAGAAGTGCCCCACCCGTCTCCCTTCTTTCAAACCCCAAACCCTCTTTTCCTAAGTTTTTCATATATATGTACATTCATATTCTCATTCTCTCTCTCTCTCTCTCTCTCTCTCTCTCTCTCTCTCTCTCTCTCTCTCTCTCTCCCCATTGGGTCCCCTCCCCCTCTCCAATTCCCATCTCATTACACAACTGCATTGACTAAAAATACTTCTGGCAGCTGTGATCAAACCCAAACCGAGCAAGATGTAGATTTAATGAGGCTTCCATGGAAACAAGAATCCTTTTGCCAGGCAAGAGGATATAACAGTGCCAGCTAAAGGAGGAGAGCAGGGGACTGTGTGGAGAGCAGACCGAGGTGTTGGTTACATGGGGACAGTGGGGAGTCCCAAGAATCTCCTTCACCCAGCAACTTTTTCTGGAAGGGGTTCAGCCTCCATCCGGAGACTGAGCTGCCTGGCGACAGTCAGCCGCCCTGGTCAGCAACATTCCGAGAGCCACCCTACGTGAATGTGGCAAGGGAACCACAGTTTATTTTAGGCTTGAGATAAATATTTACCACGGGAGACTCTCAAACAGACACTCAGCAGTTGGAAAAAAAATATTAGAGTATAAAAATAAAAAGCTGCTGACTCCAGGGTTCGTTGATGATCAAAACCAACCAACCAAACCAAAAAGAAAAAGTGCAGAGGAGAAAGGTCGCTAGATGCAAAGACATTTTCTTCCCTGCAGGTTCTCTACTCCCTTGGGGAATCATTGCCCTCCAGCTCTGGCTGCTGGAGCCATGATGTTCCTCAGAGCTTCTCAAAGAGAAGGCTGAAACCTCTGTTGGCACAACTGCCACGTGGCTCCCTGGTGCCTGATCTCGTGTCACCCGGCCGGGATGGGTTCCACTGTAATTCTGTTTCCTCTCCCAGGCCCTTAGCTGTTTCTTATGAGTTCACACTGCCAACACAGTAATCATTACATCTGAGGACTAGTGTTCATGCTGGGTAAAAAAAAATGGGGACCACAAAACTATGCACCAATTTGGCCGGGAGCTGTTTTTGCCAGACTTGTGAGTCCACAGTGGTTTTTACACTTATAATAACCTGAAAAGAACGAAGCATACACAACAGAGACCACAGGACTATTCTTCCTCTCTTTGTGTACAGGGATAGTCTGATGGTCCCTGAATAGTTTTAGAATCAAATGGATTTCATTTCAAATTCCAGTTCTTCCATGGATTAGATCAATAGCTTTATGGAATATACTTAAATTTTCTTCAAAGTTTAAACTCTCTCTCTCCCCCTCTCTCTCCCTTTCCCTCTTCCCCTCCCTCCCTCTCTCCCTCTCCCTCTCTCCTTCCCTCCCTCCCTCTTCCTCCCACCCCCCCTCTCTCTGTCCCTCTCCCTCCCTCCTTCCCTCCTTCTCTCTCTCTGTCTCTCTGTCTCTCTCTCTGTGCATGTGTGTGTGTGTGTGTGTGTGCATGCCTCTGTGTGTGTGTGTGTGTGTGTGTGTGTGTGTGTGTGTGTGTCAGGCTTGTGTATCAGACACAAGCTCTTAGCTACTGCTGTGCTCCAGTGCCCTGCACGCTGCCATGCTCTATGCCGTGATGACCAGGACTCACCCTCTGAAACTGTAAGCGGGTACCCAATTAAACACCTATTTTCTTCTTTCATCCATTAATTCTTTCTTTTGTTCTTCCTTTCTTTTTCTTTTCGATCAAAGATAGAGATGGTGTCTCTTTATCTAAGACGTTGGACTCTGAGGGCGCTAGCAAAGCTGTGATAAGGACAGAATTTACTGCTCATGCAAATCACAACCCCGTGCCAGGGTCCTTATGCACAAGAACCTCTCAAAATGATGATGTTAACACATTAGAACCCTGTGCTGACTTACCTATGGTCTCTGGAACACATTCAGAAACAGACTCTTCAATAATACAAAACCCCCACGGGGCTGAGCGTGATGGTGCACACTTTTAAACTCAGCACTTGGAAGGCAGAGGTGGGTGGATCTCTGTGAGTTCAGGGACAGCCTGGTCTACATAGCAAGTTCCAGGACAGCCAGTGCTACATAGAGGAGCCTTTCTCAAAACCAAACCAAACTAAACCAAATCCCCATGTGGTCTGTCTTTTTTTTCTTCTCCGTGTTTTATAGATGATGACATGAGTCACCAAATTCAGCTGTCCTAAAGAGACACCAACACTATATTTGCTATCCCTTGAGATATATAACCAGGCTGCTGTGTCAAAGGGTACTGAGAAAACAGTGCTGATGAGGCCAAGCTTACACACCTAGACCAGCCACTCTACTCGGTGGACAAAAGTTCAGACAGTGTTTTAGTCTTAGCCAGTTAGAGGCTAAGGATGTCCAGCTAGAGGATGTCCAGCTTAGCTTACCACTTCTACCCAGGGACAGACAGTATATAAGTAACTGCAGGCCTTCGAGATTAACAGCTCAAAAGTCAAAAGAGGGGGTTGGAGAGATGGGTCAGTACAAGCGTGAGGACCCAAGTTTGATCTCCATGTAGAAAAGCCAAGCTCAGCTGCATGTGCCTGTAATCCCAGCCCTGAGAAGACAAAGTCAGGTGGATCTTTGAGACTCACAGGGCATCCAGCCTAGCCTAAAATAAGCAAGTCCCGGATCCCATTGAAGACACTGGGTCAAAAAATGAGCTGGACACCTCCTGAGAGATCGTGCTCAGTATCCGTGATGTCCATGATGCTTCTGTGTGTACACACATGCATGACTGCTTGAGAGAGTTGAGAGTGTGTTTCTATCTATCCATCCGTCTGTCTGTCTATTATCTATCTATCTATCTATCTATCTATCTATCTATCTATCTATCTATCTCTCTCTCTCTCTCTCTCTCTCTCTCTATCTATCTATCTATCTATCTCTCTATCTAAGTATCTATCTATCCATCCGTCTGTCTGTATGTCTATCTATCTATCTATCTATCTATCTATCTATCTATCTATCTATCTATCTATCTATCTATCTATGTATCTATCTATCTATCTATCTATCTATCTATCTATCTATCTATCTATCTATCTATCTATCTACTTCCTTCCTTCCTTCCTTCCTTCCTTCCTTCCTTCCTTCCTTCCTTCCTACCTGTCTGTCTGCCTGCCTGTCTGTCTGTCTGTCTGTCTATCTATATGGAACTTCTGTTGGTGCATTTATCAAACTAGAAGTGAGATAAAACTTAGAATCCTGACTCGTGGATGTGATGTATGCATTTCCAAAGGAACTGCACTTGACAGCTGCTAGGTACAGAATGGCCCAAATGCCTGAGGTGATGGTGAATGTGATTCAGATCATGAATAGCTTTATTAGATTTTGTTGAAGTCTCAAGAGTTACAAAGACAACGGCATTAGAAAGTCTGCCCTATGATGATAGGCCTGGTCTTTTCTCTTTAGTTTTGACAAATTTTGTTTTATGCTGTCTGAAACTCTGGCATTAGACACATAGACTTGTGATCATTCTTCCTCTGGACCAAGGTTCCTAATTACTGATGGAAATTTCTATCTGTGGAAATTTTCTGCCCTGAATTTTCTATCTTGAATTGTTTGGCTGATCTGAGTTTATCTACTTTTGTCTTTTTATGTTTAATATTAGTATAATTTATATTTTCATCACTTCACTGCAAGCTTACGATATTTTTGTATTTCAGTGCATGCTTGTGAACAATGCATAGTTTGCTGTGTTACGTTTGTGTTCATTACTCCTGTCTATTTCTGTCTTTTCACTTAATGTGCTCACTAATGTAGTTGGATTTAGCTTCGCTCTTTTTATTATCTGTCATATTTTCATAATTTGTTGTTATTTCAATTCTGCATTTATTACTTCTTTTAAATTAATTTCAGTATTCTACTTTAATTCCTATACTGGCTCATTACCCCACCTCTTCAGACTATTTTTGGTTGGTTGCTGTTAGGAAGATGATAACATGAGCTCATCAGCCTGATCCATAAGATGAGCCCATACTGCTCTGTACAAAATGCAAGAACCCTGCAGTGACCTGTGCACTTCTATGTCTCTTCACATGCCTCATAACATGATGTCACAGTTCTTGCTTCGAACCCTTATTTGAGTGAGGAAAACACATACCATTTGAGTAGAAAATACACACACCATTCCTTCCTAAACTTTTACTATTTCTGTTTTGTTCTCATTCTTTTATGATGGTCTATCCATAGACATGTCTTGTTTGATGCCATTTCTATTCTAGTTTATCAGGTATTACTGCCAGTTACTAATGACTATTGCTGTGATAAGATCCCACGACCAAAGCAACCTATAAGAGGAACCATTTAACTGGGAGCTTGCTTACAGTTTGAAAGGTTAGTCCATGACCATTATGACAGGGAGTATGAGGGCAGGCAGGCCTGTCTCTGGAGCAGTAGCCGAAAGTTTAATCTTAATTTATAGGCAGGAGTCCAAGTGGGAGTGAGGCTGGGCCTGGCAGGAGCTTTTGAAACCTTAAAACGCAATGATAGAACTACTCCAACAAGGCCACACCTCCTAATCCTTCCTAAACAGTTCTCCAAGTGGGAAACAAACATTCAAATATATGAGCCTATGGGGACCATTTTCCTTCAAACCACCACAACATCTTATCATGCCTTTACTAAAAATATAGAGTCACTGGACACAGAAATCCAGGCTAATCAGTTTGCCAATGCTTAGTTCCCATTGTCATCCTCTGCTTTTCTATGAAGAAACACCTCTTGTTCTTTCTCCAATGATACGTCAGGACTTCAGGATGCTTCTCTTTTCCTATGGTTGTCGGCAGGTCCAGGATGATAAGCACCCTGCATGATTTGTGTGCATCCTCCTTGGTGGTCCAACTTTGTTTTGCTGTTTTATTTTTCTGTTTTCTCCTCCTGGGATGGTAATTATGCTCAGATCAGACAGTCTGGTGTGCCACATGCTCCCCATTTTCAGGCCCTTTCTGTCTGCTCTTCAGAACAGATTGTCTCACCATATCCACATCCCCTGGTCATCTTTTACACCACTTCAATCACATAGCCACCAAGACCTATAATTTCTCTGGTTCTTGCCATTGGTATGTTCCATTTGAATGATTGGGATGGAATCCAAGGCCTTGGACATGCTACATACATGTGACCTCTGTCAAACTACGTCTCCAGTCTCCAGGGTCTCCATCATTTTTGTTCCTTAGCTGAGATACTCCATCCATAATGACTACATTTTCTTTAACCTATTTTTAAAAAGATCTTCAAAAGTTATGTTTCATAATGTTTGTATGCCTGTGGGTATGTGCGTGGGTGTGCAGGTGTCCATGGAGGTAAGAGGAGTTGGTTCTATTGGAACTAAAGTAATGGGTGCTTGTGAGCCTCCTGACATGGGTGCCAGAAGCTGAACTCAGGTCCTCTGCAAAAGCAGTAAGCGTGCTGAACTCTGAGTCACCTCTTTAGCCCCTTCTTTATGTTTTAAACATGTCTATAAGAGCTGCCTCAAATTATTTTAGTTAATTTCAACAACTGGGACATTCTCTTCATTTATCTTTTCAAATTAAAAAAAATAACCTTTATTATTAAAAAGTTGTAAATAAAAATAACCATGCAGGGGAGTTAACCAAACCCAAAGACTTTACGATCAATGAGCTTCTATAGAGCCAAAGTAGCCGTTCAAAATGGAAGCTGTGCAGCTATATATTGGACTTTACACTTTCACTATCAAGTATATTTTTACATACTTATCCACCATCAAAACAAACAGACAAACAAAATTCCATGACAGAGTTAGAAAAGAAAAAGAATTAGCTTTATATTCATGTTCATAACCCAAAAGAGCTGAAATCAACCTAATTGTCCATCAATAGATGAAAGAAAATGTTTGGTACATATAAGATAGAATATAATTTAGCTCTAAAGAAAAACAAAATAAAAAAGATTTGCACAAACATGGACGGAATTAGAATTTATAATATTTACTGAGGTCACAGTCTCAGAAAGAAATAAAAACCTTCATGTTCTCCCTCAGGCAGACTCTAATCAGTAATACACGTATTTATGTAAATAAATATATATGTAGGCATAGTATAGATTGTGGAAAAGGGAACAAGAAAGGCTAAATATTAGCCATGTGGAAGGTTGATTACAGGAATCATATTTAATTGATCAGATTTTTGTCTCTCATATTGATCGCATTTCCCCTCTTTGCATGTGTCTGGTAATTGTCACTTTCTAAACATTGAGATAAAATATTATAAACAATATCAATTGTCTGATTTTTCTTTTAAAGGGCATAGGCGCTCATTCTGGAAGTAAAGTCACTATCACGTGAGCCTGGTCTTTCTGGTTAGAATGATTTCAGTTTTCATTCTCACCTTAGGGCGTGACTCTGGCCGCACCATGTTGTTCTCAGATAATCATTTGTCTGCACTAGTCATTGAGCTCCCATGGACTGCGGCATTTTTCAAAATGGCTGCTTGTCGCTGCTGACCACATGTTCCTCATTCATTCCCAGGCTGCAGGAAGAGATGGTTGCTGGGCCGTGTGGGCTCTTGCCAGTGTTCCTATAGCGCAGCACTCATTCAAAGGTCTGCAGGGAACCCCCATGAAAACCTTTGAACTTTTCAACTCCTTTCCCTTGTCTCCTGTATAGGTCTTCTCAGGATCCCCACCCTACAAATTTCATCTCCCTCAACAATGCCAAGCTTCATCCCCAGCTCCTAGTTGCTGCTGACCTGCTACTCTACTTGGGAATCTATCATCCTGTTCCAAAAGAGGAGATCATCTCCGGGAAGGAAGGCTGGACAGGCTGAAACAGACCATACAGTTTGCTTTATGTATTTTCTTCCTCAGAAGAATCGCATTTTGCATTGCTTGGTGTGCAATGCCTAGGAATGGTTTCTTCAGCTCTCTTCAGATCTTTTGTAGCTCAGACTGGCTTCCAGATAAGAAGCCTATTAAAAGTGCTGCGATTACAGGTGTGTACCACCCAGTTCTGCTGATTTCCCCCCTACTTTTAAGGTTGCTTTCAACCCATGGTCAATTCTAGGAACTGTATAATGGTCAAAGGCACAAGTTCAACCTGGTTCTTTTTGAATGTCATTTTTTCCTTCATTGCCACAACATGCATGTGAGGTCAGGGGACAATGTAAAGGTGTTGCTTCTCTCCTTCTGCTAAGTGGATACCAGGGATCAAATTCAGGCAGTCAGAGTTGACTCTAAGCACCTTTACTCACTGAGCCATCTTGCTAGATCCTTGTTTCACCTTCTAAGTTTTCAAAGCATTTGCTTAAATTGTAATCGTGTGGTTTTTCATTTGACGTCTGTCTGCCCCTCTGGAATATATCATCAATCCATAACAGAAGTCCAGGCTTTATTAGTACCTGGTATCCAGGAATTAGTTAATATGTATTTGTTGAATATATGATGCATCCCTCTGTTTTTGAGATCTTTTATTAACTTTATCATTGGTAAAAAGTGTAAAACCTTGCATCAATAGAGATTCTTCTCTTTTTCAATAAAGGGCTATCCTACATAGCTCCCTGAGTGTCACAAGTCTTTGCACCAATGGTAGTGAATATAACAACCTGGAGATATAGGATAGCCACGCGGTTTCTCAGAGCTCATAGCAGAAGCTGAAACACGGCTAGTGCGGTCCTTGATGCTCGTCAGTTCATTTCACAGAGTTGCTGGATTACTCTACTCTGGTGGCTATTTTCTAACCTTCATTCAGAGAGGAAAAAAAATGTGTGTGAAGTAGAATCCTCTCCCCCACCACACATGGAGGAGTTTAATGGGAGAAGAATAGAGGAGGAGAGGAATGAAGGCCGCGTGAACACGTGGAGGGAAGAGGGGAGGGGAGTGGAGAGAGAAGGGACAGGGGAAGAGGGCAAGAGAGCAGAGTAGAGAAGAGAGGAGCAAACAGCAGAATCCGCCTTTTGAAACAGATGTTTCTTTTTCCAAGTTGGCTTTCCAGACCCTTAGGCAATGTTGATAAGCATATAGAAAACTGTGTAGGCTGACAGTCATTTGCTCCTATTCAACCTCCTTATCAAATCCTTATAAATCCTATAGTTAATCAAGGATAATATAGACATATTGGGACAGATTTTACTTATCAACGTAGGTAGCATTTAAATTTATTTTAAAAGAGCAAAAAGCAAAACAAGTTGTTGCCTTCTAGAGGTGGAAGGTAGGTCCGTGTTGCTGAAGATACACTATGTTTAGACAGGCGTCCTATGGTACCAGACCTGGTTCTGATTTAAAAGCCTATTTTCCAAAGGCTAGCTTTATAGAATCAGAAAATGCAATGCAAGTTTCTAAGGATGGGAAGTAACCAATACTCTGACCCAGCTGTGATCTACGACCATGACCAGTGTGGTACAATAACCCTAAGGATGCGGTAGGGGCACTCATATCTTGGCAGTAATCAACAGCTGTCTAATTGGAATTGAGGCCCACTCAGAGGAAGGAAATCATGTCTGCTATTGGCAACCTTGCTAACTAGCTGGGGCTACTGAGGTCATGGACCTTAAAGGGAACCTAAAGTGACCACGTTAATGAACCATTGCAATTCCTAACTGCATTCTAAAACTTATCCTTATTTCCCACAAATAAGTGTTGATCTCAACACTCATCAAAGCACTTTCTCTTTGCAACAGACGGAGATGACTTCAGAGAACCACAATCAGTCCAAATGCAGGGAACAAAATAGTCACGAGGTACCAGCCTCCGCTGATATATCTATAATACATTTCCACATCTCCTGCACATTAAGCTATGGGACCGTCATTGAAGAGACGGCAGGAAGATTTTAAGAGAGTCGAGAGATCTTCTGTGAGATCTTGTCTCCTGGGAATGACAGAGGAGCATCGCCCATGATGCCTCAACAAAGTGACTGCCACAGCAAGATCTGAATAAATACAGTGCCGATAGACGTGCTAAGATGATAGAGACAAATTTCAAACAGACTGGGAATGACAGGCAACTAAGGAGTGCCAAGTGTGGGAGAAATGATCTTTCCCAGGGAAGAACACATCACTGAATGGTCAGCGCTGAGATCATATGCATAAGACTAACATTAAACTGAGCATAATATATATGGCACACGTACACTCACATGCACACACACACACACACATACTCTCACACACACATACTCACACACACGTACATGCTACACACATACATACATACATGCTACACACACATACACACACACACTCACACACACATACATGCTACACACACATACATGCTACACACACACACACACACACACTCTCACACACACTCTCTCTCACACACACACACACACACAGAGGTACATGCACTCCCAGAAGCTTATGGGCCAGCAAACTGGGCATTACGTATAATCAAATAATGATTAGATTCTGAATTAAATAAGATGGAGAGTCAGGGCTGACACTACAAGCTCTCTGACCCTCACCCCTCACTTGCTACCATGGCACATGGTACCTGCATTCATATACACAGACATTCGTACACACATATTTACACACATACACATTATACACAGAAAGTGAACAGTTCTCTAAAATCAGTACACATAACAGAAAATATGAATAATATATATTAAAGAAATTCTATTCTTTAAAGATTATCATTAAATATAATTACCTCATTCCCTCCCCCACTCTCTTTCCTTCTTCCAACTCTTCTCTTGCTCCCCCTCCCCCTGCCAATCTCTGGACTCTTTTGTCTTGTTCTTGTTACATTTATATATAAACCCATAAATGTACAAATACGAAATGCTGAGTCTGACACTGCTCTTGTATGTTATGCCAGTGATGACTCTAGGTATTGATACTGGATAACCAGACATTATATTCTTTGCTAAACAAAACTTCCTACAAGGAAATTCTAAATCCAGTTAGTTTCACAAGCACATTCGATTGACCATCTAAAGAAAAGAATAATTTCGAGGTGACACAAATTCTCAAAAAGGAGAGAGAACGTCTTGACTTATTCTGTGAGGACTGTGTAACCTTGTTCTCCACTCGTCAGTGGAAGGATTGTTCACACAGACCTCACAGGAGGAGAAAATGGAGGCCGGTACCCCTCGTGAAAACAGAGGAACAGAGACGGGCAGTTTAACTTTTTCAGTTTAGAGTCTCATGAATGCCATCCCTGGTGTAGCAGTGCTGGACACCAAACCCAGGGCTTCCCATACGCCGGGCAAGCGCCCTGCCAACTGAGGTGCACCCTGGGCTCGCAAACACCAAGCAGGAGTCATCTCCATACTAGAAGCCTGTGAATCAACATACGTCCTTAAACTGTGCTGATGACATCAAGAAGCAAAACAGTATGGGCCTGTGCATACGATTCAGGGGGAAAAGGTGACAGAATTCAATTTATAGTCAGGGTATAAAGAAATGATAGGAGGGGTACTGGCCTCCATTTTCTCCTCCTCAACCTTGTCTCAACCCTAAGCCAAGCAAACACAAAAGATGAACGAAACGGCTGGCATAAAGACACGAGAGAACTAAACGTAGTTGCACTTGTGTTTGAAGCAGGACTTCATACAGCACTTGGCTTACACTCCTTCTGTAGCCGAGGATGGCCTCGAACTTCTGATAGTCCTGTCTCCATTTCCTGAGGCCTGGCTTAAGCGGTGTAATGATTGGACCTGGGGATTTCTGCATGTTAGGCAGGCGCTCTACCAATTCATTTACAACCCCTAGCCCTGTGATTGCCGGTTTTTAAAGTCCTAGAAAAAAAAAAAAACCATAACAACTACTGCTTGCTAGGTGAGTTTTGATAGCCAGGTGCAAGATATCTAGAGAAGAAAACAGCCTGGGCTACATCAAACCTCATTTCAAAATAGTAAATAAATAGACAGACAGACAGGCAGACAGATACGCCACATTCGAAGTGAAGATAAAAACCACAAAATCATTTGAAATAAAATGAGCAAAAACACACGTCTGAGGTCTACACCCACAATGATAACACAGGGAGATAGCTGCGTTGGTGAAGGGGCTTGCTTTGCAAGTACGAGCACGTGTGTTTGGGTACCATTAGTCAAGTACAAAGTAGCCAGCCATGGCGGCACACACTTGTTACCGTGGCAGTTAGAAGGCAAATACGGACGCGAGCTGGGGCTCTCTGCCTAGCTATCCTAGCCTACTTGGAGAGTACCACTCAGTGAAAGACAAATACAGACGAGCCCTGAGGGAAGACACCCAAAGTCGATCCCTGCCTTTCACATATGCGTATACCACACGGAGTGCACGCATACACAATATACAAAACAAAACATTCCCGAGATTCGATATCTAAGCCAATGAAGGGCCATATGTTCACAGACTGAAAGCTTCCACATTGTTAGTTTTAATTCTAGCCAAATTGGCATGTTTGTCAAGAATATATTCCTAATCATAATCACAGATTTTTAAAATAAAAACTGAACCCAAGCATGATGGCACATACCTACAATCCCAGCACTTGGGAGGCTGAAGGAGGAAGACCACAGCGTTTAGGCAAGCTTGAGCTACGTCCTGAGATCCAGAATTGTGGTGCAAAGAGACTCTGGAAACAGGAGCGTCAAACAAACAAAACAAAGTGAGAAGGCCCTGTCGCAGGCAGCAAAGCTAAGCCCTTTGACATCAGACATGGAGTTACAGATCTGGGAGTTTTGCCCTGCTGGGTTTCCGTCCTGCTTTGGTCCAGTATTTACTCACAGTATGTACTGTGCCATTTTATTTTGGAAGCATATTCCAACATAATTTGCTTCTTGATTTTATAGGGGGTTATAATTAAAAGGTTGCCTTGTGTCTCAGAAGAGACTTTGAATTTTTAAACGGTGTTGAGAGTTTGAAATACTATGGGGACTTTTGAAATTGGACTAAATGCATTTTGCATTATTGTGTGGTTACAAGCCAATGGGGGAATTTCTCTTTCTCTGTTTCTCTGTCTCTCTCTGTCTCTGCCTGTCTCTGTCTCTCTGTCTCAAGTAAGCTACACCCAGGGATTGAGAGGGGACAGCATTTGGTGACATACAAACAGGAGACCAAGATAACTCTTGTCAGCCCCAGAAAAACTAGGTTCCCTCTATATCCGCTGTGGCTGATAATTCTTATCAGAGTCCTTGAATAGAATAGCACATCTCACATTCATGTTGTAATAAATATTGCCAGCGGCACGGCACACTTGTAGACTCAGATCTATACATCAGATCCTACTGACAAGGACAACCAAGGCATTTCAGTCTCTGTGCAGGCAGACGGTTGGCTTGCCCTGTCTACACAGCCCTGGCCTCTGGGCATGCGGTGATGTTGCAGTAGATTAGCTCATGCCAATACTGTGTAGGATGAGGGGGCTCCACACATAATCTCCACAGCCCTAAGGGACGGAAGCATTTTTTTTTAAATTTAAGCTGTTTTCTACAGCAGGGGTGAGCTGTAGGAACCCTGCAAACCCCAAGAGAAGCTTTCCTTTCAGTTTGTTATCCTGAAATAACTCTCAAAGACTTATGAACCCTTTAACTTGGCACTTCGAGGAAAAGGATCAGAGGGGTAAATTTGCCACCTCCACAATTTCTTCCTGTATCCCATCCTCCAAATCTTTTCTTATTCAGGGCAGCTTCTACATGTCCGTTTTCTCATCTCTGATAATTTTTTTTGGCATCCTTGGATGCTTTTGTTCTTTATCTTTATTTTGGACAGGTTCATGACAACTCCCAATGTGAATTGCTTTTAATGCCCCTATGCTCACTGCAGCGATAGCCAGGGTTGTATCTATGTCAGCTTCTGCCAGATGCCAGCTCCCATACAGCTTGCTTTGCAATAGAGGCTCCATCGGAGTCCACCCAGTGACAGAACAAACAGCCAGGATTATTTCCAATAATCCCAGTTCCCTCCAGCCACTGAATGGTAACAGACACTCAACTCAATGTGACTGACAGTCTGGGGCAAGGGCTTGCCCACTGCCCATCAGTTCACCCTTACAGTATCTCTAGCCCAACAGAGCTCAATATTGTAGCCTTGTCCCCTCCTTGTCTTGGGTTACCACTCCAGATGGATTATTGGTGGGTTCCTTCTAGGGAAGAAACATACATATCCTTTATAAACCAGAGCTTTGTCTACCCAGCGTGCTTGGTATGAAGATTTGCTTTAGAGTAGCTTCTGATCACAGTGATCCAAATGTACAAAACTCTATTTAAGACTCTACCCTCCTTAGACAAGCAGTCGTATCTTGGATGCACAACTCCCATTTTCCATGTTCCCAATTGCATGGAGGAGATGGTACCAACTACTCTTGGGTCCTGTGGGACCATGTCTTCTCTGTCTCCATTTCCCATTTGTCTCGCTGCAGTGACACTCTTTATTAGCGTCTATCTCCCTTGGGTCTTTGATGCGCTCTCTTTCTAGACTGCTCTCCTCAACTGCCAATGTCACTCTTCTTGTCCTTTCAGGTTCCACCTTAAACGCTGGTTTGTCAACAGGTCTCTTCTTGTAAAGTCCACCCACTATTCTCAACCTCACCACCATTTCATGCTGCTGGCAGCACTTGCCATCTAATATGATGCATACATATTTGCTATACAGTCCAGCTTTCCCCAGCAGGCTGAAATACGCTCAAGGAATAGACTTTGAGTGCATCACCACTGCATCCTGATCACAGAAGCTACTGGATAGGTACTTTTAAATTTGGGGGAAAGAATATAGTCTCTGTAACCACCTCTCCCTTCTTGTTCATGTAGAAATGTCCTCTCTCCCAGACATAGAAATCAAATGCTTACTGGGTCTGATGAGAGTTGTAGGGTTGCGCTCCTCTGGGGTTTTACATCAAGTCCACAATCCCCTCCTTCTAACTGACTGGCTTTAGTTCTATAGAGACACACAAAGACCATGCTTAACTTGCACAGTGATGAATATGGGTCAGATACTCAAGTACTCAATTTTCAAGCTCCTATGACAATTTATAAATAATGCCTTCTTTCTATAGATGAGGCCCTGTGCCAACAATAACAAGGACAGCTAGCTCAAGACAAGTGTCCATATGTTAAAACTGGAGCATCCTTTCTAAGTGATGAATATCTTGAGCATTAGGGGCCATGCTTACTTTGAAAACATGTTGTAAACCATCAAGCATGATACAGAGGTGAATCATTCTTCTCATTTATTATCACAAGGAAGGCTCCAAACAGAAGGAAGGAGATGACCAGTGTGTAAACAGGCAACATGGGAAGGTCACTGTGATGAGTATAAGAGAGCCTCACAGAGGAGTCCAAAGACAGTGATATCCTGGGTAGCCACTTACCTGTTTATGCTTTGACAAAAGACTAATACCCTTAAGCCCCAGCCACAGGGCTTCAGTGAGGCTCTGTCAGGAAAGTTTGTGTGAAAACATGTTTTTCATATGTGACACTGGGAGGAGACATGGGTCAGTGATTAAGAGAGCTTATTGCTCTTGCAGAGGGCCCAGAATCAACTCCTGGCACCCACATGGCAGCTCAGAGACGGCTATAATTCCAGTTCCAAGGGATCAGATGCTCTCTTCTGACTTCCAAGGGCTCCTGTGTACAGGTGATGCATAGACATACGCTCGGGCATACACACATACACATTATACAGGTAAGCATGTTTTTAAAAGGAAGAAAACATGAAACTGTTCAAGCATATAATATGATAGTGGTGTGAATGACACAGATGATTTGGGGTACATTTTTAAGTCTGCCCTGGATTTTGATAGGTAAATCTAGCTGAGGAGGGGTGTGGGGGTCAAGGCAGAGGCAGAAGGCCTTGTTACTGCTGGAAAAGGTGAAGGGCATGTTTAAAGAATTGGACACATCTGTATCATGGGATCTAGAGACCACCTCAGACCAGCCTGAGTTCTGCTGCGCATTAGTGTTTGCACTACTGAGTAAGATAGACTAGTGCTTCCTCTAACTCAGAGTTCAAGTCTTACTTTGGAAAGGTTTTCCTCTGGTCATTTAACTTGACATTGACTTAGAGAGGAAGCAAGTTAGTAATCCACAGCATGGTTTAGTTGAAGTGTAATTAGAGAGCCTTTGGTGGTACTAGGAAATTTTACCAGTGCCTCCACCCCCAACCCCCCAAAAAAAACTATGTTTGAGGGACAGTATAGGGCCTGGGCCTTGAGGACTGGATCAATTATTAGTGCTAAGATTGGAGATGAAAGAGTAAAAATGACCTTGTCGTGGCTAGAAGCAGAAGGAGAAGAGGAAGCTGGAGCTGGAGGATGAGGCATGAAGGCCCTACATGGCCCCAAGCTTCTTAAAGAGGACGGCAGGGGAATGAAGAAGCAGCTGCAGAAAGAACATACAGGAGAGCACTTGAGGGCAGGTAGTAAGATCAGTCTCAGGTACACCAAGAGTAAGGTACACGTCTGTTGGATATCAAGGCAAAATGGCCTGGTGGGCAGGGAGTCAAGAATCTAGGGATCGTCAGGGCATCGTGCACCAAGGCTGGGAAGCTGTGAGCCACTGAAATAATGGGAGTGACAAGGTGACTTGTGGGTGACTAGTGGGATGAAAAATGATGATGTGGCAAAGAGGAAGATGGGGAAAGGAGCAGAGAGTTGGGAAAGAATCGGAAGCCAAGCGTGGAGGAGAACAGTCAACTAATAAATGTTGCAAAGAATACTCTAGGTCAGAGAGGTGGCTCAGTGGTTATGACCATCTCTGCTCTTCCGGGAGACCTGAGTTTGGGGCCCAGCTCCTACATCAGATGATTCTCAGCCATCTGTCACTCCAGCTCCAGGGGAATCCCATGATGCTGGCCCCTGCCACATGCAGACCTACACATAACTAAAAAGAGTCTTAAAGAGAACACATGAGTCGTGTTAAACCAGGTACAGATGATGCATGTGTCCATAACAAAAATCACAAAACTTGGAAGTGTTTGCTAAAATGGGAGACTGAGTATGATGCTTATAATTAACAAAGTCTCTGAAAATAAAAAAAAAAGCCTTCAATGTCTTTAATCTTAATATAAAGACATCTATTGGTTTGTTTCTCTGCAAAGTCCCAGGTAGTTTTCAAGAGAATATAACAGTTCGGGGTTGGGGGCACTGGGGTAAAAACCCAGAAGTCTGTGTATAGGTAGTTGCCAAAGTAGAAGGAGTGATGGTGAAAGCTTTGTGAAGAAATCCCGGTAGAAAAGGAGACCAACAAGTGGTTATTTGGGAAATGTATTTGTTTTCTGATTTGGTTTTAAGAGCAAATGAATCTGTTTGTAGGATGCTATTAGAAAGAGCAATGGGTGGGGAATGGGAGACTGAGGCTAGCCACCAGTCAAGAAGAGCTGGTAGAACAGTTCTCTGTTGTTTCTAGAGAGGTTGGGATGGAGGACACAAGGGAAAGGAAGCAGGAGCCAAATACCTTGCATGGACAAGGCAGAAGAGTAGCTTGGTCATCTATCGAGGGTAGGGTGGGTGGGATGGAAAACAGAAGGATTGGAATAGTGACTGAGTGGATGGGAGGGGCACCTATGGAAAGGCATGAGGTGGCCATGATGTAGCTGTGACAGTCTGGGTGGGACAAGAAGCAGACCTGGTGCTGGTGACAGCAGCCAGCCCCCTAACTTCCTGTCACCTCAAGGTCACATTCAGTGTCCTTAGCTTACAGAGGTGCCAGTCTGGTCTTTGTTCTCACACAGTCACCTACCCTGTCTGTCTGTCTGTCCCTGTCTATTTTCCTCTTTCATAGGGACACTAGTCATACTGGAATTGGGGCCCTTCAGACTCTGCTCTGGTCTGACTTTAACTTGTTACAGTGATAAGACCTTATTTGTAAACAAGATTCCAATCTGAAACAGTGAATGGATATGAACTATGGGGGCTATGAGGTTCAAGTCTGGGGGATGGTCATGGAACACAGTCTAGACCGTTCTGAGCGGCACATCAGAAGTACACGGCAGTTACCAACTGCCATGAAGTCAAGAACTCCTCCTGTATTTTTCTTTTTAATCTTTGTTTATTCACAAAGTCATCTGTATTCCAGAAAAGACTGTTACTTAGCCATTCCTAGCTCAAAGTTGATCCTTCACCACAGAGAAAATGACCCTGCAAAAGGGAAGGCAAGATTAAACATGAGGCAAATCACTAAATTGTGCACATTACACCCACAGGCTAAATCAGCATGCACTGATAGAGCTGGGATTGCTGGAAACTGGTTCGGAGAGCCACATCTGTGCTAAAGCAAGCAACAGGCTTTAAAGTGTTTTGTGATCGCTTGCTTTCCTGTTCAGCTATAGGAGACCCAAATTCAAAACAGCTCAGTAGCTGAAACTGACCATCGCATCGTCTGTGCTCTCCCCGTGTTTTCAGGGACAAACAGAATTGTTCTCTTTGAAGACTTGAGAGTGAGCTTAGTGAGGAGTTCATGAACTTCCTGCACTGGGAATTCCTCAAGCCTGGTTCTTCCTAGATGGTATTCATAACCCCATAGTAGGCACTTTTTACGTTTTCCTATAGACACTGTAGGTTCTTGTGTACTAAGGACAGGTGAGATTGTACCAGAACAGATAACAGAAGTCACGGGTCAAGGGAAAGAATTTGAACAGAAGGTGTCTAACCTTTGAGTATCACAAGGCATCTCGTAGTTTCAGGGTTTAGCACCCCTGACCTCTGAGGATCATCTAGGATTTTAGAGTTGGCAGGGAAGTTAGGCTCTCTTACAGATGAGACAGCTGACAGTCGAAGTGAGTTTCTCAAGGACACATGGAGGGAGAGCTCTGGCTGAGCTGAGGGGATACTCAGGTCTCTTGACTCTTAGCCTAGTCATCTTTTCACTGCCGGAAAAGCATCCAAACAAAAAAAAATGTTCATGCAGGAAGTGAGCTCAGCTCTTAAATACACCTGCTATGACTTAATTGACATTCCCCAGTTTTCTCCCTGGAAATTCAGGTTCAGAAATGCATAGGCTAAAATTCTGAGAGATTTGTTAGATCTTTAAAAAGTACACTCTAAATATCTCCCCTCCTTTCCCCTCCCCCTGCTATATCCTCTGGCAATTCCATTAAAAATAGCTTTGACTTGAAATTGGCCTGGAGATCATCACCGGATCTGCAATTATATAACTCCTCAACTGAATGTATTATCATACCAAACAAAACTCAAGTGGATTTATGGCAGGGCTGTACTGGCTGAGGGGAAAATCAAATTCATGTAGGGAATCGCAGAGCTCCAAGGAGTGGAGTGTGCGTGTGTGTGTGTGTGTGTGTGTGTGTGTGTGTGTGTGTGTGTGTGTGTGTGTGTGCATGTGAGTGTTCATGAGTGCACATGAGTGTACACGCATATGCATACCTACATGATGTGTTTGGGTGACCTGCATACATGAGTGCATTCACCCATACATGTGGTAGGAGTGCTCCAAAGACTGTGAGGTGACACACCTGTCCCAGCCTCTCTATGTGCAATATGACTGGCAGAGGTAGCATAGTGTGGACTTTGCAGACCCCTCAGACCTCTGTGGAGATGATGGGTGACTATCTGACCCCCTCATCAGGAACTCTAAGCAGATACTTCCCACACAAAGATGACCCGAAGGATACAGAATCACAGATCTTAGGAATGCCTTGCTCTGTGAACACTTATGATCATCTTGTCCTTTTACCTCTACTGTTTCTTTCTTTTCCCTTCAGGGAAGAACTTTGGACCCCAGAAGATAAATGGCCTACAGGAAACACCCAGGAAGACAGTGATGGTCAGAGACAAACAGCAGAACACTTAGCATCACGTCAGTGGGCTCCTCTCATGCCTGCTTGAAGCTGTTCATCTCTCCCTACAGCACCTTCTCCAGCATTTGAGAAAAGGCTTCTTCCTCCAGTAATGTGCAAAATAATAACCTTTCGAGGGTATGACGACACATGCCTTTCATCTCAGTACTCTGGAAGCAGAGGCAGGAATATCTTTGTGAGTTCAAGGTCAGACTGGTCTGCTTAGCTTAATAGTGAGATCCCGTCTCAAAAGAAAACACACATGCACATGTGTATGTGCACATGAATACATGTAGGCACACACATGTTAATTTTTGCAAAATTAACCCAAATCCAACGTATTTCGTCGGTTCAGATGGCATGCTGGGTAAAAGCAGGAACTCTTGGTTTGAATCTCTGTACCCAGGTTTTCCATTTTGTCAAAACGGGTGCAAGAGTAGCTCCTCCTTTATCTGGGTACTGTAAGGAGTGAATGGGTTAGTCCAGAGGAAGTGTGTAGCAGAAGTCTAGGCATACAGGAAGCACTAACAGACAGCTGCTGTCACTAGTGTGCAAGCCTACATGTGAGCAGAAAGGGGACTGGCCAAGGGTCGGTTGGGAGCCGAAGCAGAATGAGGTGAAGCTAGCAGCAGGGACCATGACAGTGATGGGCAGCCCAAATGAAGACAGGGGCTGAACACACGGCCTGTGGGCAGATGGGCTTCATGTGTTCCTTCTGATTAGTTTACTTAGAGCAGTGGTTCTCAACCTGTGGGTCCTGACCCCTTTGGGGAATCTAACGACCCTTTCACAGGCGTTGGATACTAGACATTCTGCATATTGGATATTATATTCATAACAGTAGCAAAATTACAGTTATGAAGTAGCAACAAAGCCATTTTATGGTTGGAGGGGGGTCACCACAGCATGAGGAACTGTATTAAAAGGGTCATAGCATTAGGAAGTTTGAGAACCACAGACTTAGAGATTCTGAGCCCAGGGGCAGGCCATCGACGTTTTTAGTCTTCAGATCTGTAAGATTAAATCTGAGGGACAGCCCAGTCCTCACACAGAGAATTCTCTTTTCTTAAAGATGACTTTATTTTTTAGTTAAGTATGTGGTGTATGTGCATGTGTGCATGTGTGCATGTGCACACGAGTGCGGGTGCCTGCGGAGGCCAGAAGCATCAGAGTCTCCTGGAACTGGAGTTACAGGCTATCCAACATGGGTTCTACAACCTGAACTCACAACCTCCAAAAGCAGTGTGCCCCCTCTATCTGCTGAGCCATCACCCCAGTCCTACACTGTAGAGACCCATGAAAAGCTTCTTGCCCAGGGTTACAAGGGAGATCAGAATTCCTATGCTGCCTGAAAAGCACCTTCCTGGCCTTCCTGCCCTCCATCCCTTTGGTAAGACGGGTATCAGACACCATTTGAGCTCAGCTGCAGGGTTCCCAGGAGAGTGCCCAGATCTGTGCTTATTTTATATCAGAGAATAATAACAGGAAAGGGAGACAGCCCCCAAAAGGGACTTCTGCTGTAAAGCCGAAAACGAGAATCACAGAATTTGGATCTTTGCATGGCCATGGCTGCTACAGTATTCTAAGTAATGGTCCTTGGATCTCGTGGATGCTTCCTCAACATCCACCAGATGGAACCAGATGCTGGACACATCTGGTACACAGTAAATAAATGATGAGTGATGACAAGGGGTGTGTGTGTGTGTGTGTGTGTGTGTGTGTGTGTGTGTGTGTGCATGTGTGCACATCATGGAAAGGATCTGTAGAGCCCAGAAGGAAGAATAGGTTGAGAATTTGACTCTAAGAAGAGTGGTACATCCCAGACACCATGGGAAGTGACTAAGGTTGTGCACTGGGCCATCTTGCCCTCATAATTAGCCACTCTTTTCAAGTGGATGGACGGGCTCCCACTCCTCACCGTTCTTCAGGTATACCTGTAAGTGTGCGAGCTACGGGGACCAGGAGGTAAACGGGTGATGTGTGCCGTGTTTTGAGGCCCCCAAATAAACAATTTCTACCAACTTTTCCTCCTCTGGCACAGGGAGGTTGTGGCCGCTCTTCCTGGCATGGCTGCTGTCTCTGTGCCTCAGGGAGGAAGCTGACTCTTTCACTTGAGAGCCACATGAGCGACTGGGTAAGCATCTACCTTTAGAAACAAATTCAGAACAAAGAAAATGCCCCGGGCTCGATTAGCTTCACAGACATTTTAGCAATGGCACTGCTGTCTCATAAGCATGCCAATGTAATTCATTTTATTTGAACAAAATCGCCAGACATTTCAATTTAGTATTTAAGCCAATCTGTCTTTACCTCAGAGTACTGTTTGTTATCATTAATAATAATAATTATTATTACTACTATTATTAATATTATTTTAATTTGGGAGATTTGAAAATGTGTTTAATTTTTGAGAATTTAGTATCTGTACTATTCTTTTTTTCTTTTTTCTTTTTTTCTTTTTCCGGAGCTGGGGACCGAACCCAGGGCCTTGCGCTTGCTAGGCAAGCGCTCTACCACTGAGCTAAATCCCCAACCCCTATCTGTACTATTCTTACATCATTTTCCCCCGACTTTGTGTGGCTGACTAGTTTTCTGTCAACTTGACCTAAGTTAGAGTAATGGGAGAGGAGGGAGACTCAATTGAGAAAATGTATCCATAAGATTTGTGGGCTATAGGCTTACCCGTAGGGTATTTTCTTAATTAGTGATCAATGGGGATGGACCCAGCCCATTGGGAGTGGTGCCATCCCCTGGCAGCTGGTCCTGTGCTCTATAGTCATCAGGGAAATGCAAATCAAAATGACCCTGAGATTCTACCTTACACCAGTCAGAATGGTAAGATCAAAAACATACGTAACAGCAGATGCTGGCAAGGATGTGGAGAAAGAGGCACACTCCTCCATTGTTGGTGGGATTGAAGTTCAGAAATCAGTCTGGCAGTTCCTCAGAAAGTTGGATATAGTGCTCCCTAAGGACCCAGCTATACCACTCCTGGGTATATACCCAATAGATGCCCCATAACAAAAGCACATGCTCCACTATGTTTATAGCAGCCTTATTTGTAATAGCCAGAAGCTGTAAACAACCCAGATGTCCCTCAACAAAAGAATGGATTCAGAAAGTGTGGTACACAATGGAGTACCACTCCGCTACTAAAAACAATGACTTCATGAAATTCGAAGTCAAGTGAATGGAACTAGAAAATATCCTCAGCGAGGTAACCCACACACACAAAAGAACACACATGCTATGTACTCACTGATAAGGGAATATTAGCTCCCAAACTCATAATGCCCAGGATACAACCCAAAGACCATATGGAGCTTAGGAGGAAGGAAGACCAGGGTGTGGATGCTTCAGTCTTGCATTGAGTGGGGAACAGGATGACTGAGGAAGATGGAGGGAGAGGAACCTGGGAGGGAGAGAGGAGGGGGAGGAAATAAGGGGGGCAGTATCAGGTACTGGAAGGGACAGGAGAGAGTACAAAGGATCAGGCAATCAAATCAAAATATGTAGCAGTGGGGGATGAGGAACTGGGGAGAGCCACTGGAGGGTTCCAGACACCTGGGAAATGAGAGGTTCCTAGGATCCAACAGGGATGATTTTAACAAAGAAGGAGAGATAGAACTTATAGAGTCCACCTTGAATAGGTAGACACAGCCCCTGGTAGAGAGATGGGGCCACACACACATCTCAAGGTTTTTAACCCAGAAATGTTCCTGTCTAAAGGAAGAACAGGGACAAAAAATTGGAGCAGAGACTGAAGGATGGGCCATCCGGGGACTGCCCCACCTGGGGATCCATCCTGTCTGTGGACACCAACCCAACAGACGCTGTTACCATTGCCAAGAGGCACTTGCTGACAGGAACCTGGTATGGCTGCTCCTTGGGAGGTTCAGCCAGCAACTGACCAATGAAGATATGCATACTTGGAGCCAACCATCAGACCGAGCTCAGGGACCCTGGTGGGGGAGCTGGGGGAAGGACTGGAGGAGTTGAAGGGGAAAACAACCCCATAGAAAGAACAACATCAGCTGACCAGACTACCCAGTGCTCCCAGGGACTAGACCACCAACCAAGGAGAGTACAGGGAGGGATCCATGGCTCTAGATCCATAGGTAGCAGAGGATGGCCTTATCTGACATCAATGAGAGCAGAGGTTCTTGGTCCTGTGGAGGTTTGATGCCCCAGTGTAGGGGGATACTGGAAGGATGGGGCAGGAGGGAAAAGGTAGGTGGCTGGGGAGAGTACCTTCATAGAGGCAAAGAGGAGGACGGAGAGGGAGGTTATGGGATGGGGGGCTAGCGGAGAGATAACCAGGAAGTGGGATATCATTTGAGATCTAAACTAATGAAATGATTAATAAGAAAGAAAGAAAGAAAGAAAGAAAGAAAGAAAGAAAGAAAGAAAGAAAGAAAGAAAGAAAGAAAGGAAGGAAGAAAGAAAGGAAGAAAGAAAGAAGGAAGGAAGGAAAAAAGGAAGGAAGACTAAGGCAAAACCCTTAGTGAAATGTCAGGATTGTACAAGGGTCCCTTACAGTCTTCTTAAAAATTAACTTTGCATTTTTAAATTTTTTTTATTTAACCAATAAAGATTAGATATATTTATAAGAAAAAAAAGGAGAGAGCAGGATGGGCAAGCCATGAGAAGCAAGCAGGTAAGCAGCACCCTTCTCTGGCCTCTGCCTCAGCTCCTGCCTCCAGGTTCCTGCTCTGTTTGAGTTCCTGCCCTGAATTCCTCCACCGATAAGCAGTGTAAGCAAAGTAAGCCCTTTCCTGCCTGAGTTGCTTTGGTCATGGTGTTTGATTGCAGCAATAGTGACCCTGACTAAGGCACTTGGTGACCTCTTAGTAGCAAATTATGTTACTACATAGCTTCATATAATTAACTGATTTGAGTATTTAAAAATTCCTTATCCTTCAGAGTCCTTGCCTATTGCTTCTCTGTCCCCACTCCAGTGAATGCTGAGGAGAGCGTCCCAGACAGCCTCCAGGACTCCAGTTTTTGCTGCAGCTACTGAGTGTTTGAGGCCCTATCTTTTGAAGCGCTGTACAGATAGCTCACTAAAGATCGTATCTCCCCGACTGTCATGAGGCAGAGAGCTCACATCTAGCAACCAACCTGGATCCTGGCTCTGAGGAGCCATTTAAACTGTAGAGCTGAAGATGTGCTGGCCCCTTCGTGTGGCCGATGCCACATTCCGTCTTGGTCTACACTGGGTTGTGCTTCCTCCTGAGGTATTCAGTCTCCAGGCTCTGCTAATGGATTAGCCTTCCTCTGTGTAAATATCCTAGTTAGTCTGATTTCCCCCACAATTAACTAACCACAAATAAGAGCTTCCATAGGCATGAATTAATTTGTTTTTAAATAAAATATACTTTCTGTGTTTTCTAGGACTCTGACATCGTGGCCCTTGCTGTTGCTGGAGAGACTGCCCCTCCCAGGGTTAACTAACTTCTGAAGATGACGAAGGACTCATCTGCAAGGACCTCTTTCACATACAAGCTACTGCCCATACCGCCACTACCTCCTTTGATGAGCTCTGACATTGGGCACCCTTCACTTGTGCCAATTCCCTAGGGTCCCTAAGTCCTACAGTCCCAAGAAGTTATGTAAGCTAGACATTCCTAAACCTTCTCATGTGGCCTGGCCCATCCTTCCTCTGGAGAAGGCTCTCTCCAGACTTCTCCTCTCTTCCCACCTTGTGGCCCATCCCAGAGCATCCCCATGTAGCACATGGCTCTTTGTAGGTAGCTGTGAGTATAAATATTTTCACTTCACAGTGGTCACTTCTGCACTGTATGTTACACCACGTCTGATGAAAATACATCCCAGGTACATTTTCAAATGTAGCATTCAAATGCCACTTTCTTCAAATCTCCAGAACATCTGAGTCCTTGCAAGGATCCTGCCCTTTCAGCAGAGGAGCCTCAGGGAAGGTGTCTATGTTAGTCACTTCCCAGCAAGCTGCCTGGAGCTCCCTAGACCAGGTTATATTAGGCAGGATCCAAATTTTCCATTATTCCTGCCCTGTTTCCACCCACCCTCTGACTCTTTGTTTTGGAACAGGCACAAACAAGAGTGAAGACTTTCCTACCTAAATAAGCTCTTGGGTCTTCTAAATTTATTCTTGAGTCTTTTTCTGCCTAAAACTTAGTTTCCTTGGCTCTGGTCACACAGTAAGGCCTAAGCCAGAGTCTCTGCTTCTCCTCCCTGGCTTCTTGTGGGGTCAACCTGCTTCTAGAGGAAAAAAAAATTCCTGAGAAGAGATAGTCATATTAATGACATATTTATCCCCATAAAAATTAGGAATTGTTTTTGGATGCTCTAGTTCTGTCTCTTAACTTCTTGACAAACATAAAGTGTCCAAAAGACATTCTAAATTCTTTGAAGAAATCCCCTAAACTCAGGTTTGGAAATCTTAAGAGTCTGGCTTGGGACTTGGGAGGCTGTAGATGGAAAAGTCTGTTGAAGGATGAACTAAAGAGGACGCAATGAAAGTGTGTGATTCATGTGCATGCATGTGTATGTGTGTAGGCACATACACGCACACACAAGCACACACACACATACACACAGAGAGACAGAGAGAGAGAGAGAGAGAGAGAGAGAGAGAGAGAGAGAGAGAGAGAGAGAGAGAGAGAGAGAGAGAGACTGTTCACAGTGGAATAAAGCTTTGCTCTCTATAAGACCATTTAAAGATTTTACATCCATTAAAAATTTTGGCTTAACATGAGTTAAAAACAATATACTCTACCTGCCCATGAAGTCTCTGGGGAGCAATGACACAGGCAAGTCATGGGTCTCAAGCTCGTCCAGAGCATGTCAATGCCAAGCAAGGATCCTGAGATACTGCTCACTGTGGCCCCACAGCTCTATGCTCCCGTGCACATGTAGACACTTTTGTTTGGAATGGTTGTTTCTTTGAGATATTTCTTGATTTCCAGAACTCATGGTTTAAGGATAGAAGTTATCTTTATCCACATTATATCATCAAGAGTACTAGACACATTGGATAGGATGCCGTTCAATTGATTGAACACCTGTCTAGTAAGCACAGTCTTAGGTTTGGTCCCCAGGATCATGAAAACTGAGAGTAGCACACTCCTGTAACCCTGGAATTCAGAAGGCAAAGGCAACGAGGGTATGCAGTCAAATAACCAAAATGGGACATGTGTTGGGAAAACAAAGGGGGAAGATTAGTGTGTACGTGACCTTTATGACCCTTGGCTGCAACTTTGGAGCCTAAAGAAGGGAAAGGTAATACAGGCTAGCCCTGTGTTCTTTAGGGCTTCCAAGATGACTGACAAGACAATGCTCAATGATTTCAGCCCCAGCAGGATATTCTGTAAAACTCTCTTGTAAGCACAGTATAAAAGTTAGAAGAATGGCCATCAGTCTGGCAATCAAGCTGCCATCTCCCTCTCCCTGTAGCTTTGTGCCTCTGGCCAAACCACATGATATGCTCCAGCTCTGGCTTCCTCATCTATAAGATGAGGGCCTGGAGGATTGTAAAGTGTTCTCAGCTCTAAGGATTTGGGAGTTTTGCAAGTTCATTCACTCAACAAACATGTAGAGATCACTGCACAGAGTGCCCATATGCACACAGAACTTTCAGATGCTCTCTGAAATCAAGATGCTCAGAGTCCTAGAGTCAGGCAAAGGTGTTCTTCATGGCCTTGTAGCCCTCACTTACCTTGACATAAATGGGGCAGCAGGGGTAGGGGGAATGGCTAAGGTCCACCTCACAAAGCTGAGTACTTAAGAGAGGTGTTTGTCTCAGAGGAACCTAGAATCTGCAATGTGAAAACAATTCAGAAAACTTTCTTTCTTTCTTTCTTTCTTTCTTTCTTTCTTTCTTTCTTTCTTTCTTTCTTTCTTTCTTTCTTTCTTTTCTTTCTTTCTTCCTTCCTTCCTTCCTTCCTTCCTTCCTTCCTTCCTTCCTTCCTTGTAACTTAAAAATGCTGCACTTTTGACCCTAAAAGCAACATATTATCTCCTACTCCCTCATTTTCCAAGTAAATCCAAGGCTCAGGGACCTGAAACAGCTTGTCTAAGGCCCCTTACCTGGAAAGTGGGTCAAGTGCAGTAACCTAGACCCATCATGACCTTAGAAAGAAAGCAGCATTTCAAAAAGCATAGCATTCACTCTGTTGAAGGCCCTGAGGATGTTTTTGGGCTTCAGGGCCATCTATTACTGATGCTAGGGTGTGCTTACAGATAGGAGTCTAGCATGGCTGTCCTATGAGAGTACCCACCAGCAGCTGACTGAGACAGATGCAGATACTTGAATCTAACCATTGGACTGAAATTGGGGACCCCTATGGTCAAATTAGTGGGAGGATAGAAGAAGCAGAAGAGGAAGGCAACCCCACAGAAAAGTCAAGAGTCTCAACTAACGGAACCCCTGGGAGCTCCCAAACACTGAGCCACCAGGCAGCATACATGAGCTGGTCCAAGACCCCAGACATACATAGCAGAGGACTGCCTGGTCTGACCTCAGGGAGAGAACTGTCTCTCCTCGAGAGACTTCAGGCCCCAGGGAGGGTGGGATTGGGGGAAGGAGGAATGGGATGAGGAACTGTGGGAGTCAGTACTGGGAGGGGGCAATGGTTGGATTGTAAATAAATAAAAAAAATATCTTTAGATTGTTTTCAAAAGACCTTTTCTTTACAGTGGATGTTACTGAACTGGAGGGGATTCTCAATGCTTCCCCTGCAGACTGTGTAAGTTTGCTCTAATCAGGTCTGACCTCCTCAGATCTGACCCGTGATTGCCACGGAGCCTCTGGAGCAGTTTCTCTGTAAGCTTTTCAACCTCAGTTTCTATTTATTATACCATTCCCGTTTTGTATAGAAATATGTAGCAGTAAAATTAGCCGTGCAGCCAAACCAGGATAAGGGTAGAGGATTGTGGGGAAAGAGCCCGTAGCTACCTTCTGGTTGCAAGGATTCAACCTTTCAGGGAAAACAAAAAGCCCCTCACCCTGTTGCCATGGGAACAGCCAGAGCTTTGCAGAAGATGCTCTGCAGGAGGCTGCTTGGAAGCTGAGCTGGGGAGAGGGCTACCTTTCCAATGAGGGGGGGGTGGCTGTGACAAAGCAATCTAGTCAGCAATTCTGATGGCTGTGGCTTCTCAGAGAAGTCCCCCATCCTCTGGTCGTGGGACAGCTACCTAGATAGCAAGAAAAGGAGTCGTGGCCCAAGGATTACTGTAGGGTTCTCTGTTTAGGTTTCACTCACAGGGCAGGAGGGCTTCCTCCTTCCCAAAGCTGCAGTTCTGTCCCTGACTCACCAGGAGAAGAGGTCATGGTACCCATTTCCTGAAGAAGCCAAGGATGTAACAGAAGGAGATCGATTAGATCAGAGACTTGGAGATTCTTCATTGTCTCCAGTCTTGCACCATGCGTTCAGACAAAGACTAGTAATGATGATTGACTTCTGATCCGTATTTATCTTCTGCTGTTTCACAGGTAACTCATTTCCTTAACCCACCCCAGCTGTTTCTGACTCATACTCTCCTCTGGGGACCATGTCCCTAGCCATCCTGACTGAAGAGCTCCAGGTCATTGGGGAGGGGGTCAGAAGGCACCAGCATTAAAAGCAGGTGCTCTGATGGTGATAGACTTGACCTTTCCTGACTTTGTCAGTACCTGGCTCTGTGAGCAGATGGTAAACCTGACTCATGCTTTCTCTGTCTGTAAAATGGGTAGAACCAATACCTGCCTCACAGGATGGCTTGGCATATTATACAACAGCATGGAAAATACTTAGCCAAGTGTCTTGACTATCATGGGTCAATAATAAATATAGACTGAACAGAAAATATTTACAAAGTTTAGGCTCAATGACTTTCAGAGTTCCCCTACTAGTAGGGGACTGTGATTTTATTCCTATGGTTTTTTTCATGTTTACCCTTCATGGCTCACAATCTTCTAATTAAAAAACAAAACAAAACAAAATTCAACTCTCATTCATCATCTGCTTTAGTCATTTTTCCTTTAAAATAATTGCTTGTACTAAAAACAAATATCAGGAAAGAGAAGTACAATGAATGGTAACCATGTGTTAGATAGCGGGAGGCTATATGGAGTCTTTTTTTTTTTCCTTTTACTATGGAAATAAAATCTTTTAAAAGCAGTGATATCCAACAGTCTATGTGATCTCGTTCTCTTTTGACGTCTATTTAAAAGGGCTTAACAATTCCCCAACTTTATCTTTTCCACAGAAAATATTTCCAAGTCGTCCTCTCCAGGCTTGGCTTCCTTCCCAGGCTCTGGTCCCCTAGAGCCAGCATTCATCTGTGAGGACGAGCCAGAGGAATCCTTGATCAACCAGCCGCACACGGCATACCGCTGCTCACATGGCCCTGCCATCTTGTGTAATCTAATCACCCACACAGGGCTGGGAGAGGGCTAACCATGCCACCAGCTCCTTTGAACGCAAGTTCAAAGGCTCTCTAACTCTCCATTTTAGTAGATAAATTTGTGGAGCCAAGAATTTGACTCCCTGAGTACACTGCTGCCTCTTCAGAACGTGTGTCCCCAAAGGTAATGTCTCGACATCCCAAATTTATCCACTTTCTTCTCTCCTTTCATCAATGGTATCAACGCCCCTCTCCAGTGCCAAACCAGCAGTCATCTGGTCGGTCACCTTCTCTCCTTCCTTCCTTGCCTTCTCTTTCTTTCTCTTCTTCCTTCTGTCCCTCACTACTTTATTCGATCAGTCTTGTAGTCCTGTCACTTCTCTGTCCCTCAGACTGTCACTTTCCCACAATTCCCATCCTCTTATGGCCACCTCCTCTCTTGATGGTTCAACTATGCACCTGGTCTTGCTAACCAGAAGAATATTAAATGAGTTTCTTCTTGGGGACCAAGAATTCAAAAGCTAACATCTCCCCAAGAGCCCAGATTGAAAACATTTATAAGACCACTGGGGCCAAAGAAAAAGAGCAAACAGGCTACTGGCTTTATTTGCCATTAACAAAAGGATGGGGCAGCAGGGAGAAGAGGGAGCATTCTTCGAGTTCGCCTTGGGTCCTTTTAATTAGCTCGACACCCAACTTTTCCCTTCTTCTGAAGCCTAAATATCTGAGGCCTCTCAGGAGGTAACTAACAAACACATGTTTTCAAATTGCCCCATCTTCGAAAAAGCTTAATTTGAGCTTTTTAGCTCAAAGAGACCTTATAGGATAGACTGGTGGTTCTCAACCCTAAGGTTTTTGTTTTTTGCTTTTTTTAACGATAACATTGATGTCTGAGCCTCATACTTATTGGCTCTAATTGAACTCTTCATGGATATAGCTGGTCCTAGATCTCTTCAAATATCTCCAAGGTTGAAGACTGCTGGTTTATGGAAATGACAGGAATGTCAGGAATGTCAAAAGCTCTGATCTTACTGATTATGAAACAAATCGCTCAACCTCAATGGATCTCCATTTCATCTTCTAGAGATCTGAGTGGTTGCACTGCACTGTTTCTGCAGAGCATTCAAGTTCTGATAATATTCTCTGCCTTCACCTAGAGAGTCTCTACTGTGAGAGCTCACCACTTACCTCGGAGGACCTAAAGACCTTTATCTGATGTGCCATGAACTAGAAGATATAAGAAATCTAATGTATGCTCTCTCATTTTGTTGTTTCTTACCAGCCTGTTCTAGCCACTGGAAATAGCTACTGTTACTTCGACCAACCAACCAGTCAACCAACCAATCAACTGATGATAATAAGGGGGTAACATGATAGTGGGGCTTCATCTCATTCTTAGCTACACAACTGACATTTCCTCACACTTATGGAATGTGTTTTAAGCAAAGTCATTAAGCCCGTGCAACCAAATTGTTTCTTTCAAAGTTCTTCCTACCTTAAGACTGGGAGTGCAATCAAATCAAAGACTGATCCCTCTTGCTGCTTTAGAACATAGAAGTGACTGTAGAGAAGAAAGCTCAAATTTTGCCCTCAGGGCTTTAAATGAAGAAAAATAATGTGTGCATCTGCATATCTGCAGGTACACACACACACGCACACACACACGCACACTCATATTCACATGCATACAGATATATACACTCATACACATGCACATACACATGTACACTTATACATACAAACTCACACATTCATACACATACATATACATACACTCATTCATACACATACATACTTATACCCCCACATTACATACAAACTCACACACATGCACACTCACACACACACCCCACACACACAATCAGATATACACATACACCATACATACACTCACACGCACTACACATCTACTAACACACTCACTCCCCCCATACTCATACACACACTCACATACACATATACACACACTCAAACACACACACTCACATACACATACACATATACATGCTCATAATACACTACAAATATACTAAAACACACTCACACACACGCACACTCACACCACACACACACCACATACAAACTCACACACAGTCACACACATACACATACACACACTCACACACATGCAAACTCACATACACACCATACAACCACACACACCCCACACAAACTCACATACACATACACTCACACACATACTACACATATACTAACACATACTCATGTACACACACAATCATACTCACACTCTCACACATACACCCATACTCACACTACACATATACTAAAACACACCCCACACACACACATACCACACTCACACTCACACCCATCCTCACACACCCACACTCACACAGACTCACACACTTTGAACCCAAATACAAAGTTCTACAACAGATGATCTGGTGGCGCCCAGAGACGGAAAGAGGTATATTCTCCCCACTATCACCAGCTGGGGCTCTAGTTCTGTAATACTTCAGTCATGCCAAGTTCATTCCTTCTCTAGCCAATTCTTGGCCAATGGGAGGGCTTCCAGGAGTTCCCTAACACCAGGGGAAGTGACAATCTCTCCCTGTCTTTCTACCACGACTGCTTTCATTATGTTAGTAACCGTCCTCAAATTCATCCCTGAGTTTTTGATAACATTAGGAGGGGGTCAAAATCAGGAGGAAGAGGGTTAGAAAGTAAGTCGTATGGCAGACACTTAGTTAAAAACAGAAGCCAGTGATGCCAAGACAAGATCTATACAGATTGTGATGTGAGCTGAGCACAAAGACCTTTATAACCTATGCAATGTCTTCTTAGTAGTTGAGTGACAATCTTACGGACTAATTGGGTTAGTCTTCTTTCCATCACCATAACAAATAACCGAGAAAGCAACCTATCAGGAGAAAAGCTCTCTGCACTTACAGTTCTAGATAGAGGTGGCTTTGCTTTGGGCCTGTGGTAGCGTGTCATGGCAAGAACACATTGTAGAATAAAACATTCACCTACAGCCAGAAGTTGACAAAGAGGAAAGTGAAGAGTGGTGCCTCACTGGCCCTTTGAGGATACACCCCGACTGGGTTCCAATTTCCACCTATTTGAAATAGTGTCGAGTGTCCTTGGGGGACCCTTACGATCCAGACTATAGCATCAGTGACCTTTGGCTCTCAATTCTAATTGCTTTTCTTCCCATTAAACGTGAGCAGTAGCAGGGGACTACTGTCTGTGATAAGCTATTCAAGAAGCAGAATCCTGCCTATCTGCAGTCATTTACCAGGATTGCTTCCCTGCACTTTCTTTGCTTAGCTCTTCAGTCTCAGAATGCCTCTTCCACCTCATAGGTGTCAGCTCGTTACGTGCTATCCAAAATATAGCTTCATAAATATGGACCGTTCTGTCCAACCCCGGTGTTTACACATGAGGAAATTGGTCCCTTCCACAGACAGTGCTCCTATGGTTACCTACTTGGTAGTGTTATTGTTCTGATATTTTGAGAGTTCACATCCAGGTCTGATAGGTACCGTGAGGAGAAAGAAAAGTCCTGACTTGGCCTTTAGCCTTTCCTTTTCACTCTAATCTTGTCCTTTAACAGTCTCATCTATTCTTCTGTCCTCTCTATCACGTCTTGCTGATGATCATTTAATTTGTGTCCCTTCCTCGGATCTCATCTTGTATTCCAGGTTCCCGATTTCAATTGTCATTTTTATTTCAAAGGCAAGATACCCAACATGGAGTTCACCACTCATCCCCCAGATACCTTGGCGTCTCTCTCTTATTCCTATATTCCTATCCCATCTGTCCTACAGAACTGGATGAAAATCAGAAGCCACTTCCTTCCTATTCTCCCTCTACTGTGCCCCTCAGTCTCTAGATCTACTTTTTACCATAGATGTCTTCTTACCCACTTCCCCCTCCTTTCAACGGACACAATCCAGGCCTCCACCGTACATCACATACATTGCTGTGACAGCTCCTTAATTAGTGGCTTTCTTCTAGTAGTCTCCCCATCTGCTGCTTTTCCATCCTCCATATTGCTGCTAGACTAAGTTTTCTAAAATACATATCTGTCACGCCATTCTCTTGCTCAAACACTTCTGTGTTTGTTTTACTACCTGCAAAAGTAATGTACTTTCAGCCTGTCAATCTGGGCTCTCTACTGTTTGCTCAGTCTTGGAAGCTCTTTCCCTCTGTACCCTGTTCCTGACACAATTTTTATTGTTCAGGTTTTCTTCAAAGTCCGCACACTTCCTTCTCATGTCTAGAAGTGTGCCCCCTCCTCATTTTGCCCTTTCAGAGCCCCTTGTCTTTAATGAAGGCATCTTCCATCACATAATTCTCCAGGGATAGTCCCATTTCAAATATCTTAACATTAATTTGATGGAATGTTAATGATTTAAAACTCATGTTTGTTAGAAGCGACAAAACCATGAACAACTTGAAGAAGAAGTAATAGAGGATCTAAAGTATTTTCTATCCTGTAATCAGCTCCAAACTGTTAAGATGTTTCTTTCCCAACCTTTGTACCTCGAACTCTGAAGTCTTACCATTGGGTGTTCATGACTTATAAAACTTTCCTTTCCCTATTACTTCAAAAGAATCTACTGCATACAAAGAATATCTGAAGCTAAACGCCTTGACATTTGTCAAGGTCATCACTAAGTTAACTAGTCTGTGTTATACTTATGGCTTAGTGGTTGTTGGGTAAAAGCAGGACATTGCTATATGTATCAAGTAAGTCTCATCATGCATTGGGGCTCTGAGCCTAATTATCAATGTATAATTTTTGTGTCCTAAGCCAGATCTTAGGGAGGCATATTTTCCTATGTAACTTGGTCCATCTCAGATCTCCCTCTTAAGCCTCACTCAATGCCTGAGTAGAGGGAGAGTGCAAAAGAACACAAGGGTGAACCAAGATAACCTTGGATACCCTCCTCAGAAAGCTCTCACAAAAAGCATGGCCTGGAGCCTGACCATTGTAGTCTGGACTCCTGCACACAAAGCACAGGAAAACATTGCTATAGTTATTGTGATTACCTCTATAAAACTTTTTAGATTTTATGACTCACAAAACAGAGCATTTATTGCTCTAATGGCATTTATTGAGCATTTCATACCAGACACTATAGGTGACACTAAGTCAGATATGCTCCAAATATAAGAAGTTAATAGGGTACTTGGGGAGATGGCTCTATGCTCAAGGAAATCAAATATTGTTAGAGAACCAGGGGTAGCAATAGATTCAGATGTTTTACTTAGAAAAAGACATTTGCCCCAGTGGCCTTTACTGTAAGTTAGCCTTGGAAAAGGAAAGATAGAAAGGCACATACTTTTGGTGAAACTCAACTACGGATTCCTTGGTGGTAAGATCCACATACACAAAGTTCAATTCAACAGTTATCAAACATCCTCTTGCCAGGGTGGTATGCAGAGAGGAGAGCATGGGGTGCAGAGATAAATAAGAGCCTTCACCCTCAGACCTCAGACCACACCTTTCGCCACCAACAGTATGCCCTGAATGTTGTCTAAGTGTCATGCCACTCTCTTCCCTTAAACATTTGGTGGCTTCTTCAGCTTACTCAATTCTGCTTCCCCCTTGGGCTAGACCTCCCAGAACAACACCACAGCCTCAAATTTGGAAATCTGAAAGTTTATGGGAAGAGCTTCAGTCCCTAAAATATTTGCTTGACACTTATAGAGACCATGCTTTAGAGGTCATTTAATGCTTTCTTTAATGGTAATGCAACATACCTGAAGCTCATCTGCTCAGTCACATGTCGCCCCACCCGTCAGTCAGGTGCAATGATGCTGCTGGCTGGGAAGGCGGAGGTGCATATTTGCTTTTGTCCTGTTCACATACATGTATGTGCATGTGTGAGTTCATGCTGAGGGCAGGGGGAGGAGGGAGAATTCAAGTGCAATCAATGATTCTCAATGATTCTCAAACATCGGGGAAACCCAGCTTGGCTTTTCTACAGGCCTCTCCTAGGAAGAATACCTGTATCTAGGGACCAACCCTCAAGCCTGGATAATTGAGCTGAATGACAGGAGGAGTCCTTTAGGAATCCCCAGGGGCTTGTCTGAGTAGAGCCATGAACACTCATAATACCAGGGAAGGAAAAAATAACAACAGTCCATCTTGGCACCCTGGCTGTAAATGGCTCATTTACTCTGGCAAGAGGAATGGAGTTTTAATGACAAATTGTAATGCTGCACAGCAGGCTGGGTTGTGTGCTGTAAATTATTTGGAAAGAGGGACTACACCTTAGTACAAAGAGGATTGCTTTCTGCCTCAGAGTCTAGACTAGGTGTGGAATGAGAGCCTCTCTCAAGACCCCCTCCCCCATCTCGACCAATCCAGTGCTCCCCCTCCCCCATCTCCAGGCCCTCTCTCTCCTGCATCTGGGAAATGAGGATAGGGTTAGCCGGATTGTTTTTTTTTTTTTTTTTCTGGAGCTGGGGACCGAACCCAGGGCCTTGCGCTTCCTAGGCAAGCGCTTTACCACTGAGCTAAATCCCCAACCCTGGTTAGCCGGATTTTATCGAAGGGCATTTTCACTCATGGGAAGGCAAAGAGACACTGTAGAACTTCTCTCTGAGCCCGAGGGCACAGGGCTCAAGAGGCCTCTGTCTGCCCTTTTGAGAACTCCTGGAGTCTTTGCTCTACATTGATTCACTTTCATATTGAGAAGGAAGCTCTGAGGAACCTAGGGAAGATCTAGACGCATACCAGGGGACCTGAAGAGTCCAGGCTGTCAACGTCTTTTTGAAAATGCAGTACATGCTTGTAGGCGGCTCCTGAGGATAGGAAGCAGGCACCATGATGTCAGAGACAGTGCCCCCCTTAGCATCCATGATCTTCATCCCTCACTGAGGCTTCTTGCAACTGGGCTAGTCATGTAACCAGCACTGGCCAACAGTGCTGTGTGTGTCTTTAAGAGTCTCAATGCTTCTTCCCTCTCTCCTGTGCTCTTCAGTGATCTCAGTGTAGATGAAGTAGTCTTGAAGGCAGGCGACATGTCCTAAACTATGCTTCGTGTTTGTGTAAATAAGAAACAAAACTTCATTATATTAAGCTGATGAGATTTCTTTTTTGATTGGCTTCTTACAGGACACGTGAGCCTGCCGGAACCAATATATCCATCATCTACGTGGCTTATCTTTGGAACAATATTTCCTAAGGCTGGGCAGGGCTGTTCCCCGACTTGCTTCTGTGTGTCAGCCTTGGTCTTCAGCAGGACTGACTGCAGAGTCGTGTCCCTGCGTTCTGCCAAGTTTGCTTCCCTGTACTGGCTCTGCTACTTGCTAGGAGATCTCTGAGAATTCATCTAGCCTGGTGGAGCCTCTATCCTTTCAATATGTCAAACAAGAGGATCTATCTTGCCATGCCAGTATGACAAATTAGGCAATATTTGTAAAAGCCTTAAGGCAGTTCTCAACTCACAGCACATGCTCAGAACAGTCAATTCCCTCCTTCCCATCCCTGGGATCCTGGTCCTACACAAAGGAAGGCTGATTGGCCCATGAAAACCCAGCCTGAGAATAGATCTCCTCAGGAATCTGTGCTATCTAAACACCTGAATGTTATACAAATCACTTGTCAGCCATGTTTCTCAGGCAAATTGCACAACACCTAGCCCTTTTTGCTCACCCTCGGAATGGAAAGCAGACGCCTCAGTCATTGATTATTTTGAAGTTTAAACAGTAGCTGGGCACACAGTAGCTACCACATGTAAAGGTTCTCTTCTGTTGTTAGCATTAGTCCCTGCCCTTGTTTAATCTCACCTTGGAAAGGTTGCCTGCTATTGTTAGCATCTCATTTCTGGATAAGAACTTGAGAGAACCAGACAAGTTGCTTGTACAGACTGAAAAGCTGGTGGCACACGATCCTTGGCCCAGAGTTGTTCTCCTGTCTCCCTCTTCTCCAAGCTGCACCTCAGGGACACCATTAGTTACCTTTTCTCAAGTGTTTGGGTTAATTATAAAGACAAAGCAACAATTAGGAGAGGGGAGAAGGAAGCCAAAAGAGTACATTAGACACATACTCCGTGGCTGACCTAACTAACTGTTCGTCTATCCTCTAGACATTCATCTAGTGACTTCTGCTATTCCAGGCATTGGATTAAGCATGGGGGCTGAATGGGAGTCACTGTCATCACACTTGGAGAAGGATTAGCATTAAACTGAGTGTGGTGAAATGATGTTTGAGAGGACACCAATAGAGTAAGATACTAGGGAAGATCACCAATAGAATAAGATACTAGGGAAGATCAAATTCAATATTCAGAGCACCAGTGAGTGTGTGTGTGTGTGTGTGTGTGTGTGTGTGTGTGTGTGTGTGTGTGTGTGTGTGTGTGTGTGTATACTTTCTGGAGAAGTGACATGCTGATGAGTTTTATAGGGTATGTAGGAGTTTCTTGGCAAGGAAAGGGTGAAGGTATTTAAGACACTTAATATATAATAAATCTTCTATAACAGGTCATATTGTGCTGTTACAGAAGAAAGGATGGCCTCATTCAAACCAAAACACTTGGAAAATCTAATGAGCTAGGTATCAGGCTTATGTATAGTTATCACATTGCTAAGAAATAAGGGTTGATCTACATGGACTGAGCATTGGGCACAACTGTAAAATTAAATTTAGGATATATATATATATATATATATATATATATATATATATATATATTAAAAAAGAGGAACAGTACATAGCCAGGGAGACAAGGCACAGTAGGGTAAAGAGATAGCGGCTGTGATGTGCTGTTAAAGCAGAAAGCATGAGGTGAAGTGTTGAGTTATGAGATTGGATAGGTGGCTGGTCCTGGTCCCTGAGGACATTGCTCTCCAGGATAAAGAGATTGCATTCTGTTCTGTCCATGAGGTTGGATAGGTGCTGGTCCTGGTCCCTGAAGACATTGCTCTCTAGGATAAGGAGGTTGCCTCCTGTTCTGCTGATAATGTGGAGGCACTGAGGAGCCTAAGAGCCAAGCTTGATGTGGTGACATGTTGCTGTTAGTGCTCATGTCTGAATGTGTCCTCTCTGTTGCAATCATTTTGGTTCTACCTGTCTTTGGAAGTATGGTCTGTCTCCTTCTGTGCCATTTTTTGGGGGGGGGGAGTGACTTGTAATACAAAGATTCAAATTTGGTTTTTATTATATTAATCCTATTGAAGAAATGGGTTCCAAGGTTAAATTATATTCCCATTGTCAAGTGCAAACTGAAATTCTATGCAAACCCCATCTGACTCCAAAAGCCAGCAGAAGCACAGCTCTGGCACTGCCTCCTATACCATTTAATCCTCTACACTCTCTCCCAATTCCAATTAGCACTTGATGTCTGACTCTTGCCATGTCTCTGTGTCATTTTATTCCTTGTTCCTCTGCAGTCTAACCCTGACTCTGAGGCCATCAAAGGTTGAGGTCCATGGCCTTCTTGTAGTGTCCCACCCTCATATGCTAAAGAATAGAGTATCACTTGGCTTTTCTAATTCTGCATCTCTTTTGCTGGTAACTCCCTATCCGTCATACCTTATGCATTATCAATACCACAGATCCTAAGGGGCACACCTTTGCTTCCTTTGGGATTGTCCTCTTGATCCATTTCATCCATACAAGTTGTATCTAGTATCTCTTGATTAGATGAAAATCTCCATCTTTAGTCATTTTTTTTCCAATTGCCTTTCTAGCATTTCTACTTTAATATTTCATAGGCATCATAGACATCTCAAAATGAACAATTCTCTCACATGACACCATAATTTCCTTATTAAGTGGCACAGTATTTCTTTGACAGACACTGGAGCTGGCGCTGGGAGGCTGGGATCTATTTAATTCATCTTGTGTTTGCTTTATATCCAATCCAACCTTGTGTCCTTTAACCTAACAGCTTTGTCTCAGACATGTCCAAAATCTATCTCTTTTTTTTTCTTATTTACCTAACACTGTCTTACACTAGGTCTCCACGTTCCCCATTCTTTTATGTTGAACAACTTCCTAAAGGGTCTTTGAATCTGAGGAAGGGGGGAATGTGTTAGTTACAGAATCTGGCAGGGTTCATAATTGCTTAGACAAACACTGCATGTGTGCAATTGCGAACATCTGATCAACCTGTGTGACCACAGGGAAACATGATAATTAATCCTACAAGACGAAGAGGGGAGAGAGGGCAAGGTCACAGAGAAGAGAGCAGAGGTCGACTAGAATTGTCCTTAAAGCAGAGACGCTTCCCAGGTACTAAGCCTCATGAGAAAGTTACCAAGGAAGAAAACTTATTTATTTATTTATTTATTTATTTATTTATTTATTTATTTATTCTTCTCTCTCTCTCTCTCTCTCTCTCTCTCTCTCTGTGTGTGTGTGTGTGTGTGTGTGTGTGTGCGTGTGTGTGTTTAGATAATATCCAGGTTGCCTCCTTCATCTCAAAGGAAAGCTCTGGAGACCAGAGTGGCTGACTTAAGAAAGTTATACATTTAGTCCATGGCCAGCTTGGAGCAAGGTTGGGATCCCTTGTCTCTCCCCGTGGTTGAGGTGAACTGAATTATGGTAGAAGAATGAGTTTGTTTTGGTGAGTTTCCTTTGGGTGATCAGTTCTTGCTCAGTTAAAGTGTGAACATGGAAACCAAACCAAGAAATGACAATTCTAGGGCTGGTGCGATGGCTCCATGTCTTGCAGAGGATTTGAGTTCATTTTCCAGCACCCACATGGTGGTTCAAACTGTCTGTAACTCCAGCTCCAGGGATTTCACTAACCTCTTCAGCCCCAGGATGCATATACATATATGCAAACAAAGCACTCACACACAAAGAATAGAAATAAATAAATCTTAAAAATAAAAAAAAAATGAAAATCTCTCACCAGAGAACATAGTACAGTTGGGAAATATTGTAGGTCTCCCCGAATGCTGGGGAAGGGGCACCCTCTTTCGTACATAGAACTTTTGAATTTTTACTGAGAATCATAATGTATTAGTACCTTAAAAATTATAAAAGATCTAAGCCATTTTGCAGAGGAAGGAACCTGTTTGCTGAGCACACAGGGAATCCGTGGCCATGCTGGGAATAGAAATGAAGTATTCAGACATCTTTCCACAGGAAAAGCACTGTGTGTGTGCAGTGTGGGCAACAATTTCTGGCACAATTCCTTTCCAAGTTTGTCCAAACAATATAAATGGCACCACCACACAGCTTCCCGGTTGGAGGGAAAAGCCTGAGTAGTAGTCCAGAATCTCCTTTACTTCCCACCCCCAAATCTCTTAAATAGGCAACTGTTAAAGCATGTCCTGCCATTCTTCCTCTCACAGAACAAAATCCAAGCTCATCACCACACTGCTACAGGCCGAGAGTACCCCATTAAATGTCATGAACCCCTAACCTCCAATATGGAATATGACTTTATTTAGGAAAAGAGCAACCACGATTAGTGGGGATGAAGCCACATTGGAAAAGGGTGGGCCTCCTATCCAATATGGACAGTATTTTAATGGGAAGATGGCTATGTGAGGACAGATACAGGGGCAGAAGTTCTTGTTATGATAAGGGCAGAGACTAGGGTTGTGTACTTGTAATCCCCAGGATGGCCAGGCTTGCCAGGGACCCACTCCAGGTTAGAAGAGACTCGGGGGACAACATATTTCTGTTATTTCAGGCCATATTACACGTGATACTTTATAATATTTTTCTCGAAATAAATACATACGGCTTCCAGGAGCCTGTATGCTGTGGTTTCTACCTCACACGACTGGTTTTCTTCTATGTTCTGGGATACAATAAGCCCATAGCCTCTCGGAGGATGTTGCATACACATGCTATTTCCCATAGAACATTTGGTTATTTCCAGCTCTTCATGTAATAGACATCTTCTTGCCTTATTTGGAGTTGCTTTAAATAGCACCACTTGAGAGAGACCTTTCCAGAACTACCTACCTACATAAGCTCAACGCCTCCTGCCTTGCTCCGCCACCACAGTCACCTCAGTAAAACGGTTTCCTACTTACTGTTCTAGAATACCAGCTGCACAGAGGCATGAACCGTTCAAGTGCAGCTGTTGTTCTAACCGAGCTCAGTCACTTCTGGGAAGAGTCCATTCACCATTCTTGACATGTTGCACAGCTTGGAATATAAAAGGCACTCAAAGAATTTTTCTGAATGAGTGAATAGAGGATTGCCCTATTGATAACAAGTCTTGCTGTGTGTCCCCTTACTGAAGGCAGGAAGCAAACAGTCTTGAAACAGCCTGCCATGGATCACAGAAGGACTCGACAAGCAGGTGCCTCACAGGAGTCAGAAACAGAATTGGAGAACAGGCCTCTAAGATTTAAAACACACGCTTCTTCTACTAGTCCAGTGGAAATAAGTGTAGAAGGCAAGACTTTAGAAATCAAATCACACGCTAAAAGGACCCCAGGAACTGGCCACCCAAAAAGAATCCTAAGGTAATTCGATCTCTAAAATGAGCAGTACTATCCTAGTTTGCAGTCAGTAGGAAATTCAGCTTTATGGAGATGACATAGTTGTGATCAAGGCAAAGTTGTGACTTCCATTCTGAAAACACGGAGAGACTTATTTGTTCAACATGCCCAAAGGGAGTTGAGTTTTCCATATAAACTCATGTCTTTACCCTTTGTTCAGGGTTAGATGCCAAATTCAATGATCTGTATCAAGAAAAGAAACCCATCCGGCCATACGATTTGAGAGTTGATGGTAACAATTTTTGACTAATTTGAAATTTCTCAGCACTTTGTTAATTTGGCCCTCTGGGAAAAAGAAGCTATTCAATCCAATTCACCTCCTTAGGGAGAACAAAGAATGACGTAGCATGGCCTGTCTTTAAGCAGGCTTCCTACTCTGCCAGGTGAATAATCACTGTTCACAGTTCCCCAGACTCCTCCATGCACCTGTCCTGTCACTCCTGATGAGGGCAGACCTCCCTGACTTCCCATTCTCAGAAGAGGAGAGGCACCAGAGAAGGGGTGTGTTCCTGCTGTCAAGACAGGGCACAGTAGTTCCTGTGAGGATGGAGGGAGTGGCCTTAAGACTGGAAGAATTTCCTGGCATCACTCAGGGTGGCTACTGAGAAAGGGGTCTCCAATCACTAGAATTTGAGCCCCAAGAGGAAGATTTTGAGTATTGGGTTCACTGGTGGTTCAGGACCTAGGACAATAAATACCTTGCATGAAACAGAGGTGGAGGACTTCTTCATTGAGAGAAAGAAAGAATGAGCAAATGATTGTGTGCACTTCCCATTAGGCACAAAGCAGCTTAGATGCCAGGACAGCGACTTGTCTTGCTCTGAGCTCAAAGCTCAGCTCACTGTACCACTCACCCAGGTTCAGCACACTAAATCCAGGTTCACACCTATGCCCCCACTGCACCAGCAATAAGCTCCCAGGGAGTGGGAACTTGCTGCTGTGTTTACAACAGCCCATCTTCCCTCTTTGTTTTCATAGTTAAAGGCAGCTGATGGGGCTTGATGCAGACTCTGAAGAGAGGCTTTGGCTCCGTCCTGTTTGGCGTGGCAGAGCCTTCGACAAACATCTGTGGAAGGACTGTGTCTAGACACTGCTTTCATGACTGCTAGGTGGAACAAGGACGGGGAGCAGAGAGGACCACAGTCTTAGCACTCTGTTTACCTTATTGTGTGGGGACAAATAAATCGGCTAAGCCACCTTGGAGGGAAAACCATGGGACAGACCTCCTATTAGCTGCCGCTTTGAAAACGCCTGCCCAGTGCTAGACACTCAGCTTGTATGCACTGCATATTTAACAGGGTATTGGATGGAACATTTGTGCTGTCCAACATTAACAACTGGCATTTAAAGCTGAATCAAGGCCTCTTTAAGCTCTTCCAGACTTAAAGGCAGTAGCCAATAGTTGAGGACACGCACCTAACTTAGAACATAGCAGAAGGCATTAAACCACATTTACCATTTCCCTTCCAGCCTGTAAAACAGAGGAGAAAGGAGAGAGGAGTGTTTAATTCTTGACCAGTAGAGAGTATTTTAATTAATTAACTAATTAATTAACTAACTAACTAACTAACTGGCTTCCTCTTTGTGTTAGTATGCATGCATGTGGAGGCCAGATAATAAATTTTGTTCTTCTCCAGCCACTGGATGATGATGATGATGACGACGATGACGACGACGACGACCACCACCACCACCACCACCACCACCACCATCATCATTATCACAGACATGTTCTTTCACTGACCAACGCTGACTGGCTAGCTAGTAAACGTAAGCCCAGAGTTCTAGTTGTCTCCACCTCCCAGGGCTGGGATTTCTGGTGCGTACCACTGTGTCTCATTTTTCCAATGTAGGATCCGGGGATTGAACCCAGATTCTCATGCTTACGAGGCAAGCACTTGGTTAACTATGCTGTATTTCCCAGCCCCCTTCTTCTCCTTCATGAGGGACAGGAGATAAACATCCCTTGTCTTCCCAGTCAGCCTGAGGGAGGGGGGACCAGTTGGTACCTCTCAGAAAGTAATAGTGAACTTCTCTTAGAGTGGTAAGTTGCACAGTTCTAGTGTCATGAAAACGATTGGAACAGAGTGGATAGTTCTTAAAGGCCGGTGTGTCGAAAGAGCCTGAAACCTGTGATAACAAGGAAGACCACGCCTGTGGTTTCTTGTCAGTTTGGAGGCCTGCTGGAGGGATAGGGCCAGCCATTTGAAGAGGGTCAGTTGTGTAAATTCCTAAGAAGAAGAGTTGGACATTCTTCATGGACCCAGTCACCTCTGGATCTTAGAGGACAAAAAGAAGAACAGAGGTCTGCCCAGCTTTTCCAAGTAGAACATAAAGGCTGGAGGCTAGGGGAATCCATGAGCTGCTCAGGCAGTTGCTGAAACAGGAAGGCGAAGCTTCTTGGTAGCAGGGCTGGAGGAATGGACCTGACCCAAGGAAAGTGATTCTCTGAGACGGTCTGAAATGATTGGGGGCTGTGATGTTCCATGCCGTACCAAATAACAAACAGGACAACAGAAGTGAAGCCAGGGTGAATAACAACCCCAAGACATTTCTTCTTATCTTCTGCCACACCCCAAAATACCAAAGGAGATTACGATTTGGAGGGAGACAATCTGGGTGGGGCAAAGGATGCTGGCATGGCAGATGCTAATGGACTGCACACTCTTGGTGCTGATGCTCCCAAGATGGCAGGGACTGGGGAGGAAGAGAAATAAAGCGGTTGACAATACTTGAAGTTTCTCATCTTCCTTTAAATCCCCGGAGTCCTGAACCTCGTTAACATCTGAGGAGGAGGCTTCAAATTAACTTTGAGATTGGTGCCTTAAACTAAATAGACGGAAGAGCTTTTAACAACAGAAGTTGTCAGGCAATCACGAATTGGAAGTATCATTAGAGTGTGAGCTTCAAGTGCATACCTTGGGGAGGGAGGATGATTCATTGTAAAACTTGCGGAGGCAACAGAGAAAACTAGGAGGACCTCACTGTTGTACAGTCTGGGCCCCGACTGCTTTATGAACTGGTTGCATGTGGACTGTATCACTGCACAGTCAGATGTCTGTACACAGTCATCACTGAACACACCGGGGAACTTGGGAATCAAGAAGGGACAGAGCCACTGAGTACACCTGGCCTTAACGCCTTCAGAACGGTCTCCCCCTCTACTCCGCACACCAGTTGCAGTTCACAAGCAGACGTCACAGGGCACTGAGAGCATGGATCATGGGTGATGGCACAGCAATAGATTTGGATGCTTGTTCCTCAGACTTTAGGATTCTGGGCCAATGACTGTTTCGGCTTTGTTTGTCTCCTTTAATGGATAAGGGTGGTGCCTGCTAGCACACTGCTGTAAAGATTTGTTAAGAATAACTTTCCGGCAGATTGTTATCTCTGTGGTCCCTTCACACCCCTCCTGGAGGGGACCTCTAACTGTATTTGGATGCTCCCTTTATAATTGATGTCTCTCTAATTATATTATCCACTACGCAAGGGCAGAGAAAGAAACCCACACTCCTTTGGATCTCTATGACAACTGTGCACACACAGTAGGGTTCACAGTACAGTACTGTGATAATTGCAGGGTTATCACTGTTAAACTGCCAGGGAAACCTGATGAACACAAAAACTAGTTTATTGAACACTCCTTCCATGCTGGACATGGTGCCAGACCCTTTAAATGTGTCCTTTCATGGAATCCAAAGAAGTTAGTCCATTGCTTTTTAATTTAGCCTCAGGCAGATTCTTAGGGTAGAGGCAGAAGGCAGCCAGATTCTTTGACAAAATGTCACAGGGATACCTCTAGCCCCGTTACTGCTAAAGTCCTTGCTTCCCTCAGAAGCCTCTTGAGTTGGGCCTCTACAGTCCACATAGCTCTCAGCACTACTGTCTTCCAAACTCCTACTGGGATGGCCCATTAAGCTCTGCTTATAGCATTCAACTGTTTTTCCTGTCCATAGGCCTAAGGTCTTCCACATTCTCAAAACAACAACAACAACTCCCAGCACGGTAGGCCTGTCACAGAGATAGGCCACTTCCTGGTACCAAAATCTGTATCAGTTACTTTTTAAAAACTGTTGTGATGAAGCTCAATGATCAGGGCAACTTATAAAAACAGATTTAGTTGGGCTTCGGAGGTTTAGGTCTATGATGTCAGAGCAAAGGCATGCTGTAGGAACAGCTGAGCGCCTCCACATACAGCAGGTAACAAGGACACATTTAGAACGGTGCCCACTTGGGAAATTTCAACACCCACCTCCAGTGACATATCTCCTCCAACAAGGCCACACCTCCTAATCCTTTCCAAACAGTTCTATCAACTTGGGACCAAGTATTCAAACATCTGAGCCTGCAGAGGCCATTTACAATCAAACCACCGTAGATTTCTTCCATGAGACCTTTATGGGTTGGTGTTAGTTAGTTGGGTTTAAGTAAACTGACATTTATCAAGAGTTTACCATCACATGCCATCAGTAGAAGTTGCGATGGTTTGGATATAAAGAGGTTAGCCAAGGCAAAGGAGATGGCTCCATTGGTAAAATGCCTGCTATACAAACATAAGGACTGGAATTTGAGTTCTCAGAACCCACAGAGTGGTACTGGCTCCTGGTTCTGGTTCTCAGAACTGACAGAGTGATACACTCCTGCAACTCCAGCACTAGCGTGTGAGGTGGGCAGGGCGTGGAGATAGAGCAGCAACACAAATCACGAGAGATACCCATTTTCTTCCTCTTCCATCATGCATGCATGTGCACCTGCACACACATAGAAATACACCTACACCAATAAATACACCATGCACAACACACCAAACAGAAAGAAAGAAAGAAAGGAAGAAAGGAAGAAAGAAAGAAATAGAAAAAAGAAAAAGAAAAGAAAGTTCTCTTTAAAAGATTCATTTATTAAAGCTTAGTTACCACTGATGGGCTTTTGGGGAATGGGTGGATGTAGGGTATGATGGAAACTGGAAGGTGAGGCCTAATTAGAGGAAGTGGGTGGTCACTGGGGAGAGGTCTTTGAAGGCTCTATTGCATCCCCAACCCCTTCCTCCTGTTTCACTTTCTCTACTTTCTGCCCACTTGGAGGAGGGCAGTGATAAACCACCATAGGCTCCTGACTGCAATCTGCTTCACTAAGGACCAGGAACAACGGAATCAAATGGACATGGGATGAAACCTGTGGTATCGGCCCCCCAACCCCCATCCCTGGTATTAGGTTTATGCCTTTAAGACATCATTGCAAAGTTGCATGTAGATATGAGGTTATTCCCCATATTGATAGGAGACAAGGCATGGTCAGATTAAATGCATTGCTCAAAGTGAGACAGCCAGCAACTGGGAGATCCAAGACTCATTAAAATGTATCTCTCTCTCTCTTTTTTTTCCAGAGCTGGGGACCGAACCCAGGGCCTTGCGCTTGCTAGGCAAGCGCTCTACCACTGAGCTAAATCCCCAAACCCCAAAATGTATCTCTTAAGCACCATCTTTCCCCTGTGCTCTAGTGACAATGGCTGGGTGACTCACCAGGATGTTGCGTACGTAGCTCATAAATGACAGCATGAAGATTTGAACATCCTAGCCTTGGGGCTTGGTAACAGGACTCCAAAGCAGGAGTTTATCAATGGACTGTGGACACTTGTCTCTATCTGTACTCTGTGGGACTCTTCAATAGGACCAAAGAGTTCATGGGCCCTCTCTTAACCTCTTAAATAGTTCAGAAAAAATTATTCCCAGACTTTGGATAAATGGGAAGCTTTGAGGATACTGTGATGGGAGAAACATTATTTTTAACGACTACCACAAATTATTTAATACATGCCACCTGAAGTGAAATATTATCCTATTACTTCACACCCCCATCCTGGATATTTCCTCCCATTCCTGGGGACCCCATTACCTTTCTTATCCCAACTCTTTCTGTTCTTCTCCAAGGCTGACACGTAATCTGTCAGTGTGATTCCCTGCTACCTATCAACCTGTTCCCTCTGGAGAGGAAGGCTGCCTGACTGCTGTCTTGGGGTTGCAGATCCATCCCAGTAGCCTCCCTCTCGCCATTGCTTGCCTCTATTTTGTGCATCCCTTGCCTTTATCCGGGCTTCCTCTCACTACCCCACCCTCAGGGTTAGCAATTCCCTGTTATAAGTTCCCCCCAAACCATGACCATCTCCATCCTGCAGCACCCATCTTGTTATGTTGGCTCTGTCTGTCTTCTGACTGGGGGACTGAGGCTGTGTCTGATTCTTCTTTGTAGACCCTCTGTGTGACAGAGAATGCGGCACACAGTAGGGTGTCAAACAACGTGGGCCAGAAGGACGCATTTGGCCTGAACCCTGGGTTTGGCTATCAGACAAACCTTTCTCTATGTTCCTACAACCCCAATCCATTCACCTCCACTTAACACAAAGACATTTTTATAGGAAGTAAGAAACAAAAGTAATTCACCCTTCAAGATTTGGCTCTCGACCCACTTCCAAAAAGGGAGTCTCTTGGATTGCTCCCAGCGCATAATGATCTTTGTAAATGAATTTTTGCAGGCACCGCAGTCTGTACATTTCAGTTGTCAATTGCATTCGCCGTGGCTGCCTTCAACAGTCATGTTCTGGTGTTCGCTCGTGTCTTTACTGTCCTGACGTGTCTGCACTCCCCACGGATGTTGGGACTATTTCTAAATGTCGTTTTGTTTTCTTCCTTGCTTGATGGTCCCTGACAAACTGAGCTCTTCTCGGGCCCGACACTCTCCTGCATTAATCTTCATAGGACAGCGCACAGAGCTGGCACCAGTGGGAGATCAGCTGGACTTTGTAAATGAGGTCATTTGGTGACTCCTTTTAGCCCCGTGGCCCTGAACATGCTAAGCACCCACAGATCTTATTTGTTGTGTGGGGAAATAAAAATTCACAGTTCTTATCCTAAGACATGCTTCAGATGGGGCACAGAAATCCTTCGATTAAACACTCTTTCACTTGATTAGTTTTGCCTTTTATAAATGCTTGCTTCTGTGGTCTCAAAAATGAAGGAGAAGTATTGGGAGACATTCTTTAGCAAGTCTTTCACATATCAGTTTTGTGCAGAGCCTCTACATGACTCTGAACTTCACATACCTCCATTATTAAATCCAATACATCACCAAGAGAACAGACAGTGGTACCAGCTGGATTCGCTGGGGGCCCACACACCAACACCTGCACCAAAGCGTAGTTCCTAAATCTGGAATCAGCTTTGCTATTTAATTTCTTTTAGTGGAGGAAACAGACATCCCAACCCCCTTACTGGAGACGCTCCTCTGCTGTATCAGCTACAAAACACAGGCTTCTGCTCTGTTTTGCCAACTGATTATATAGGAGGGCTCCGCACAGATGACAGGCTTAGGACCCAAAGATAGCCCCGCTGTCAAACAGATCATTGTTTTCTCCCTTCCCTTGGTATAGTAAAAGTGTGTGTGGGAAGAGGTGCACACAAAGGAAACAAATGAACTCACCTTCCTTAGATAAGCATTGGAGCACTCTGTCCCCAGCAGCCAGTCCCAGGCCTCAATTTTGGCTTTCCAACTGCTGCATCCCGCACGCAGCTGTGCCACTGAGGCCTAAAGCCCTGTGGTTAGCAGGGAAGGAGGAGAGAGTGGCCCCAGTGCCAGGCACAAGGAGGCTTAATGCTAGGCTTGGGGAAGCTGGCTGCAAAGCTATAGGGGAAAAGAAAAAGGAGGAGAGAAGGGAGGCCTGGACAATGGAAATGTTGGAAGTGTTGAACGAAGGAGAGGAGGTGTGGGATTAAGGTCTTCTGAAAGTGTATGAATAGCTTCAAAGCCGCTAGAGCGGTCCACATTTAACATCTTCAGCACAGGCAGAGGACAAAGGCAAAGACATCTTGTTTTGGCACACCCAGAGTCAGCTCTAGGTCCCTGTCCACAACCCCTTCTGCATTCTGCTAGGTACATGCTGAGACACCTCCTGACTCTGGGCAGAGGGCGACCTGTAATACCAACAAGACCACGGCTGGGTCATTCAAGCTATGGTACGTTTGGCAGGTTTCTGGGTCCATAGCAAGACAGAGCCCCTTCCAGCTGATTTCACCTTAGGCCCGGGTGTCTGGAAAGGTGGTTTTCACTTCATTTCATTATTTTATATTTGTGCTGACCCCATCCCCCCTTTTAAATAGGCTCCTAGAAAACCGTAAAAAAGAAAAAAATCGAGGAGAACAACTGTTCTCCACAGATGTTCTACCAGGGAACAGCGCAAGGGTTCCTGCTTCTGACATCAGCTTTAGCTCCCCTGTGTGTTCGCTAGAGGCTGGGGAAACAAAACCAAGTATCGGAGCACAGTGGCACTGTAATCAACACTCAGGAGTTGGAGGCAGGAGGAGCAGGAGGTCAGGTGATCCTCAGCTACATACTGAGTTTGAGGCCAGCCTGGGCTACATGAGACTCTATCTCAAACAAACAGATGCTAGGAAAAAAAATGCAGGAATAAAACCCACTCCCTTTACACACGTTTTCACAGACTTGTAAAATCTGGCTGGCCTGAGTCTCCCCACGGAGACCAGCCTAGGTGACATGTGACATGTTACTTCCGGGTTCAGCTCCTGTCCCTTCTGCAGCCTGTGCTGTGCTATGCCTCTCATGCTTTTCCATGTATACTGGTGTTTGTCTTGTTCAAAATCACCCCTCTTTCCACTAGCCAAACACAAGATGAATGTCTCTCATTCCTTACTCTGTGTATCTTAGCATTCTGCCTACATGTCTGTATGTTTATACCTGGTGCCCCTCAGAAGCCAAAAGAAGAAATCATTTCCTGGAACTAGGGTTACAGATGGGTATGAGCGACTATGTGAGTGCTGGGCATTGAACCTGGGTCCTCTTGGAGAGCAGCCTGTGCTTTTATAACCACTGAGCCATCTCTCCATCCTTAGAGCTGAATTTCTACAAACCTTCCTAAGTACAAAAGGCTCTGGTGTTACCACAGGAGAATACCTGTGTTCAACGAGCTTTGCTCAGATATGAGTTGGAGTTATTATCCACAAATTCGGTACTAATAAGTCAGAAGCATCTGTGAAATAAAGTCTTTAAACAGAAACACACACACACACACACACACACACACACACACACACACACACAGGCCATTGGTTGCTGAAGATGTTGTGAACAGAGGCTCACAGGATCCCAGCTCAGTACTCCTTAGTAATTTTTCACTATTCATTAATTAAATGTCCAAAGCAACTTTAAATATAAAATACAACTGCATGATGAATAAGATCCGATGGTGCTTTGTTTGCGTATAATGTCAGTTCCCTGGGATGGTTTTCTGCTTTTAACCACAGAGACTATAGGATAAGTGGGCAACAGTGGGAAGAAACTGGGAAATTGCATGTCATGGTTTGGATATGGCTGTGTCCTCCAGAGGTTTGTGTGTTGGAGGCTTAATTCCCTGTACACCAACGTGAGTGGTGGTGACATCATTAAGAGGTGAGACTCAGGGGGAGTCCTTGAGTCATTGAGGTCATTGAGGAGTTGCCCTCAGGAAAGGACCAAGGTAGCTCTCCTGCCACTCCCTGAGATTTCTTCTAAGAGTGAGTTTTTATTGGAATCTGAACCTGGTCCCTGAATCACTCTTCAGATTAGATTCCCTACTTACAACGTGATGTTTCCCTCTCATGGCTCTACACGAAGCCATTCATTGCCAGGCCCTCACCAGGGGCCCTCATCAGGATGATGCTTGGCTTAGGCTTTTAACCTCCAAAGTATAAACTAAATGCGTTTTCTTTATAAGGTTCACCTACCTTGGACATTTTCTTAAGGAAACAGAAAATAGTCTAATGTGACTTGTATATTCTTTATAATAATCCTGTGTGACTGCCATTGTCCTCTTTTCCAAGTAATAAAGTTAGCCCTAGAGAGATTGGTTGATTTACTTGATATTCTATAGGACAGGAAGCAGAATTCTAACAGACAGGGCCCCAGGGGTGAATGCCCTGAAAAATCAATCTTCTCCTTTGAGTGTGAGACCTGTGCAAATCTGGTAATAATTATACGCCATGGCTCTGTCGCATGGCAAAGGTGAAGGGGTTTTGCAGATAGCAGCATCCTTAATTAACTGACGCTTAAGCCTTGACTTTAAGGGAAAATATCATGCATGTGCTCAACTAATTAGACAGAGCCTTTAAAAGTCGAAGAGGCTCTTTCTGCAGATGGACATAAAAGGGCAAGGCATGAGTTCCCCAGCTGGGAGGGTACACCTTCTGTAACAATCCTGAGATTGGAATGGGACCCCCAAGACTCAGGTGAGAGAACAGTGCTAGCTGCCATCTTAACTTGAACTCAGAAACTGATTCACAGAAGCCGATAGGGAATGGATAGATGTTCATGGTGTTAAATGAAGCCGCAATTGAAAAATTAATACATGTATCCAAGAGGTGGCAGAGTTAGTGCAAATGCAAGCCCTCCATAGCTGATCCTCTTCCCCTTCGGGCTACATAGTGGCACACTTGGTGGGCTGTGTGTTTGCCTCTCTGGATTGGTTGTATTTGTTAGCACGCAGGAAATGGGGTGGTACATGGGGAGACGAAGGCATCCAGATGCAATAGCTGAGATCTGACACAAAGGGGGCTCCTGGTCTTGGGTGGTCCAAGGGAAGGGTGGGGAGCCACTCAATGTTGAGAGATGAGAGATGTATTTTGTCTTTTCTTACTGAGGGAATAGTTAACAAGAGATTGCAGGGGAAACACTGGGGCTCCAAGGTTGAATGACCTCCAGAAATCAGTACTGTGATCACACTTTTGATGTCCACAAATAGCAAATGCGTTAGGATTCAGTAAGTATGTTCAGGGAGAAGCCTTAACTAGTCCTCAGGTCAGTGCCAGGGCAGTGGACAGATGCAGGGCAGAAGTCAAATATTTAGTGGAGGGAGACTTCTTGAGCAAAGAAAGTATGCGAATGGGGACACAACCAAGGCAGGGGAGCTGGTGACAAGGTGCTCAGAGGCGAGGGGAGCTCTGTATATGATATCATTTATGATGGTTCACTGGATTGTCCTCTTGGCAGGATTTAGAATGACCTGTGAGACAAACTTCTGGGTGTATTGTAAGGGCATTTCCAGGGACCTTTAAATGAAATGGGTACCCACCCCAAATGTCTATGGCACTATTCCGTGGACTAGAATCCCAGACTGAATAAAAATACAATGAATGAGAGAATACCCCCATTCACCACTCTCTGACTCCTGACTGTAAGCCACCAACGTGAGCAGTAGCCCCACAGTCCTGCTCCCACGAGTCCCTCTGCCGGGACAGACTGTATATCCTTCCACCGTGAGGCAAAGTAACGTTTTCATCCCTTAAGTTGTTTTTGTCTTAAGAAGCAACTGATACAGCAATCATACCCTAAACGTGAGACATTTCAGGTAAGGTTCTTTAAAATTGTAGAAAGGATACCTCTGAAACCTCACGTCTAGCCTTCGTGTTTCTGACTCTGGTTATTTGGTGATTTGGTGAGTTGGTGTTGAAAGCACAAGCATCGGTCAAGCAGTCAGGCCTATGTCCAGACTCTCACTGGGGTTCAGTGTGAAATTCCTAAACAGCATGCCACATACACCATAACACATGGGCATATGATGAGAATTCAATGAATGCACAATACCCATGTATTTGACACTTTGCACACCATCGACAGGCTTGCGGCAGAAGTAATGGGTTGTACTGTGGGTGGCTTAGCCATCAGGGAAGGCCTTTTTAGTCTGCAGGGTTTCATAACACTAGATTGTCAGTGCAACTCTGTAGCTATAACACTCTCCTGAAGTCTTTAGATCACCAACAGGTTTGAGTGGAGGCTGGGGCAGTGGGTCTAGGAAGAGATTTCTACGCTGCTTGTGTGCTCAGAGGCATGCCTAGGGCCCTCTGGAGCCTTACTGTAATTACTGTAGCTGTTCTAGTTCTAGAGTCCCACTAGGAAGTGGTTTTACATCTAATTACCTTTCAGAGGGGACAGAGTTTGCCCAATCCCCCTCCTGGCCTTCTTCTGTCTCCTTTGCTTCTGTTGCACTCTCTGCCATCCTTCTTGCTTTCCCTCCATTCCCCAAGCAAGCTAGACAAACTCCACATCGGGATGCAGACAAGTCAACCTCAAGGTCACCTTCAGCTCTGGCCTGGGGCAGCTCTTGCCTTGGGGAGCAGCCTGTCATGTTCTCTGACACTGTCAAAGAAAGCCCAGATAATGACATTTTCCTCCACCTTCCTCCAGACAATACTCTTTGACTTTCTATCTTTAGATCAACTCTCTTTTCCTAAAAGCTAACCTTGGGCACGGATAGGGAATCCAATTCCTAAGTCAAACTGGAGCAAGATGCTGGCTCAGGTAGAGTAGAAAGACTGAGCCATGGCCAAGATTCTGCTAGTTACTTAACTAATACTTAGTGGGTAATTGAGACTGGACCGAGGTAAATGTTTTCTGTTGGTGACTGTATGCAAGCTCACAACAGCCCCGAGAGATAAGTTCCTTAATACCCACATTACAGTAATAAGCAAAGAGAGAGGCTAGGCAATTCCTTCTGGCTTACCACCCGCAAGTAGCCAATCAGAGACTCTCTCTCCTCTGGCTTGACCACAGTCCCACATGTTTGTTTGAGCCGCTCTTCTACCCTTTCTACACAAGTGCTTCCGTGTGCACAGTTTCATTGCTAGTTCTGATTCTGGTGATATGTCTGCTACAACTTTCTTTCATTTCTCAAGATGAGGTTTCTCTGTGTAGACCTATCTGTACTGAAACTGTATAGATCAGGCTGTCCTCAAACTCACAGACATCCACCTGCCTCTGCCTCTCAACTGCTGAGACTAAAGGCATGTACCAGTTTGTTTGTTTGTTTGTTTCTAATTATACCAGACAAAAGCAACTTAAAAGAGGAAGGGTTTGCTTTGGTTCATGATTCGAGTGGCACATTCCTGTATGGTAGAGAAGGTGTGGTCCAGGAGTATGAAAAACTGGACACAGAAAAACAGAGATAAATGATGGTGCCCATTGTGCTTTCTCTTTTATCCCACTTTTGGTTGGTTTAGAACCCCATGGCACAAGGATGGTGCTGTCCACCTTCTGGTGGGTCTTTCCTCCTCAGTTAAAACTCTCTAGAAACACTTCATGGAGGCAGATATCCTATGTGAATCTAGACTCAGTCAGGCTGACGATGAAAATGAACCATCAGATTCCTCCTACACACCTATCAGCAATGCCTTCTTCTTGTCACAGACAGTCATGGTTGTCCCTAGGTTACTCATGACATTTTCAGCTTTACCCAAGTCAAGCTCATCTCTTTGCCGAGAAAAGCAGTAACATCTTCATTCCCCCCCAAAGCAGGCAATACACACCTGCAGTTCAGGGACAGCTTCAAGGCCTCAAGTAACTCCAAAGGGAGAAAGACTGGAGAATCAGCCTTATTTTGCATCAACAGTTGTAGATAAAATACCTTTTTATCCTCAGATAGGTTCTCATTGTACAGCCCAGGCTGGCTTCAAACTCATAACCCTCCTGCCTCATTATCAACCCTCTGAATGCTGTGATTACAAGTATGTGTCGTCATACTCTACTAGAGAGGGCCTGGTCAAAGATGAAAGGCTACTCATTCCACGGCAGGAAGCTATAGATCCAGTGGCCCAGGCTTCCTCTATCATGAAGTGAGCAGAAAAGAGCATGCGGCTTTGGAACACAGTCTGATGCTGCTGACAGTTGCTTAAGAACTGTGACACACTTTAAAGACTGTGAGGGGATGTGCGATAAGGAGATCGGATGGTAGAAGAAAGGACCATTAGAACTGCTGTCACTAACTGAACGAACGTAGGCGTCTGACCTAGACAAAGTGGTCTTTTTATTTTGGGCAATAGTCCTCTATTTGCAAATGTAATTGAAGAGCTTAGCGATTGATTAGAGACCGTTTATATAACAAAGACCGGGGAAGAGTTCTGGCTTCCTGGGGCCCAAAGGATCAGTGTCCTGAGAGACAGCAAACTCTTCCTCAGGCAGCCTTTCTTTGCTCCAGTCCAGAGCTGGTAATGTGCATGGTGAAGTGTGGACATACATTGTACAGAGAATACATAATATACTCTGACTCTGTAGCTGGTTGTACAATAGGTAGCTTCAAGCAACTGGATGTTTTTTTCAGGTCTGAAGACTAGACATTCAAAACCAAGGGTAACACTAACTGTTCCCCGTCTATGCCATAGACCGTGTGGCTAGCTAGTGGACCAAATTCCTGGAAGGAGACTGAACCATGAAAAATCTAACCTCGTTGATGTGTTAATCCATCATCTGTTCATACTGAATGGATCATTAGGAAGTGGAGTCTGGTGGGGAAAAGGAGGTTCCCACCTCTGGAGGTACAAATCTTTGCAAACCTCTTCAATTACTGTCTGCAAAGAGACAGCTACCATCGAAAATAAAAAGAATAAGTCTAGGTCACATACCTAAGTTCCTTTAGTCAGTGACAGCAGCTCTAACGGCCTTCTCTTCTATACCTGGGGTTTGTGGGGAGGGCAATCTTGACTTGGTCCTTTCCTGTTTATCTCTCTCTGCTTCCTGGCTACCACAGAGTGAGCATCTTTACTTCATCATGTCCTTCCGCCACTGTGTTCTTTATCACCACCATTCAGAAACAGTGGACTGGATCCTGCAAACCCATGAGCTAAGATAAATTTGCTTCCTTGAAGCTGCTTCTCTTAGCTTATTTGCCACAGCGAACTCAAGTCAGACTGACACGTGCGTTGATCTCTCTCGAGACTAAAGAAGAATCTACCCCATGCTCCTCTCCTAGCTTCTTCTGTTTACTGACAACTGCCCAGGGTCCCTCGTCCGCATCACTTTTATCTCTGTTTCTGCTTGCATGGGGCCTGCTTCTCTGTGTGCTCCTTCTTCGCCTGGCGTTTGTTCAGGATTCCAGTATAATCTCCTCATAACTAACTTCCCTGCAAAGACCCAACGTCCTCATAGGGTTTCCTCCTGAAGTTCTGCGGGAACATGAATTTGAGAAGGGCACATACCACTGAACCCAGCACAGCTCACGGCAGGCACTTTGGGCAGACCCTCCCCTACTAATGGGGGTGGGGGAAAGAATTTGAATTTCTGAAGATGGGAGCTAAGTAAACCTAAGCTACCTTCCCAACATGGCAGGAGACACTTGACCCCTCTGATCGGTGTCCACGGCAAGAGTGAGTAGCCATCCGACCACCTAAAAGGCCCCGAGGAAATGAAGTTGACTAGCAAAGAAAATAACACAGAACACTAAGGTAACTTCCTCTTCAGCTTAAGACAAAGTGGGTGTCCTTTCTGCCTTGAGTTACTAGGAAAAGACTGGCAGGGACTCTATCCATAGTACACGGTCTTCCTTCAAGCTAGCAGAAAAACAGGCACAAAGCCCTTAGTTTTCTTTCTTCTTGCAAACCCTGATAGGACTGGAGGGGACCAAGGGGAGAAACTCGGAGCAGCATCGTTTAGGATGAGGAGCAAACCAAGGCTGAGATAACCTGTGTCCTGCTAGGGACAGGCACATTCTGACGGTAGGATTCAGAGAGCGTCAGGAAGTGCTGCATGGAATTGAGTCCAATCTGGCCTAAGCAGATTAGTTCCCTCCCAGGGAAAGGATCTAGGCAGCTGGACAGCGTAGCTCCCTATGCAGTGGCAAGGCACTATCATTACAAGGCCCAGATAGGACGGAATTACACGCTCCCTGAAGGAAATGCTTAATTGATTTTTCAGGATGTCTCCTGAGATTCAAAGTCAACCAGTGATCAGAGGTAGCAAGGCAGTACGGACACTGTCCTTTTAAAGAGCTGGTGGCAGACAGGTGCCATTGCTGTGCTAGTTCAGGAAGGCCAGTGTCCAGACAGTGCTGTGGGTCTTGGTGAAGCCGGGAGAGGAAACAGTATAGAAAGGGGAGAGTGGTTCATGCCCAAGAGCAATATCCAATCCATGGCCTCCCTGAGCTTTCCGCAACCTCCAAGTGGTACACGTAGACAGAGACAAGCCAGGAATCTACCCAAGAATGTGCCCATCCCTCTACTCAGCTATTCACCTGTTCCAGAGACATCATCCTCTTTGTGCTATGTAGGGTCATGCAGGTTTGAACCAGGTGCTGTTGTGGTCAAGAATGCGGACTGGATGAGGACTACTTGCGCCTGAAACCAGCATCTTCCTATGTCTGTCTATGCCACCCTGAACCCGGGTCAATCAGTCATTCTTTCTAATAAGTTCTAAATCAACCAAAGAATGGGGCCCGTGAGAAGAACCAAACCAAATCACTGACACAGGGAGGTTTTGCCTCTGTTTCACTTCTGTCCTTGGTGGTTCCTTTGCACAGAAGAGGCAAATACTACACGTAACCATGTTCCAACCAGACTATGGCCTCCCCAAGGATAGGGACCATCTGTTCTCACTGTTCAGTCCCGAGAATGAGCTCTTCAAATGCCTGCCAACACACATTAAGTAACTGACACCCTTCTCTGACCTCCTTTTTTTTGTTGTTGTTGGTTCAGGCCCCATGGCTATGGAGGACTGACATAGACTCTTCTGGGGTTGCACCTAATCTCCCTTGTTTTCGACTCCCTCTAGTCCTTGGTCCTGGTTTCCTGGTTGTCTTTGGTCACGATAGTGGGAAAAAAAATATATATATATATATATATATATATATATATATATATATATATATATCCAAACAAACAAAACCAAAACAAGACAAAACCACACCACCATCAACAACAAAAGAACAAAAATAAATAAATAAATACATAAATAAATAAAATCAATCAATCAATCTTTGGTCTGACTGTAAGATCTTTTCCCTAGAAATAGGCAGTGCTTCACCTGTTGGCAGGGTCTCATGAGAAAAGGCTAAACCAGAAACCTCTGTGGATTTACATGGGCAAGTGTGGGAATTGAATCAAGGTTATGAATTCAGAGTCCTAGGCTAAGTATTACAGCGCATATTTGAGACCTGCCAAATTCCCTAGGCCCAGTTGCCCCAGAATTAAAAGGAAAATAAGTCATTTGTGTGCAGGTCTGTTTTGGTGCCAAAACCACACTGCTTTTTTTTAATTACTGAAGTTCAGTAATATAGCTTGAAATCTGGTCTGATTATCTGCCCAGCATGTTAGAATGGCCCCCACCCCAGTGTTGCTTTAGGTATTCAGTTCCTCTGGCTATTAAGGAAAAAGTGAGAGGCTAAGGAGATAGACAGCTCAGTGAAGGGTTTGCTTTGCAAGCGTGAAGATGTGAATTTAACTCCCCAGCACCCATGCGAAAAGCTCAGCATGCCTGGGCATCCCTCTAACCCCAGCATCAGTGGAGGGCTACAGAAATAGATGGATCCCAGTGTGTGCTGACCAGCCAGCCTAGGCAGAATGGTGAGGTCTCAGTTCAGTGAGAGGTCCTGTATCAAGGGAACAAAGTGGAGAGCGATAGAGAAAGACTGGAGACCAAGGTCTGCTCTGGTCTTTACACACACACACACACACACACACACACACACACACACACACACACACACACACACACAAAGAGGGGGGGCACACTCTTAGCTTCCCCTATGTGAGTTAAAGGAAAAGTGTTTCTCTTTTTCCTTTCTAAGGTGGTTCCAGCTTAATAACCTTATTAAGATATGTCCTATGATAGAAGGAATATGGGTTCAGAATCAGAAGATGAAGGTTTTGATATTTGACCTAAAAAAGAAGAAAGAAAGAAAAAAGAAAAAGAAATAAATGAAAAAGAAAGAAAAAGAAAAGAAAAGCCTGTGCTCAAATAGTCACTTTAATGATGTTGCAAAGTCCTTATATATATTTTTTTGAAAGTACTGTTGATGTTCTCTGAGCTTTGAGGAAAATTTATTGAGGAAAATATTGCATTTGTCCAGAAAGAAGAGGAGATCACAACATTGTATCTTGAGGGGAAACAAATTTTTTTAAAAGCTCCTTTATAAAATAGCATGTTTTCTAATATCATTGTCTAGTCATATGTTGTTGGAAGTTTTAATCTATACAGCTCCATTTTTTTAAAAAATAGTTTTTTCCTTATATATTTTTTTAAAATGTAGACTTTTATGTTGTTATACAAATGACAGAACTTTACTGCATAAGCACCCTAGCAGGAGCAATAATAAAATTTCCTAGAGTTGTGAGCTCCAACGGGAAGGCCCAGAAACCAACAACCTTCCCACTTTCTCTAGCACATTCTGACCTCTCTATGGGGTTACCACATCAGACCTGCTTTAAAGTGCCAGCACCTATTTTCAAAATGTTGCCATCCCTTAATTCCTCTGGCAGTCAGCACTTGGCTGCATTCATTCCATGCTCTCTCAGCCCCCGAGGTACACACTATAGATTCAATAGTCCACAAAAGTTCATTAAAATGTGCTTTCTCTCTGCTTTTGACTCATCATAGGAACACGAGTTGTGCTTTGCTACATTGCATAAAATGACAATCACTAGTTACTGGCTTAGAATATTCTAGAACACAGGTTGTACAGAGAAATGGCAGGTGGTTTTTAAAAGAAAATAAACTATGATAGAAGTAATTTAACAAACATTGGTCTATCTTGTGAAACCTGGTGCACTAGGTGGGGTTCTAGAAGATTCCAGTATAATTTTTAAAAGCTGTATGCTTTATGTGTCCAACGGGAACTCAAGCTTCTGTGGATTCACGAAATGAGTAACAAGTTCTGTGTTATGAAGAACAAAGGAGAGAGAGAGAGAGAGAGAGAGAGAGAGAGAGAGAGAGAGAGATTGTCTTAGCATGGAGAAAAAAAAATAGCCATTTAGAGTCCTACTTGATCTGTATCACGGGGTTTTCTACTACTTCCACAGGACTGTCACATGTGGCCTGTTTTTCTCATATCTACAGTTGAGCACAGGTTTCACCTCACAGATTTTCTTAACACAGACCACAAGGACAGCCACTACTAATTGCCCAGAGGTGACTCTAAGGAGGGTCCTATTTTCTTCCACATCCCAGGACACCTGGTAGAAACACACATTGTGCCACTTGTGGAGAATTGATCCCAAGAGATCCTGGAAAGACCTCAAGTTCCCACTCCATGGCTAAAGACAGCTGAATGCTGCTGTCTAGCTGGTCCAGCAGAGATCAGGTAGAGAGGAAGGGGCTGAAAGAGAACTGTCACTCTCTCCTTATATTTTTGGTTGTGAGCCTAGCTTTTAACAGCTGAGCCATCTCTCCAGCCCAAGAACAGTCACTCTATTCTTGAACTGCTGGGGGAAGCATGGGAACATTCTGGCTTTGTGTGAAACACAAGGAGCACTGAAAACTCAGACCCGAGAAGAGCTTTTGAAGTGACTCAGGCCCACATAATGTAACTGAAAATGAGACAGAGCTCTCTGCTGCTGCTGCTCTCCCAGAGAGGGCAGATCAGTAAGGGGAGAAGTGACCCTGGTAGCCTTGAGACCTGTATCACTCAGCATTCTACACTGGGAATGGTCACTGTTGTCCTGGCTTAGGTCTGAAGAGCACCCCTTCTTCTAGCCAACGGGTGCAGCATAGACCACAGTGACACCAATGTTCTACTACAGACCTTATTCCAGTTTACAGGGGACAGGAAGTCTTGCTTAAGACTCCCTTCTAAATAGCACCGCCCACAACCTAGTGATACAACTGTTTAGATAACTTATCATGGAATTCTCATGGCAACTTCATTTCTCCACTCCATTATCCAGTTATAGAGGTTATCTGGGGTGGGTGGTGGGGAGGAGGAGAAAGGACTTGGCCAAGAACCTTTTACACGGTCAGATTTAAAACAACACAACATAACACAACAACAACAACATCAACAACAATGGCAGCAGCAAGATCTAGAGAACTTGATCATTAAGACTAGAAAGATTTGTCCAGGTTGGGGAGAGGGCTGCAAGTACACCGGAGAGAAAGACTGTTCACCTGTCAGGTTCTAGAGCAAGCTGGAAGAAATAAATGCAATTGCCAAGGTGGCAAGACACAGAGATGCTGGGAGGCTGAGGCCTCAGGCTCAGGAGGAAATACATCAGGATGAGAAGGCCGTCCTCCTTGCTGCTTTAGTCCCTTTCTGATGACTTTCTGATATCGGCTCTCATCTCTGCTGGATCTTTATGATTAAATCTTTCTGTCTCACCTAGAGACAAGCAAATCTTTTGTGGTGAAGGGAGAAGGGGTACTGTCACAAGGGCTTTGTTTCCTGGGAGACATTCATCTTCTTGGAGATAGCAAGCAGTTAAGTGTCACCGTCCAAGTGACAGGCTTTTTTAAGGGATATTTTTCTAGCTCCTTCTATCTTACTTGAAGTCATAGATCAGAGAGGGGACAGAAGACCATCTAGTGAGGAGGCCTCCACTGAGGAGGAGGGGAGCATGGAGAGCGAGACCAGCTTGGAAGAGCACAGTGAATGATGGTGCTCCTGGGGAAGGTGTTGGGTACAGAGACACCTCGGCAGAGGTCTGCTTGCCCTGGAGCATATTCAAGCAAGAAAGCATGGCTGTCGCAGGGGATGCTTATTGAAAAGAGCAAGCATAAGAAAGTAACCTACAAATGCAGACTAACATCTCAGTGGGACGCAAAGTGAACCAGTGTGAAGATATACAGCCAAGGGAAAAGGTGACTCTCTTGCCAAGGGAGCGGTCATGCTGGTGACAGCATGACTTCTGAATCGCCACAAACCAGAGAAAGAAGGTTAGCGACAGTAGCGGGCCCATGGGATGTCACAAGGGATACACAAGGAGAAACTTACAAAGCAGACAAATTAGGACCAACATGTCTAGGGGAATTAGACGACTAGAGAGAGATGGCAGTAGTCCTGTTCTACAGCCAAAATTTCCATACTTGGTGTGTTAAGTTACCGTCAAGATGACACTTACCTAGAGAGGGCCAACTCAAGGACTCGCTGCAGCGTCATCTGGATTGTGAATAAGTGCTTCTTTAGGGGTTGGACACGACACTGACTGGCAACTGGACTGGGTTCATGCAAGAGCAGAATACCCACTATGTAGCTACAGGCACTGACTCGTGCAAGACAGGGTGCAAAGTCAATGGCTGACCTCAAATGTATACCAGTATAGACCGATCAGCATGCTTTTAGGAAAACAAAATTTTCCAGAATATATGTTTTATTTTTAGCTTTAAATTTTTCTTTAATGTGGGGTAAGTTTGTTTATATCAGCAGATAAAATAGGGAGTTTCATTGTGACATTTTCGTACATGTAGATCACAATTGTATTTTGTCCAGATTTGTCAGCCCAGAGCCATCTCTCAACCCTCCTCCAAACTTCTCCTGGTTCTTTTCTCTCGCCCCTTTCATACTGCTGATTTCTTCCTTGTATGTGGTGGAGGTATAAGAATATAACTCCTTTGAATGCCATGCTACCTGAGAATATTTGTGTGATGTTAGTTGGCAAAATCCTCAAAGCATTCGGTTCTTGCAAAAAAGCTCTTCAATGGCAAAGAATCTATATATATGGGGCTTGCTCTATTTGAGAATCAAACAGTCTATATTCAGCTATCGAGTACATACTACTGGCTTTGTGCCAGGACTCTAGACTGTATTGGGCAGTACAGCCTAATTCCTCATTTAAAAAAAGTAAGAAAACAGTGTCTTGAATAATCAGTCTGCTGCCTTCTTCATGGGGAAAACTAGCCGAAGGTGTGCACATGTGCTCCATACAGTAAACCTCTAGGGGTGTGATGGGAAGACTGGACCATAAAGCATCCTCACTCGCTGGCCTGGCTTTGTTTAGTGTCCCTTGCCTCTGTTCTTGGGAATGAGAGAAGAAACTTTGACCTTAGGAGTCAGAAGAGTCCAGAGAAGACCAGCTTTTACTAAAACACAAAAACTCCATTGGCTCAGGATCTTACTTCCCGAACAGTTTCAAGGTGAGCTGAGAGATTAAAAATAGTCCATGATATATTATTATTCCTAGTTAAGACATTAGTCACATAATACTCCAAGATTTGTACTCTCAAAACAACTTTCACATCCCAATTGTCATATCCTTTCCAAAGCTAACATTTTACTGGTGAGTAAAAATAAAACAGAGGTGCCCGAAGCAGAAGGGGACATTAACTCGGCAGCTTCTCACATCCTCTCCATCCCCAGCCTCCTATCACATCTGATGTGATATTTCTGTCATATCTGATGTGATCCTGGGAACCGCCTCCACTCTTTGAGTTTGGCTTTATAATTTGTAAAATGAGAGGTCAAATATCTTCCAGCTTTAACGTATAATTTGGTTTGGAACACGTACAGCCCAGCCAACACTGTGTTCTTCCTTGAAGGAGGCCTCTGCTATTAGATTATAGTAGAGCCTGCTACTTGCACATCTGACTATTCTCAGAGGAACCCTGTCCCCAGCAGAGGCCTGTGAGTTGGAACAAGCTGTTATTTTACAGAAGTGTGTGTGAGCCTCAGATCTGTAAGAGCCAGTCACTTGTTTAATGAATGAAATTAGCATGCAGGAAAAACTCATATCTCCAAGAGGTTTTGTTACTGTTTGCTGTGGACTTTCTATAATTCTACAGGGATAGGCATAAAACTGGGATTCTCCTGGATCATGAAGACATCAGTAGTATCTATCACAAAATGTCAAGGGTTCATTGCAATACAGGTGTAATATTGTCACACACCAAGCAGTCCGCTTCCCTCATTACTATGTCCTTAATGAAGGGTCCTTAACACTTGGGCCGTGTCTCTCCCACACAATAGGAAAGTCTCATTTCCCCTTTACTAACTCTTTCCCAAACATACCATTGTCCCATGTGTTTGTGTTTGTATGTACATGTTGATCCTTTCTTCCTGAGAGTGAGATCCCAGAGAGATGAAATTCCAACTTGTCTTATTTCTCTACCCTCAGTGCCAACCAATGTACTAACACATACCAAACATTTAGTAAACGTTTGTTGAATGACTGAATGCCTTCTGGGAGAAGGCACTGTGCTAACGGTGCACTTTTTCCTATTTGTATTTTTGTACTTCACATTATCTTGTAGATATATAGATAATGTTATTAATTTTATTTGTTTCACCAATAACAACAACAAAATCTCTAGGACCCATGCAGATGATGTGACTATGAAATGTTATACTGCCACTGAGGGGTGGGTTCATATCCAATTGTAAGATTTCAAGGTTCAGAATTCTCCACCATACCATGATGCTACAAATGACTTAGAGGAGTAGACAAGATACATTCGTGGAACTAGTGTGTGCACACATGCATTCATGTATGGGACATGTGTGGAAGTCAGGAAACAATCTTGGCTGTCAGTCATCATCTTCTACCTTGTCTGAGACAGAATCTCTCTATTGTTTTTCAACTGTGTATGTCAGGCTAGCTGCCCTGCCCAGGGATTCAGGAGTCCTGGGATTACAGATGCTCACATTGTACATTCATCTCCTGTGTTCTAGGTATTCAAACTCAGATCCTCATGCTGGCCCGGCAAGCATGCTTACTCATGAGACCATCTCTCCAGTTCCCGTCTTCCTGATAGAGCATGTAACTTGGTAGTAGCTGCATGACTGCAGTCAACACGACAGGTACAATATCACCAGGCTTAATATGTTCTGGGCAAACAATTCTTCCTAAGATCTGTCAGCTCCTGTCCAAGTACCTAAAAGGGTCAAACTCAGTTCCCAGAATGGCTTTGCAATTAGAAAGCCTTGTTAGGAACTGAGTTGTTGCTATGTTGGGTTTGAAAGCTGGAATTGGAAAGTATCCATTCTTGGCTCAATTAAGCAAGTTATTTGAAGAGTTGCTTTTGTGGTTTGGTCAGGACCTTCATATACTTTACCTGTAAGTTGGAGATCAGCAGCAGCATGGGTTTATGGGAAATGTTCTACCCTGATGTGTACTTCCAATAATAATGCTTAACAAACAAGTGTTCTAGAAGGCAGAAGGCCCTATCCAGCTCTAATATTTCAGGTGAGGACTCTTTGCACTGACTGGAAACTAGCATGCTCTCAGTAATTACAGTCACGCAGAGATCTAAGTAACCTGATCTCCTCAATAGTGTCTCCTGAAAATACTGCAGCTACCAACCCTGTGTACTGCACACGCCATGAGCCCAGAACATCTCCAGTCATCACAGTAAGTCCTGTACGAAAGCTATTACTCCTATTCTACTAGCAGGCAGATTACATCATAGGTAAGAAGTTTTTCCTTACTCATGTTTAAAGTCAGCAGAGAAGTTAGACTTATGATCAGAAGTATTCAGAGTCCATGGTTTTTCCATTACATAGTACTGTTGCCTCTGGTTGTATACAGTTTAAAGTACCGTGGGTCAGACTAACAGGCTGTGGGCTTTCAGTAAAGAAAGTCCAAAGGATCGAACCATACTGAAGTCAAACAGTGGTGTCAAGGGATAGATGCAAACATAAAGTTGCTTGCCAAATGCATGTACAGAGAAAGAGAGAGAGAGAGAGAGAGAGAGAGAGAGAGAGAGAGAGAGAGAGAGAGAGAGAATTTTGAGAATGTATAGTCATAGTCAGAGACCCTGGTAGGTCCTTAATAATAGATCATTAAGAAAATAAAGAAAATGGGGACCGATTTTTTACCTCATCCAAGCTAACTTTTCATGACACTGGAAGGTAAATATTGAATGGGAATTTCCCCAAATCTAGTCAATTACAGGAGATTGTGTGGACTTGACATCATCTAATGCCTGAAAATAAACACTCATATGCCAATATCACCATAAACATGTGTGAAATTTCACTAAGTTCATCTTCCCAGTGAGAGCGCTGCTTTATTTATATGCACGATTACTTCACCTAGTATTCTCTGGAAGGCATGCGTTCTTAGTTATGCTCACAAATGATTATCCTTCTCAGAAAAAAATGATTAAACAGTGTTCTAACAAATCAGTTTGTCGATAGCTTTTTCCCTTCAGGAGTCAGTCTCCCCAACCCTATCTTTTAGTAAGTGAGAGTATAACCCCCACGCAATGCCTACACTTGGGTTTGGAAGATTTTAGATTATATGATTATCTCACCCTGCCTCCAGGCAAGGAAAGTATTGTTATTTTTACTCTTTATATGAGAGGGCTTCCTTTCAGAGTTACTAAGTCACTTGTCCAAAGTCAGAAGAGACAACAACAGAACCCCTTAGGCCATCCAGCTGTTCCCAGCTGAAACAAGACTTTTAGAGTTCTGTCCCTTGGCTGGACCCAAGAAGTGCTTCAATAGCACTTTTCCTGGGACCTATGGACGTTCCCCAATCCCTCTTTCCAGGAGCTCCTTCCCTTCTGTTTTACGAATGATTCAGTGCCCTAGAAGTAGAAGCTACAGGTTCATGAAACAGTTTTCATCTCCCCTTTCCTTCTTCACATCATCTCCTACCTATAGAACAGCAGGTATCCCAAGATGGGTCCCTTTTTTCATCCTCTTAAGCTTCCTTGAAAAGTTGACCCCACTATAAGCTAAGAAAGCCATTCTTAGCCCACCCCCACCATGCTACCTATACCAGCTGAGGACAGAATGCCCATCTGTAAGAAGGGTCAGTGAGGAGGGACGACTGAAGCACAGTCTCTCGGGGTCTGATGGGCTGAATGGAGCGACGAGTGGTGAAATAGTTCAGAGCAGCTCTAAACTGTGAAACAGAAGATGTATTTTCTCCCACAAATCTCCCTCATTGCATAGCCAAAAGTTGGAGCTTATTCTCAAGCCAAGAGGCAAAAGACAGTGGTCCTCAGGGTTCTCCTTCTCTATGACACTTCCAGTACTCTGGTCATATTGATTTGCCTCATTCAGATTAGACAAGCCTAGTTCCACAAAATAGTATATGCAATGACATTGCCAAGCCTCAATCAATTTTTCCAATCTCTAAATGGAAAGAGTAGTGTCTGGAATCTGGCTACACGACATAACTTTAATGTGGTACTGAGGGGGAAATAAGGCAATGCCAATTGTTTTCTTAAGATTATGATGACCAGACTATTATCGTCCTGGAATAGTAAGTTTCCAAACTCATAACCTTTGGTATGGAAGAGGGGTGAAGGAGAAGTCTGTGTATTTCCCGGCTCTTGTTCAGGTACAAGCATTCTTCAAGATCTTACAAAACCTTCTGACACCTCACACCTTTCTTGTCCATCAACTTGAATTTCAATGGACAAAAAACCTCTGCGTCCTTAGATCTGACCAAAGCATCCAGACGCAATTTAGAAAGAGACAACTGGAGGAGGGCTTGGAAGCAGGACCTGTCCAGGAGTGTCTGCTGATCCCTCTGATGAAAGCAAGGTTTGGGATTAACGCAAATACAAGGGGGCACTGTAAGGGGTAGCACAGAAAGAGATGACGCAAGGTGGGCTATGGAGGAATGAAATACAGAAAGGTTACTTACACCGTTTCATCATTCTTAAACTCCAGCTCCCCATATGTATCTTCAAAGTCCTCACCACCACCCTTGGCTGTTCCTTCTACTGTCCTAAAAGGGATGATGACTGTGCCCCGGGCACCCGATGTCCTCAAAACCTTGACTTCCATAACACCAATACTTTCACTGACATGAATGGTATCACATTCAAAAGTGAAAATTCCTGCATGGTCATCATCCAAGATGGTTACTGTGGCCACACAAGGGGAAGCCAGGACAGCCCGTGGCAAAGGAAGACTATTGAGGATGGCGGGGGGCATCCCCTCTTCCAGCTGCTCCTCTTCTACACGGACATTACTCAGTCTCACGAAGAAGTGTTCATCCTCTTCAAAAATGTCATCATCGATGATGCCCACGGAGAACTCCTTCTGGGTCTCTCCTGGCTTCAGAACCACAGTGCCTTCTGTGAACTCATAGTCAGCCCCTGCATTGGCAGAGCCGTCCTCTGTTTTGTAGTCCACGTACATAGTCTTGGATATATCTCCCCCTTTCCTCACCACAGTCAGGAGGACAGCTCCACAGTTCTCCAGGCACTGGTAAGAGCATGGGTCAAAAAAGACCTTCGAGGCGAAGTCCTCAGGCTCATCAGTATGCACCTCACTCATGCTGGTGGTCTTCTTGGCTTGCTCTGCTGCATGTTTCTTAAGTATATTGCCTGCACCAGTCATCATCCGGGTGGCTTGGATGCGGTAGAAAGCACGGCTCTTCTGTTGGTGGGAGAGAGCATAGTAATTGGCCATCTCCACCAGCTGATCTAAGTCTTTTTCTGGGTGTTTTTGCTTCAGATCCTTAAGAATTCGGATCATTTCCCTGCGAGATTCATCTACCTCCTTTCCTTCCAAGGGTATAAGGTTCCCATCCAGGAAGTGAGAATTCATCATTTTCCCATCCATCTCAATGCCCTTAGGGTGTTCACCCTCTGTCTCAATGATAATTCCTCGGTGTTTATCGGTGCGGTATCTTTTGTGCATGTATTTGTAGAAGAGCAGTCGCTTATCTGCCACCCAAGCCAGCAGGACACACACTGGAAAGAAGAAGAGAGTAAGGAGGCCTTCCCAAACCTGGACCACACCAGGAGAGAAGACTGCCAGGATCATGTAGAGCCAAATATAGGCAAAGATGCTCCAAGCAGCCGTGACAAAGAAGACTCGAAGGTGCTTGATCTTGCGAGTCTCCCCATCGGGGATCACATAGACACAGATGCCAATGATGATGAACATGTTGAAGGCCGCACTGCCGACAATGGTAGACGGTCCCAGATCACCAGCAATGAACCCGTGACCACACACCTCAATTAAAGACAGGAGAATCTCCGGAGCAGAAGAGCCTAGGGCCATCAGGGTCAGGTTGGAGACAGTTTCATTCCATACCCGAATTGTAGTTGTGCTGGTCTCTCCATTGGGCTTCTTGATTGTCACCTCCCTCTCTTGGGAGGTAATAACTTCAATAGATGCCATGAACCGGTCAGCAATGATAGACACTCCAAGAAACATGTATATCAGGGCCACAAAATAGACAATGACCCTTGCAATCTTGTCCCCAAGGGAAGGGTTCTCTGGATACCAGATTGGCAAGATGACACCCTCCTTGCAGTCTGATGACCCTGAACAGGACTCATTGTTCTGTCCTGCACTGGGCACATCCCTCAAGTCACCAGCCTCTGCTCGAAGACCATTCAGGAAGAGCACAAAAGTAACCAGCCCGAAATGGAGGAAGGCAGAGGTGAGAGGCTGCAGCCGTAACCACGCCATACACAAGACTTAGGCTCTGGCCCCACCACAGCACCAATGGTCTTCCCAACAGGCCTGAGACCTAGAGAAAAATCAGAGAGGCAGGAAAAGGCATGAGAAAAAAAATAGGGGCAACAACTGGCAGGTTCCCACCAACACAAATGGATGGTTCACCTCGATTGACATATGGCACTGACATATGGGGCCGTCTCTCACTTGGAAAATAGATGTCAATGGGAGACACAAATAGCTTCTCTGGCCTCAAAAACCATCTGGTGGAGATTCAGTTGAAGAATGGTTTGAAATAGCTGGCAAGACTAGGGATAGAAATCCAAGTGATACCTCCTAGTCCTGAGCTGTAGTTCCACTTGTCCCTAGAATCAACTTAAAGAAGAGGCTGATTCCCCATCTTCCTTCTTATTTGCACTATTGCTAGAAATTTTGGTCTTTTTTGCCCTGTGTTCATACTCAAGAACCTTGCACAACTCAGGTTTGCAAGTATGTGTGCTGAATTGAGCATGTGATTCATGGGCTGGTCCCTGGTATAGCACACCTTGCTCTGGGTGTGATTGAGCTCTTGTGGGTGAAAGCTCCTTCCTCAAATACGAGACTTCTGGAGACAGCCAGGAGTTCTGAGGCTTCCTGTAAAAAGAATAATAAAATTCATTTCACAGTGAATGTTGCAATGGGTGCCTCAGACACTGTCCACTGTGCCTTTCGGATTCTCCACCTGTTAAACCTATTTAGAACGGGCTATGAGTATGGCGATCATTCAGCCACTGAACTCCACATGAAAACATGGAAGGGGCCAGGCAGTAGAAATTATTACAAATAAAACCCAGGAATGGGTCTCATATACAGTTTTTTAAAGGTGAGGTGAATCTGGGAATAAATTACAGCTTCATCGGTTGGACTCCAAGCACTGAGTGGTGACTGTGCATGCAAGAGACCAAAAGGAGACTCGGTATTTTCAGTTGAGGCTATGAGCTTCTGATCATTTGAGGCTATTTGACCTTTCACTTACTGGCCCACTCAGAAAACAACCAAGCAAACTTCTTTTTAAATATATATAAGCAAGCCACCACCTTCCCTTCCTTAGAATCTTATGAAGTGTAACTAGTAATGTAGGACCACAGACTTCTGTTTGTGCAGTACCTTAAAGGTTTCAAGGTCCCAATTGTCCCCATTGGCTGTGCTTGTTCACTGGTTCTCATTTCTGAAAACAGCACTCCCCACGCCGGCCCGCCCCCTGTCTACCAGTTATTTGTGAGAGATACCGCACATGCAAACATTCCTCTCTGTCCTGTTCTGCAGTCAGTTCAAACTAAGTCCTATAAACTTTCTTCCCAATCTTAACCACAATCGTCATGGTCCAAACCTCTACTGCTCCTTATCCCATGGACCTGCACAGTAAGTAGCCTTCCAGCTTAAAGCCCCACTTCAACTCTTGCCTGAAACTAAACCTCAATTCTGCTTTCCTTGCTCGGCTGTAGTGATATTGGGATTCTGGGATTCAAACTTAGGACCCCACACATGCTAGACAAATACTCTATCACTGAGCAATATCCCCAGTCAAACATAGTAATAACAATAATAAATAAATAAATAAACAAACAAACAAGCAAAAAAAACCAACCAAACAACAACAAACAAATAGATCTAAGCATGTCACTCCCCTAGTTGAAGCTTTCGTGGCTTTCTTCTTGCTCTTCATATAAATCCTTGACTCACTGCTGTGACCAGCCAACCCTCACAGGAGCCACCTCTTTCATTATCTCCCCAGTTCATCCCCTGTCACTCTCTCACTACATTTTAACAATGCCCTTCCTTCATTTCACCCTGATTAGACAAGCTAGCGTCTGCCTCAGAACTTCTGCCCATGCCATTATTCATACTTGAAAGGAGAGTTTCTTCTTTGTGCTTTCCAATCACAACGACGCCCTGTATCAACTGTCACTTTCCGAAACAAACAATAACTTCCTCTCATTGATAAAACCGGGTGGGCTTTTTTTCCTGTTATTTACTCTCATTGGATTCTTTCCCTCTATGACATTTTTAGATACTTTGAAATTTTATGTTTCTTTTTTATTATTTAGATGAATTATGTCTTATCCGTTAAGCTGAGATGACATAAGAACAGGGGTTGGGTCTCTCCTATTAACTGTGGAATCCTAAATAGAGGTTGGCGGTGTTCAGTAAATGTGTGCTTTTGAAATGAATAAAATGTAGCTATCAAAAAAGCTTCCTGAGAGATCAATCAGCCTTCTTCAAAAACTATTTTATGATCTAAATTATAGCTAATTTCTTTGGGAATATATAAAGATCTCATAGACAAATCATTACTCGACTTTAGAGGTTGGATGGGTTCTCTTTAAAATTCTAAAACTCACGCACAGTATCCAGTGCATAGTATTAACTACAAAGGTCTTCCTTCCAAGGAACTATGGATTAACTCCCCTTTATACTGCCCAGGACAGTAGCCTGGCTCATACTAGTCCAGAAACAGTTCCTCAGAACAGTGGCTTAGTCCTCTGCCTTAGACATAACTCAGGGGATAAAGGACCATGGGGAACAGTGAGGTTCGGCATCACAATTCAAGGTTAAAAATGGTCTTGTGCCCAGAGATCCCTGTCACAAGTCTGACACTCATTCAGCCTCGGGAATGTGGACAAAGGAGGATCTTGGCCTCTACTTTCAAAACTCCTGACTTAGTGGATTCTCATCCCCATGAAGGAGGAGATGGAGCTGAAGCAGTTTTTGAATCCATAGCCCACAGTGACAGAAGGTGGCATCCCCAAGTGAGAGAGGACATGGGGCATCACAGTGGTTGTTACCCTGATCAATAGGGTAAAGGCAAGAGCTCTTACTTATTCTTAGAACGCAGCCAGAAACTCAAGAGGGCCCTGTAGACACACCGTGGTATGGGGTTTTCATGCGGAATAAGCACATGGTCCCTGGGCCGGAACAAGAGGATGGTTCCTTGAGAAAACGTGCTGGAGGCAAGAACAAAAGGAAAAGAGAGCAAGGGAACCGGCTAGTGAACAGCTATTGAAGTCCAGTGTTTGGAGTCCAAGATGGAAAATACTTGGAGTGCCTACTAGTCCTTTCTGGTCCCACCAGGAAATAGACTGTGGCTGTGATATTGTGAGATTGTCAGAGGACCACTGCAATGGCCAAGGAAAGCATCTGTTTATTTTAATGCCATTGGCCTAGACCCAAACACAAACTGAGACAGATTCTAACCTGCGAGGCTATCTCCTCGTCCTCTTAAAAACCCAGACTCGGGAATAGGACTCAACTTGAAAAATAAATTAACAGTAATTGCTACTTAAAGTACTTACTGCATATATCATGCTACCTTTAGTATTTATAAGAACCCTATAGAGTTAGTGATACTTTTATTTTATTTTATTTTATTTTTGGAGAAAAGTGGGTCTTTTTTAAATTATTTACTCAAAGTGTAAGGCAAAAAAAGAAATCAAGAATATGGCCAAAACACACAGGGAAATGGAATAAAATGTACCGTTTTGACTGCTCGGTTTTATGAAAATGACCAAGTTTGGTAAATGGTAGATGGGAACATTGGTGGCACCAGTCTGCTTCCAGTCTGGTGTGAACCCAGGAGCAACGTGGCTGTGTCACTGTTCCCACATAGAAGACACTAACCATTTGACAGCGCTTCTGAGTCCCCAGGCTTACAGGGCTATGCTGGCTGCCTGCTCCTCACACCCACCCAAATACTCTTCTTCTCGTCACTCAGCTTGGCAAATATTGACAAAAGCCTGCGATTTGCCACTACATGCCAGTGGGTAAAATGAAAACTGAGACAGTGTTTGCCCACAAAGGTACACTTGAGTAGGAGTGGAAAGACGTGAACATAGTCAGCTTTTCTACGAAATGTAGGGTGAGGACAGAATGCCGTGGATACTCAGGGAGGTGCTGAGCCAGCTTGGGATTCAGGGAGGCGGCTCTGAAGGAGACGATCCCTGAAATAGGTCTTCGAGCTTTAAAAGAAGAAGAAGAAAAGCAAGTAGGAAGGGCATTCTGGTTAGAGAGAAAGGTCTAGGCAAAGATACAGAGGTTTGAGGAAGACCACCGTGTGCCTTGGATTACAAGGAATACAGTGTAGGGAAGAGGAGACAGACGAAGCCAATGGCAGGAGAGAGGACGTTCTCCACAGGGTTTCTACAGAAGGCCGAGAAAATAGGTTTCTATCCTAAGATAAGGAAAACCAACGATGGGATTTTAAACAGGAGAATGATGTGGTCCGATTTGTATTTTTTTTTCTTTTTTTCGGAGCTGAGGACCGAACCCAGGGCCTGAGCTGAATCCCCAACCCCCCCCCCCGATTTGTATTTTTAAAAAATCCATTTTCCCCAAATCTTAGGATGCCTGTAGGAGAAGGGTTATACACAATATATCCTGGGCCTGAGCAGACGCGAATGAAAAAGAAACTATGTTCTATTCAACACAGAGTGACCCTCTGCCCCCATTCTGCTCCCTCATGTCCTGGCCCAGCCCATGACCTCCTGTCTGTTTCCTGGCTTATTTTCCTAATGTGCTGCCCCACAACTCCCAGGGCCTTCTGCAAGGTGTCTCTGTCCTCAGCAGTGGGTCCTGACATCTTTTAATATCAATGACAAATTTAATTAAAATCACTGTTCCTCTGCCCATCCAGATCATTAATAAAACAATGCCGCCAGGCCAGACTGAACAATTCTCCCTCCTGCTACGCCCTCCACGTTCTCCAATGGGAACAGAGCTTAGGGCCTGTCACCAGCCTCGGTAGAGTCATCCTGCTCTGCTTCTAAATCTGGGCCCCTGCACAGGCGTCACAGCCAATTTACATTAAAGTTATAGATGCAGCCGGCCTGCACTTGCTCTGACATGGCATCTGGGTGCAGGCACATTGCAACGTGGCCTGTGTTTTCTCTGCCCACCTTGGGGGAGGGGCAGCATTTGAGTAGAGTCCTTGTCTCCAAGCAAGACACAGTGAGAAATGCAGCCACTCACTCCCTACTCTGTCTAAAGGGTATGACAGACAGATATGTCTTCTAATGTTTAGATGGCCTGGCTGACACAATAGAACCTGGGTCCATGGAGGGAAACATAGGGGTACACAATGCTTTCCCTGCACTATTATTTCTCCTCATCTTCCCAGGGAAGAAGGCTCTTTCAGATCCATTTTGCAGATGGCCCATTAGAGCTCAGAAAAGCTAAGTAATTTGAGCAAGGTCACAGTTGCTAAGGAGAAACATAGGCATCTGGATTTTGGACGTCTGCTTCTGCAACACATCATAGTGGGTCCCAGCTTTGGGGGATCCTTTGGGCAAGAACCCAGATAGAACAAAATGAGTCTTTCTGGATGATTCCACAAACCTGGAGGTTCTACATGCCCCGAGGTATGCAAAAATGGAAAGCCTTGGATTTGAAAGCACAATGCAAGATGATTCCTAGTTGTATCTCAGTGAATGGGAGACCCATGGTTCTCTCAGGGCAATACCTGAATCATCTATAAAGCTCAGGTTGGGTCCGAAAGCTTTTATAGTTATCTAGCTCAAGGATGCTTTAATCACTGGGAAGGTACACATTTAAGTGAGATCAGCCCACAGCAGTAGAAGAGCCAGGCTTGGAGTTTAGACTCCCAAAGAGAACTGTGGTTAAAGACTAAGACAAGGGATGGTGGTAGGAACAGAAGGCCAAGACAAGGTCAAGGTGAGTCTTCATTTGTAAGCAACTGTTCTTTGTTGATTTAGGCCCAGACACTGTGCTAGTAGTTGGGGCACAGCCATAAATGAGTATAATTCACATCAAACCTTATGGAGTTAACCTTCTGATGAAGGATGGAGATAAACAGAGATAAGAATAATTGATTATAACCATAACCAGGGAAATCATGAATACTCTTTCCTGTTCTGCTCTGAGCACACAGGTAGGTGGCTATCTGGTGGAAACATGGGAAATGGCTGAAGTACGGTAGAGCTTTAAAACAATGTGGATAACCTCACAGCAACACAGGGAGCAATAGTTCATGGCTCTTCCTTCTCCAATCTCATGAAAATGTCATCTTTCGCCTTCTCTTGACCTTCTCACATTTAAATGGCACCTCACATGTATGGTGATGTTATGGGACCCTGCAGACAATCTTCCAGGAAACCACACACACTAGAAAAGAAAGTCCATGGACAGAGCAGAGCTTCTGTCTCCTCATAATGTGTATGAATCATGAACTTTAAAGGGACAATAAAAAAATGATCACATGCATACATTAAGAACATTCAATGCCTGGCACTGTGCTAGCAACCTTTGTATCATCTATTTAACACCTCACACAATGAGAAGAGCATCATTCTGTGTTTTAGAAATGAAAATATAGGGGCTCAGTGATTTGATAACTCACAAGAGATCCATTAGCCAAGCGTGTGTCACGTGTGAGCTTTTAGACTCAGTATGTCAAATGTAGAGTCTGTTTCTAAGCTCCAGGGAATGAGAGGATGGTGGAATAGTGTACCAGCCTGGGTCTCAAGACACTCTACTTCTTCTGGGAAGCATCCCCTAATGATGTACTCCTCTTCTGCTTTAAAAATGACTTATTCGTTTTGTTAAGACTTTGATTAGCCCAGAAGCATGTTTACACTGTCTTGAGATTATCTGTGTACGGGCACAATGTCTAGATTTTTCTGGAAGTTCCATGAGGAATTAGAACTCAGAGACGATTTTGTTGCTTAACTTTTCTTTTTAAAACGGTGTTTATTTTTTGCACGTATGAGTATTTTGTCTACATGTGTGTGTGTATGTGTATTATCCACAAGAAGTACCTGTGAAGGCCAGAACTGGGCATCAGATTCCTTGTTACTGGAATTACAGACAATTCTGAGCTGCCACGTAGGTGCTGGAAACCAGATCCTCTACAAAAATAGTGCTATTAATTACTGAGCGATCTATCCATCTTGTTCTCAATGAAAATCTACTAATAGTGGTTGAGATGTTGAACTTTGACATCCTTTGTCACTATAAAATTCCATGACACAAAGATACATTATAATTTACTAAAATCCAGATAATCTGGGCCATCACCAATGCCAGGAACATTCTGAAGACCTGGGAGGAGTGGGGCCTCTGCATAGGTTAAGTTTGCTTTCCTGTATATGAATCTACATTTTCCCATAGTCCTCCTAGTCTACATTCTAGAGATGTCTGTGCATCAGAATAACTTGAACTCTGAAAAGTGTAGAAATATAGATTCAACCTCAGCTCTAAGTTTAGGCTTCCTAGTAGTAGAGCCTAGGTATTTGTGTTTTTATAAAGTTCTTCCATCGATCTTTGCGATGTTGCTAAGTCTGAGAGTCTTAAGTAAGAAAATCAGAAGAAATGCCTTCAAAAAAGTTTTTCATAAGAAAATCTTAATAAAGAAAAATATACATATCTCAGAGATTTCAACCATTAAGGATTTTCTTGGACCAGGAGAACTTCCACTTGATCCACAAGTAATTACAATTAAGTCTTGCTATATAGTAGGCAAGCATCTGACCTTCAAGGACTACTATTTGCTTTCATGATTTGATAAGGACAGTATTCGCCATCTACATAAGGATATTTTCTCTTTGCTGCTCTCTCTAAACATGTCATTTTATACTTTTACTGAAAATACATAAAAATAGAATTCTCTTATCTTCACAGGAAAGGGATGCTGTTCACTTGTTTACAGCAAATGTATTTCTAGTTATGTTTCCTTTTAGAGATAACAACACAGGTCATCTCTCCCTTCTGTGAGCTTTTGGTTTATTCGGTCACTCACAAACTCATGCTTGTATGCAGCTTAGTTGTGTGACACAGGCTGGCTTATTGAGAGAAGATTAAACCTTTGTTCTAAATTTATTTTTCCCCACCCACAAACTAAAAATTAGAAAAGTAAGTTCTAAGAGGGCTTAGGGATTTTTCTATGAGATTTCTGTATCCTCATTGCCTAAATTAGTGTCTAGCATGGAGTAGATGTTTAGTATAGATTTATTGAATGGATATGCAAAAAAGACTTAGTAAGAATCATATCCAAAGATTTCCCCAACCCTTGGCAATGTTCAACTGGAGGTTGGAGAACCATCTGTCAGGGAGGCTGTGAGCGAAGATTTCCAAATTTGAGTAATATGAACAAAAATATAATCCTTCTTGAGAAGCACACATTGCATTGGAGCAAAGTGACAGAAACCTGAATAATTAGGACAAAGCAAGTACTATACTTGGGAGTCCATACAATCATGTGTCAAGAAAATTTGAAGAAAGGGTTAGAATGGCATGGGATCATTGGAACCAGTTCTATGATCCAGCTAACATTGTATCTATGACTTGAAAACTGAATGGGGTACAGCTATGTGAAAGCCAATGTACTGACAACATGGGTAGCAGGAAGCCCATGCTAGAAGGAAGGTGTGGAAACTTGAATAAGCACTTTGCATTTAGGGAAAGGCAGACAATGTATTGTAGAAGAGGACATCGGAAAACTGTGGAAGTAGGTGGGGTATCTCTAGAATTCATGAATGCCTGGTCAAAGAATTTGGGCATCACTTGGAGAATAGGAGAAGCAATATAGGCTGAAAGTTTTTTAATCAGAGAAGAGATAGGATTAGTGTTTTCTTTTAGACAAGCAGTCTGCAGTGGTAGCAGCATGGAAACTCCATGGACAGACAAAATCAGGGCCAGCGTAGGCTCTTTCAGCACTAGGCAGGAGAGGGGAGAGAACCAGATGCTGAGGAAGACATAGGCTTCAGAGACACTCAAGTAGAATCAGTCTAATCTGGAGAACAGTGCCATCAAGGTGACAGGGAAAGAAAGGAATGAGGAGTCGCAGGGCGATCATCACACACAGCATCTTCTCCATCAGCACTGGCCCTCCACTGCTCCATCTGGCTCAGAGATCCAGGCTCAAAGAGATGGAAATTGGAGGAATCAGCACAAAGACATCCAAGTCATACACCCCTACTGAACTTAGGACTTCATGGAACACTGGACAAATAAGACCAACAGGAGTTCTCAGCTCTCCAGGAAGAGGGCAGGAAGTCCTTGGAATTGAACCAAGGCACAAGTGTTCTCCTTGGTCTAAAGGAGGTGAAGGGCTGTTTGTTGATTCAGTAACCCAGATATGATAAACCTTGGAGATACACAGATGAGGGAGTGCCTGTTCCCATCCTCACCAAGCTAACAGAAGTGTACACAAGGATAGTATCTAAATCAAGCAAAAGGTCCAGGGACTTAAAAACACTGATTAGGGACATCAGAGAAGGGGTGGGGTTGGACACCCTCTGTCTATCAAAAATAAGAATGTAGTTCATGCAGAAGGAACTAAATGTATGGAATGTGTCCCTCCTAGGAAGTAGTGCTGGGAGGAATTTTTTTTAAAGTACAAAATGTTAAGATTAACTAACCCAAAGTCAAGTCTGAGGACAAGAAAGCTTAATCTGGTTATTGGTTCATGGGTAGTGGGTGGTAGTGGTTTTGGTATCTGCTGGGTATTCGTTGTATGCCATTAAACTTGAAGGTTCTTTAAAGATCATACTGCCTGCATACGTTCTCACGATATACTGGGTACAAACATGTGTCACACTCTGGTCTAACCTCTACCCAATGAGAACTACATACCTTGCCTTGCCTACTGCAACAGTACAACAGCTGCCAGTCATGCCCCACCCCTTACAATCTTCGTTCCACAAAACAAGATGATTTTTTTTTTCCTGAGACAGGGACTTACTGTGTAGCCCACACTGGCCTTGAACTTACTATCTTGTTTTAGTCTCCTGGTGCTGGGATTACAGGCTACTGCTACCCAAACCAACCAAAAATGTCTTTTAAAAATATCTACTGCTGAGATCACGTCGTTCCTTGCATTCCTGCTCTTCTGGAAATTCTTTTCCTCTTCTAATTATGAATTGTCCAACTTTACCTCCTATTGATAGGCTTTAAGCTCCACTAAGATAAGGTTATCTAATATTTCTAGCAAAAGCTAACTATGGATCTAACTATGGACATAGCCACAAATGTCACTTTTTTTCATTTCACTCAGGTCTCAGATGCCACCTTCTTTGCCAGGCTTTCCCGTTCATCCTATCCTGGACTCTGTCATATCATGTTTCATATCTTTCTGTAGTGTGTAGTTTTAAAAACCGATCCACGCTAAGTCCAGCTAGGCACAGACAGTTTCGCCCACCTCCATCAGCCAGCCCTAAGCGGCTGTCTTTCCCTATTTCCTGAGGCCAGTCTGCTGCCTAGCCACTCACACTTCCCAGGCCATCCACCTGCTGTGGCTGGCCTACTGAAAGCCAACTACCGGCTCGCTCAGATCCCCTTAGTCCCGTAAAATGATAGCACTAGAGACTTGTAATAGAACAACCAGATTTACAACAATAAATCTCCAAGCCCAAAATGCCTGCACGAAGAACACAAAATGCAATTGATATAAATACAATCCATACATCTAGATGGGACAAATGTACCCTACATTACTCTATTGCTCATAGGTAAAATCTCTAGCTTCAGGCCATGTGGCCCCAGCCCATCTTCTTCTTCTGTCTTCTCTCATCCTCCATCTCCCTCCCCATCTCCCTTTCGTTTCCTTCCTCTTTTTCCTCTATAAAACTTTTCCTTCCACTGTCCAATCACAGGCTCTAGCCTTCTCCGGCCAATTAAGATCTCACATGACTTCACCTGAGTCTGTACAACCCTCTTAAGGGAACAGAAAATACAAACAACAATCCACAACATCTTTCATAGCACAGATCACTTGCTGAACACATTGTTCGTTTTCTTGATTTGTTTGTTGACTTAGGGAATAAAAAATTCTATCTGGGCAAGGAATGTGCCCTCTCCACTCAGCACAGTGCTTCAGTCTGGCATAAGGCGGGCCCAGTAAGTATTTATTGAATGAATGAATTAATGAATACTGACTATAGGATTAAGTGATTCAGAAATCATGTATATTGAGAGGAGATAGCTAATGCCCCCTCCAAAAGCACTAGGAGAACCATGTGGTTTTGGAGCATAATCCAAATCACCACAGTTCCCTCTCTCAACTCAAGCCTTCTTCTTGCACCCCCTTCCAGAGTATATGATAAAGACAACCAATATTTATACTGCATCATTTATTTAACAAAGATTTAGCCAGTTGATGTGCCAAGAGTTTACAAAGACCTCCTCCCTTCTCCCTTGAACCATCTCGTCAGCTGCCAAGGTTTCTACACCAGTAAGTATGGAGCCAAAACCAGACCTTCCTCCTCTAAGTACATAAGTCTCCTTGTACCAGGCCTGAAGGAGTATGTTCGATGAGGAAGGGCCAAGAAAAAGCAAAGCCTGAACTGAAAGGACATTGGGGTAGAGGATAGACATGTGAGAAACACCGAGATGTCTCTTTTCTTCCTGACCTTGGCTGTTTCAGAGCGTCCACCTCTAGACTCCAGTGTTGACGTTATTCACGGAGAGGGTGCTGACATCCTTCTGACTTGTGGCTGAGTGGCACAGGGAGGCTGGAACACACAGTCCTTCATACGAGTTTTCTTCAGCCTATTCTCCTGAAGCTTGGTTCATTTTAATGCCATTTCATTCAGCTGAAGTTTCAAACTGTTGAAATATGGGATTCAGTCCTATCATCGCCTAAATGAGAAACGAATGGAGTCTGGCAAGCAGTCAGGGTCATTTCTCTGAGATATCGTTGGGGGCTTCCTTCATACAGTCAACCCCAGTGGTGTGTGTGGGCCTCCCATCACAATGAGCAACTTCTAGTTGCTGCCTTTGAAACTGTGCTCTTATTATCTTAATTCGCTTCGTGATTCCCTTTAAGTTCACCCTCCTCTCCTTAGTTCCTTCTGAGGAGCAAAAAGGAACAGGCATGAGGGGGTTCCTCCTGCCTGACTAGCAAGGGAGTATGGCCATGTGGGTAGTGTGGGTGGAGCTTAATGAAGGCCCCAAGGCATTGTTTGTAACAGCTTCTTAATAGTTTGCATAGTTTTTAATGTGTCCCCTTCTTCCAGGGGGAAGAAGTGTTAAGGTTGAAACAGGATGGCTGGAGTATTTGGGGGCCTAGAGCACTGCCAGTTATCTTGAGAAAGCCCTAAATTATTACAAGAGAAGGCAACTCAGGACTGCGCACTGAGGAAGATCAGCTAAGGTTCACTGAGTATTTTCAAGTCCTAAAGCTGATGGGCATCCTGTTGTAGCCAATGCACAAGGAGCTGGTAATAAGGCATAGGTACAGGGAGCTAAAGGCACATGCTCTAGGAACATCCTGACCACCAGGAAAGACTGCCCAGAAATGATGGAGAAAAGGAAAACTGGGAAGGGGATAGATTCTTTGAGCGGAAGTGGATGAGAGACCAGAGGAGAGCTCAGCCTACCAGAAGTCCAGCCAGGACATTTCTAAGGAGCTAATAGTCCATGCTGTCTGATGGAGGTGAGTATGGAGTGAGGAGAACAAATGTTCACTATAATGTGGAGTGTGAGAGGTCCTAGAGTAGACAGTGGAGAAAGGTGGGAGGTGATGAGCAATTGAGAGATAAGGAGATAGACCAATGATCACACTACAATTACAATCATTTAATAAAGGTAAGATAAGAGGGTAGTAGGGAGGGGGAAGGGGGTCAGGCGGCACTCTGTTTAGAGAGGGATTTGTGGAGAGACAGGATTCTGTGTTAAAGGAACAAGATATTCCAGATAAGAGAAGGAGTCCAGTTTAGGAAGAGAGTGGCTGCTATCAGGAAAAGAGATGGGGGGGGGGTGGGAGGGTTTCCTGGTCCTGAGAGTAGTGACAAGGTAGAAAGAGGAGCTGAGGCTCTTTCCTCTCAAAGGATTTAGAAGGTACCACCTGGAAGATAGGGTAGGATTAGCTTCTAGCCCTACTTCTGGACCCAGTCCTTACATGACCTGGCACTTTTGTGCACCCAGAGCCATTTTAATTGTCAATCGAAGTGTCAAGTATTTCCTTGGCCTGATCCATACTATGTATAAGATAGAATAAAATAGTTTTCTTAGTAGGTGTGACCCTGGACACTAGCCAAGTATCTAGGATCCTGCAATTAGATTTATCCACTTGCCATACAGTTCTTTGAAGAAATCTATCTTCATACACATGAATTTTTAAATCTAGAAGTCTTGTTCCACGGTCTCTACAGACTTAATATAAATATAAGTCCTTCTCATTCTCCCAGGCTCCTTCTGGGGGACCTTTTATATCCTCAAAGGCCTCCCCCAACTCTCATAGTTCTGGGTTTGTGCTCAGGAAGTGTGTCTTATACATCTCCAGCCATTTCTTCCTTCTGGGCTTCTTTGCCCAGGGCTGGGTTTAGAATGTCTATTCAAGACACTTGAACAAATGAACAGTCAAACATAAACCAACCTCATTAAAGAAAAGCAGTGGACCCCCTTCATTGAAAGAACATGGTAGGGCTGGAGAGATGGCTCAGCCACTACGGACTAGGCTCATAACCAAATGTCTAAGAGCACTCGAGTTTTCAAATGAAAACAGAGGAATCCCTTTCTCCACCAGCCTACTTGGGGACCTATAGAGACTTCCCATTGGCTCTACATCCCAGTGTCAGCCAGTTTCTGCATATCGTATAAAACAACAATTTGATCCTTTACTTCTGGAGTTAAAACCTTCCTAATGCCTCATTGGAAAACTGCCATGCATTTCCTTAGCATGGAGTGCAAGCCCTTCACAGCTTGACCCTGTTTCTCTCTCTTCTCCCTGCTTTCAGCAAAACTAACCTGAACCCGTACTTCCTTTCTGGTTTAGCTGTTCCCCGAGCCCCAAGACCCCGAGGAGAGGTGATCATTTCTATTTACTTCCACTGATCTGCCATTGCCCCTCATGGGGCAGAAATCACTTTATACAGTAATTGCCTATTCACTGCTTGGTTGTACCTGGGAGGATGTATGTTTATGAGGAAAGGAACCGTTTTATTTTGCCTGCCTCTGTACCCAGCTCTTGTCTGGCAGGTGCTTACTGGTTGCTTGCTTGTTCAATAAACGTCTCCCCGAGAGAAGAAGTAAAGGCTTTCTCTTTTGGAGAAAATATTTCACCCTCTAGGCAAAACAAGTGCTTGAGTGAGGGGAGTTACCCATCTCTACTCATCAAATGTAGCGATGTGAAGGGAAATCAAGATGGTAGCGTCTTCCAAATCCTGATTGAGGGCAATGGCTATACCACACAGGGTGGGAAACAATACCACATTATTGCCTATGGACAATATCCACCACTGTGACCCGAGATTTCATACACACACGCACACTCACACCCGCACACATGCACGCACGCGCGCACACAAAACATACACAAATTGTTCCGAATGGGAATAGAAGAGGTCTGGGGTAAGTGAATCTGGCTGTCAGCTCACTGAGGGGCCCAGTGTGAAGGGATTTTATTTTTATAGTACTACAGATTAAATAAACACTCTAATCAGGTCCTTCACCATTGAGCTACATACAACCTTGTCTTTCTGCCCCTCCCCCAAACACCAAGTTGCTGCTGCTGCTGCTGTTGTTGTTGTTGTTGTCAGTGATGGGATCTCACAGATTGCCCAGACAGGCTTTGGATTTATAATCCTCCTGCTGAGATTACAGACCTTTGCTGCCAGGCCTGGCTTGGTTTTTTTTCAAGCAGAACAAAGCCAACAGTAGCAAAAACAGTTCGAAAACTCTCCCTTCTCCCTTCTTCTACTGGGAGTAGAAGATGCCCAGAGAGGGGACGATGCAACACGTGCCTCCAATTCCATTGTTTAACCAAACAATTGCCAAGTGCCTGCTCTCTGCTGGACACAGGGATAGGCCCTGGGGATACAGTGTGGATAAAGGCAAACCTTCTTTCTTCTCTTCCTGGAGCTCATGGTCCAGGTCCAGAGCTGTGTTCCTCCCCGCTCCCTGCACACCCTCCCCCATTGCTCAGTCACACCAGTATAATTCAGCTGCATCTTAGATCACTTCAAAGTTGGGGGTTCAGATTATGGGTGTATGAAATAAGGAAATCTGGAAGAACAATAAACATTCCATTGTAGGGGGACTTGCACCACGGTCTTCCGGTCTTCAAGTAAAGAACGAACCTCTGCGATCAAGTCCCAGTTCTGCAGATACACACACACACACACACACACACACACAGAGTTCATTTATTTAAAGAGACCAGGGTGACCAGTCCCCATCCAATCACCAACACAACAAGGCAGCTTCCTCCCAAAGTTAGATCAGCCAGCCAGAGGCTGCCAGCAGGGTGGGAAGATGGGAGGTCACTGGCTGGTACTTAGTGAACTTCCCCCCCCCCACCCTCGCCACCCCACTCTGCCACCCCCACCCTCCCCATTTCAGGAAGAGCATGGCGCAGCCGCTATATTTGAAAACCCTGAGGTAAACAAGAGCACAGCTCAAGTGGATGGGGCACAACAGCTGTGGAAGATTAATCACAGGAGCTGCTGCGAGTCACCGGGTCGCTGGAGGCCTGCAGGCTTCCCTTTTGGTACCCTACCAGAAGAACCGGATGTGTTCCCATTATGTATCCACAGCCCTCCCTTTGGTGGTTTCTTGACCACCCAGGAGCTGGGCACCTGGTGCCCAGCTGCAGCGTACATTTCTGATAAATTGCACCCAATTTCAATCTTTCTGCCTGGAAAACCTTAACACCAAGCGTTCAGATGTTTGTTTGTTTGTTAATTGCCAAAAGAGAAAGAGAAAGAGAGGGAGCGGATAGGAGGCAAGCAGTGAGTGAGGAAATTTACAGCACTGCATTAAAGGCATTTGTTTTATGCCCCCCCCCTTTCCCGGTTAAAAATAAAACACAACGAATGAAAAAGAAAAACTACCTCCTTCACTGAAAACCCTCTAGCAAATCATTTTCATCCTCTGCCCCAGTGTGGCTTGGGTCCTCAGGGCAGGTCAGCTAGGGCCTGCAGAAGCAGCCTGGCCTTAAAATGAGGGCTCCTGGGTGTGTAGTGTGTGTGTGTGTGTGTGTGTGTGTGTGTGTGTGTGTGTTGAAGGAAAAGGGGAGCTTAGTTATACACTTTCACAGCTCTCCACGCAGCCCTAGATCTCTCAGACTACGGGGTACCCTTTGGCCCAATAGCCCTCCGGGGCTGGAGGGAAGGGGGTGCACTGGGGCTGCGGTTATGGGCCAGCAGCGATGGAGTCCCAACATTGAGGTACGCGCGTGCGTGCGTGTGCGTTCGTGTGTGTGTGTGTGTGTGTGTGTGTGTGTGTGTGTGTGCGTGCGTGCGTGTGCGTTCGTGTGTGTGTGTGTGTGTGTGTGTGTGTTATCGCGCGCATGCGCGCGCGCGCCAAGGGAATAACGCGGTCCCCTTCCTAGCCTCAGAACCAGGTGGGCACTCAGCCCAGGAGCTCACCCCGGCGTGACACACATGCACACACACACACACACACACACACACACACACACACACACACACACACACACGGCCATGTAGCTTCCTCACTGAGCTACCCCGCCCCTAAGTCATCAAGCAGGACTGTTTCCAGTACTATGGCTCACAGGCATCTCTCACGGCACCCCCAGCACCCTAGCTTAGACACCCTCCCAGATTCTCCCCCAACACCGCATATACAACATACACTTTCCCGGCCACCCTCCCCCACTTTTTCTGGCACTAAACCCGCCGCAAGGCACCGCATGCGAATGATCTTGAGAAATAACTTATGATTCTTCTCCACCAGGGACCCTCTCGTGAGCATATCAGGCTTGGGATCTCGGGATCTCGGCAGGCATCCCCTGCCTCTGCCCTCCGGGGCTTGGGGATTGTGGGCTTATCCCATTACTCACCGATTCCCCTTAGCTTCCAGAGCCCAATGGGCAAGTAAGGCGGGCTAGGAAGGTGCACGATGCCCGCGCCGCCCGGCTCCTCACCGCCCGCAGCGGCTCATCGCCCCCGCGGGCTGCGGGCCGGCTGCAGCGGCGTCCAGGGCATGACAGTCCGCCGCGGCTGCCGGCCGGAGCTCGTGGGCTAGCAGCTGTCAGGGGGCTACCAGGCAGCGCATCTGGAGCTCGATCGCTGGGGCCAGGGAGCAGGGCGGGTTGTACGGACCCTCGGCTCCCAGCCAAGAAGCAGGGACTGCCTGAGTGGCCCAGGCAAGGCCCGGAGTCCCGGTCGCTGTCGCCTGGGGATCCCTGCGGGAGGGGCGGGACGGAGAGCAACGCGGCGCGCCCTGGCGGCTCGGAGGGACCCCGGCGGGGGCTGGCTGCCGCGTCGCCCGGGCTTTCCCCGGGCTGGGAGCGCGCGGCTCAGCCTCGCCCGCTGTCACCACCGGAGACGTCTCGGCCTCGCCGCGCACAGAGGGGACGAGCGTAGGGGCTGGTTTCTGGGCGAGCCTAGAGCTTTGCCCATTAAGCCTCCGCAAGGAGCCAAATCAAAAAGCCAATCTCCAAGCCTCCAAACTCGACGTCACCCTATCAGCTGGGAGACAGCTACACCAAATGACAAGCCGCGCATATTTAGCCTCGCGCGCGGAGGGGAGTTTTCCACAGCGCTTCTCGGCGGGCCTGGGACACCAAGCACCGACCTAGCGTTCAAAGAGCCCCGGGAGATAGAATGCGGATGCAAGCCCTACCCGAAAGCCACCAACCCAACCGTTGAGCCTGGAACCTAGAGCATCGGAGCAGACGGCTGCTGCAAGGAGGCGACTCGTCCTGACCTGGATTCCCCGAGTTGGTAGCCCTGAAGTCCCGACAGCAGGCAAGAGCTCGGCACAGCAGGCAAGAGCTCGGCACAGGCTTCCCTCTTGTCCTCGGGAGACGCAGCCGCCCGCAATCCCGAAATTAAGTCCCCTCCAAACACATTGTGGCTTTTAAATATAGCAGGGAATGATTACCCAGACAGGGTCCACCCAGGCCTAGGGGAGGACTCGAGGGGGATGGAGGTTGGCAATGTGTGTGTGTTGGGGGGGGTCCTTTTTCTCTCCCATTTATTTCCCCCCCCCTTCTTGGTGCAGAACTCACCCTGTCATTTTCTCAACCCAAGTCAAGCAAGAGCTTTGTGAGAGATGCTTGGGTGAGCACTGCTCTGTTGGCCGTGGTGTTTTTTTAAAGCTAAAAATAAAAGGGGGCTGCCTTTCAAATTGCTGCTTACTCTGGGCCTGGAGACTAGAGCAGAGACGGTCCTTTGATGCAGCAACAGAACTAGGGTTTGGGGCTTGGCTTGAGAGTAGTGTACACACACAGCCTTAAATCAGATGCCTGTAATTTCTGCTATATTTGCCACGCATGGTCCTGGTGGCAGGAGTGGGCAGACCATGCCTAACCATGAGATTGTGTGTCCTCAGTTTATTGGTGTCATCAGGCAGCCGTGAAATGAGTGGCTGCTGGTCATTTGTATAGACATCAGTGTGGAGGGGACGGAAACTGTTCTCGAAGCTTCTGCCGCCTGAAGCCAAGTATAAGAGGAATCAGACAGTGTCACATCTCCGAGAAGGGTTGGCGGCAGTGAATTTGGTTGCATTGTTTGATATCATTCTCACAGAAGGCTATGAAATACACGCAATTACTACTTCCACTTTTCTGTCGACCTTTTGTCTAGAAGTTAAACAGCTATCCTAGGGCGGCATGTAGCAGAGTCAAGGATGGGAAAGGGTTGGGGGGACCACCTGGAGTCGTGCTGACAAGCAGCCAGTGTCAAGCAGCCAGTGTGATACCACAAACAGCATGTACAACCTCCAGCTCCCGGACACCAACCAGGGAGAAGTCAAAGCGATTGTGCGTATAGGAGGTAGAAAGGACTGGAACTTGGAAGGAAATATACTCTTCTTTTTTGGGGGGGGGGTGTGAGGGGAGGGTCAGTGCAGTGTTCTTTAGCAAGTCAGGAGGTGATCCTATCCTGAATTTGGGCTCTGCATGGATTGCTGGAAGTGCTTTCAGACAGTTTATGGGCCTTGAATTTTGGTGCTTCCCCCCCCCAGCTGGGGACCCAACCCAGGGCCTTGCGCTTCCTAGACAAGCACTCTACCACTGAGCTAAGTCCCCAATCCCGAATTTTGGTGCTTTTTAAGGGCTCAGATTCTGGTGTTGTAGTACTTCAATGATTTCAAAGGGTGTGAAGGTTTCAGACCCACCAGGCAGCAGGATTGGCCTTGTGTTTGTCCTCATGGAGCAGCAGGGTGTCTAAATAGGCTGCAGTCAAAATGAGAGGGATGGACAGATGATGTGCAAACTGGGCCAGCTTTTAGGATAGGTAACTTTTAGGCATACCTCAACTCTTTTATAAAAGTGAGAGCTGCTGTGACTCAGGGCTTTTCCTGGAATATGGCCGTGACTGGGGGTATAAATGAAGAGATGGGTATAAGGATGTTTGTAGTGGTACTTAGTACAGTAAAGAAACTGCAATCATCTGAAGGTTTTTCAACAAAATTGAGGTAATAAACCACACTGCAATGACACAGTACCATATAAAATATTGGTTGGTGGGGAGTCCTCCACCCTCCAAGTAAAAATGTTGATGGGCTTGTGCAGACAAGCACAGATGCTGTTCAGTTCAAACATGAAAGATGCTGATGCAGCATTCTGTGTATTGACATGGGAAGGTTTCCATGATGTATGAGAAGGAGGGAAAAAGGTAGGATGGGGAAGGGAGGGAGGGAGGGAGGAAGAGGGGGAGGGAGACAGGGAAGGAGAGAGGGAAGGAGGGAGACAGGGAAGGAGAGAGGGAAGGAGGGAGACAGGGAAGCAAGGAGACAGACGAGAGAGAGAGAGAGAGAGAGAGAGAGAGAGAGAGAGAGAGAGAGAGAGAGAAGGGGGAAAGGGAGGAGAGGAGAGGAGAAGAGAGGAGAGGAGAGAGAGTGAATATGAATGCGTAGCTATGCCCTGTCAACATAAAAATACATAAAGTATTTCAAGTTGCTGTTTTTTGGTGGTAGGGTTTCTAGTGGTATATTTTCTTTTTAGATAAACTTTATTGAGGCATAACTTAAGTGCAATCAAACCACTTGTTTCAAGTGCACAGGTTGATGGCTCTGTGGCACTTTGGATGTTCAGTGTCCTGGCAAAATAAAGCCTTGCTTCTAAGGTGCTATTGAAAGGCTAGAGGTGCTAATGGGTGGAGGGTTACCAGGAAGTCTTTAGGTCATTAGAGAGGAACTCTAATGGGAGGGGAAGGCTGGATAGGTGGGTAAAGTACTCACCATGCAATCGTGAAGATCTGAGTTCAGATCCTCCAGAACCCATGTAATGCCTATAATCTCAGTGCTGGGCAGTAGGCAGGGACAGATAGAAGGGTCCCTGAAGTGCATTGGCCAGCTTGGTGGTTGCTATATAAAAATGAGTTTGGTCGGCAACATCAATGTAAAATCTATCTGTGATCCCCGCACTGGGGAGGCAGAGACAGGAAGATGGCAAGCCAGTCTCAAGCTACAGGTTCAATAAGTGACCCTGCCTCAACTAAGACAGAAACTGAGGAAGACACCTGACATCTCCCTCTGGTCTCTACGCATACATGCTTGCACACTATACATGAACACGTGTACACACAGAAGCTTCTGCCCTCCATACAATCTTATCTAGACTGAGAATGTTTTCAGGCTCTGAGACTTGCTGCTGAATAAGCTCACCCTCTCTAGTTCTTTCTGAACTCTAGCCGGCTGGTTCAACTCAGCTGTTCTGGCCCAAACTCCTCTCACCCAATGTTGGGAGTTCCCAAAGGAAAGGCACACGCACACAGCCTTTGTATTTTAATGGTCCTAAAAGAGCTCAATAGGGTGGCTACTTCCTTCACGTGGCTAATCCATCTCCCTCCCATATTCCCAAATTATCACTTACTAAATCCTATACTCCGTCTTCGCTGCCCTGGACACAGCTGGGCAGCCCTTCCGGAGCTGTTCTCCCTGGCTCCTACATGGCAAATGCTCTCTGTCCTGCACCTTCTCAGGCATTGTATCTCCTCTCCTCCACCCCTCCTGACAAGGTGAATCTCCTCCTTTCTCTCCCTTGGTCCTTCACTCAGGAATCCTAAAAGTCCTGCCTCTGTCTGCCCTGCCCAGCCATTGGCTACCTGCAACTCGATTTACCAATCAGAACCAACAGGGGGCAGGGTCCCTCAATGTCTCACGTGTGGATTCTCATACAATTTTAGGGACCCAAATTAACACAATACAAGTAGCCACATGCAGTCTCGATGTCCAAGGAATGCACACTTTAAGTTTTTCAGGTTTTAGTGGAATACGGCTGTGTATGGCTATGTGTAAAATATATTGACTGTCTCAACATACGGATTCATCATGGAAAGATCAATTCAAGGTAGTTATCATACCCATCACCACAAACCAGTATTATTTCTTTGTGGTGGAAACATTAACTCTCCCTGTCAGCTGTTTTGGGGGGTGGCGTAATAACAGCACATTGTTATTACTGTTCCCTGTAGACACCGAATTGTGCACTGAAACACTGGAAGGAATTCCCCTTCCCTTCCCTTTATACTGTTTCACACCACTCTGTATCATATCTGGTTTCCAGATTGGTGTCATTCTTTAAATGCTGTGTACAAGGCCATCGGGTCTCTTGGTTCACACATGCACCTAGGGATGGAATCTCTGGTGTACAGAGTAAGTGAGCATGTATCATTCGTTGACAATGGCAGTCTTCAGCTGCTTATTCTGATTCACATTCCAGCTAACCCACATTATTTTGTCACATTTTTGTCTCTGACAGTCTACTTAATTTTAGCCCTTTGGTAGGTGTATACTGAGCCTTATTCTATGGTTTTAATTACACTATCCTAGTGACTATTAAAATGGAAATATTTTCACACACGAACTGTCTTTTATGGATTCCTTTTGAGGTCTGTGAATCTGTGGTTTAATTTCCTATGAGGCTGTCTGTGTTTTCCTCGCTCTTGCTTGCAGTGTGTCTAGTCTTTGCACATTCTGGGTCAGACTTCAGATTTTTTTCTTTGCAGAAAACCCCAACCACTGAGACACATGCCCAGCCCCCTGGATGAGAGTCTTCTTGCCATAGTTTTTGTTTTGCAGACATCCTCTCACACCCTGCTATTCCCTTTTCACTCTCCATGTTATATCTTTAGATAAGCAAAAGTTCTTGCTTTTAACAAATTACACCTAGTTGGCGCTCAGAGAGTCTTATGGAAGAGTTAGGGGAAGGATTGAGAAACCTGGAGTGGATAGATACTCTACAAGAAGATCAACAGAGTCAACTAACATGGACCCGTAGGGGCTCCCAGAGACTGAGCCACTGACCAAAGAGTATACATGGGCTGGACCTAAGTTCCCTGCACATATGCAGCAGATGTACAGTTTTGGTGCTCATGTGTGTCCCCCAACAATTGGAGAGGGGGCTTACTCTGACTGTTGTCTGCCTGTGGATCCTATTCCCCTAACTGGGCTGCCTTGCTCGGCCTCAGTGGGAGAAAAAGTGCTTAGTCCTGCAGTGACTTGAGGTGCCAGGGTAGGACTTTCCAGTTCTCAGAGGTGAAGGGGAGGGGGGAAGGGGAGAGGACCATGTGAGAGGGACCAGGAGGAGAGGAGGCTATGACCCTATGACTGGGATGCAAAGCGAATAAATAAATGAATGGAAAGAAAACAAAACAAACAAAAAGTGCCAAGTTACATTTATCCTGACTTTCTTATTTTCAGTGCTTTCTGGTTGCTGTCTGTATATCTAAGGCTGTGAAGGGATTGTTCTGTGTTAGAATTTTAGACTCATACAGTTTAGATCTGGACTGAGCTAGAAAGCTAACTGTAGCCATACCTTTTTTTTTTTTTTTTTTTTTTTTTTTTTTTTTTTTTGCAACCTACTTTTTAATAAGGGTTCAACCTTTCCTGTAGCTCACCACCCAACAGAGGTAGTAGGAGAGAAAAGTTATTAGGATGTGGGGGAAATGGACCTGTTCAGCAATAGTTCTTTGGGAGAGAGCTCAATCTTCTCTGGCAGCAGTTCAGTCCTGCAGCAAACAGCAAACAGGACTCAGCAGCTGCAGACCAGTCCTCTAGGCAGGCAGAAAACAGGCTCGAACCAGCAGCCACAGTCCAGTCCTGCCAGCAAGCAGACACCAGGCAGCTGTAGTTCAATCCTGAAGAAACCACCAGGCTCACCACCGACCTGAGGTCAGGCCACAGAGGTGACAAACTGCTGCTGGAACCTCACGAGCAGTTCTTGGGCGAGCTTCTCTCCATGGCAGCTTTATCACGAGTTGAGCTCAACAACACTATGTAAGGTGAACCAATACATGCGTTAGCAAAGAATAGCAAGATGGAGGAAATCAAACCAAGGCTCAGTGCTTGTCTCTCACTGTCTGTGGGGTCATATTTTCATCATGTGTCCTTTCACTGTCTGCTATAGCCAAACATCCTTTCACCTGTGTCTGCTTCAGGAAAACAGTGTTCCACTTACATGGTTTATCAGGACATCCTTTTACCTGTGTGCCCCAGAAAAACATCATTTGACATAACTAACTTTCCAAAGAGCTACACGTTTCCACTTTAGCTAACCTGTATACAAAAGATGCTTGTAAAGTAGGCTAGGATGCTCAGTACAGTTTTTATACTAAGTCTGTGCATTTGATGTGAGGCAGGGGTAGAATGCTGTCTGTTTTCCCTGTACAAACATACACATAGTTTAAAAGAGATACGATTTATTGAAAAAAAATCTATTTCACCTTCGATATACGTCCAGTGTTCATGTTTATGTATCTGCTTTGGACGGTTTTATTTGTTTATTTTCTGCTTTTATAACCACACTCTTCTGTTTCAAGTATTAAAACTCATCTTAAACTATCAGAGTAGAGCAGGAGTAGTGTTTGCTGTGTGCTTCCTCATGAGTACCTGGGTTGCACATATGTTTTAGAATTTGGTCAGTCCTCAGAAGAACATCTACCGGGAATTTAGTCATAACTGAATTACATCTGTAGATCAATCTGGAGAGTGCTGACATATCCATGTTATTGAGTCTTCCAACACAGGAGCATGAAATGTTTATCTGCTCAGGCCTTCCACTCCTAGTGATGTCTTAAATTCCGGGATGCACAGGCCATACACGTAAATGATTTTTTTTTTGAGGTTTGTCCTCATGTATTTCAGTTTTATGATGCCAAATAAATGCTAATTTTCCTTCTAGTTCTGGTTAAAAAAAAACCTTAATGCCAAACCGTTTTTGTGCAACGCAAATAAAATTCATCATCGATACCGATCTCGTTTGCAGGGCTATGAAGTTTACTTTTAATGACATACATATCTGCAGCTGTTTCACTCTGCTTTTTTTTTTTCATGTAACTGTGTTTACAGGTTTCTTTCTTTGGAATCCTTTATTTTTCCCCCACTGGTTAGGATTTAAAATATGCTCAGTAAAAGTGGGCATGGCAGGCCTTTCTGTTTCTTTCTTCAGCTCAGTGAAAGTCCTTTCCATCTTGTCTCATTAGCCACGACATTCCTGTTTGTGCTTTATAGAAAATTTTTGGAGGAGTGGAATTCCTCTCCTCAGTTTCTTGAGATTTGTTTTCACTGTTCAGGTTTAATATCGCGAATGTGTGTTAGACATTAGCAAACCCATTTATTGAGATATCTTCTTTTATGACATCATCCTAACGTTCCTGGAGTAACCACACTGCTATGTCCTATTGTCTCTTTAAACGTATCACTCAATTTCATTCACTTGTCATTTGTTAATTTCTCTGTCTACATTCAAATCCAAGATTGGCCTGCTTTTTTTTCCTATTTACTTTGATATCAAAGTTTTTAGCTTTATCAAGCGAGCTAAGAGGTAACCCCTCTTCTTTATGCTTTGGAAGAATACTGGGGAAGCCAGTTTCTTTTTCGTTTTTGCTTATTCTTGTTTGTCTTGTTTTGAGATAGAAGTCTCACTCTGTAGCCCTGGGTGGCCGGGAATTTGTTTTGTGGACCATGCTGGCCTTGAACTCGAAAAGATCAGTCTGCCTCTGCCTCCCCAGTGGTGGGATTTAAAGTGAGTGCCACCATGCACACACATTCCAGCAGAGAGAGTGAGGCGCCACCCTAGGTTATATAACATAACCCTGTCTCAAAACAAAAAACAAAGCAAAACAACAACAAAAAAAAGAAGTTAAAAAGAAAATTTGTTATCTCGTTTGGGAGGCTGGAAGTTAAGCATAGTTTCACTGGGCTGAAACTAAAGTATAACATGTGTTGTAGGAAGAATCCTTTCTTCACCTCTCCCGGCTTCCATGGGCCTCATATTTGGCTAACATACTGTTCTGTCCTTCATACAACAACATTGCATGTAAATTTAAGGTACATGTGCACTCACTAGCTTTTATTTCAGAGTAGTAAGTTGTGTTTCTCAAAGAATTTGTCTATTTCACACATAGTCATGTTAATTGGCATGATATTGTGATAGGTTCTTTTAACTTTGTAATTAATTTTGTAGGTTAGTGTATAAACAATGGCTTTCATCATACATTTTCATACATATGTGTCATCATCCTTTGTTCCTTTTTTTTTTTAAAGATTTATTCACTTATTATGTATAAGTACACTGTAGCTGTCTTCAGATACACCAGAAGAGGGCATCGGATCTCTTTACAGATGGTTGTGAGCCACCATGTGGTTGCTGGGAATTGAACTCAGGACCTCTGGAAGAGTAGTCGGGTGCTCTTAACCGCTGAGCCATCTCTCCAGCCCCATCCTTTGTTCTTATGTGTTCCCTTCCTCCCCATTTCTAGTTGGTTCCATCTCCTCTCCCAGATAGTTCCCACTTCTTCCTTCCTCCCTTCCTCCCTCCCTCCATGCCTCCCATCTTTCCTTTTTCTTCCTTTCTGAAACAGCGTCTTTCAACATAACCATGGCTGTCCTGGAACTCACTCTGTAGACCAGACTGTCCTTGAACTCAGAGATACGACTGCCTCTGCCTCCCAAGTGCTTGGATCAAAGGCCTTTCGCCGCCACTTCTGGCCTCACTTCTGCTTTCTTATGGTATCCTTACTCAGTTTCTCATCTCACTTAAAACCTCGTCCTCCTATCTCCTGACACTCTTTCCAATGGCATACGCTCATCACAATACATAAATAAACACACATACATGTGCATAAATATAGTTTTAAATATAGGTCTTTCACATGAGAGAAAACAAGCACTATTTGTTTTACTGAATCTTGATTATTTTAATTAACATGATGATTTCCAGTTGCTTCTATTTTTCTGCAAATGTCATCTCGTTTTTTGTTTTTGTTTTTGTTTTTATTGTGGCTGCATATAACTACACTGTGTATATGTACCATATTTTCTCTATCCATTCATCTCTTGTTAGACACTGAGGCCTCTCATATCTTCAGTTTTACAAGGCACTTCCACACTGATTTCCACAGTGGTCATTCACATTTACCTACCTCGCTGTAGTGAATAAGAGAGTCCTTTCCCCTCCCATTCTCAATAGAGTTTCTTTTCCTTTTAAATTATTTTATGTGTATATGTGTTTTCTTGCAGCTGTGTTTGTGTGCCACGTGTGTATGACTATAGAGGCCAGGAGAGTGTGTCAGATCTGGAGTTACAGATAACCATGTGAGTGTTAGAAATCAAACCAGGGTCCTTGAGAAAAGCAGCCTTACCTGCCCAGCCATCTCTCCAGGCCCCTTATTTCTTTTTGTTTGGTGGATTTTTTGGTTTTGATGATAACTATTTTGACCCGAGGAGAGATAGAATTTACAAGCATTTTTAATTTACATTTCCGTGATGGCTAAAGATATTGGGCATTTTAAAAAAGAATTTCAGTCTATTGGCAGTTTGGTATTCTTGGTATATCCTGTGTATGAATCCCCCTGTTTGATATGTAGCTGAAAAACATTTTCCCATTCTGTAGGCTGTCTCTTATCTGCAGATGAGTTCCTCTGCTGTGCAGAAGCCTTTGAATCTCATTCAACCCCTTCCGTAAGTTTGGGTATTATTCCAGGCACTACTGAAATCCATTTCAGAAAACCTTTGCCTATGCCTATACATTGAACTACATACCCTAAATTTGTTCCGAGCAGAGTCAAAGTTTCAGGTCCTACATAAAAGCCTTTGATCCCATTCTGATTCTTTTAACATATGGGAATCTCTTCAACCATTTGTTGAAGAGATTTTTCTTTTCCCAGTTGTATGTTTCTGCTTTGTCAAAGAGTTGTTGTCTGTAACTGTGTGAGTTTATTTCTAGGTCCTATCTATTTTATTCATCTATATGACTGCTTTTGTGAGAGTGCCATGCTGTTTTGTTACAATAGCTCTAAAACATAAACTGACGTCATATGCTCTGCTGTCTGAAGCATTGGTCATTCTGCTAAAGATTACTTTGGACATTTGAAGCCTTTTGTGCTTACATAAGAATTTTAGGACTTACCCCTCTGCCCCTTTCTGTGAAGATTGTAAGAGCTGCATCAAGGATAGTTAGATAGATAGATAGATAGATAGATAGATAGATAGATAGATAGATAGATTGATAGATAGATAGATAGATAGATAGATAGATAGATAGATAGATGATAGATGGATAGATAGATAGATAACAGATGGATAAGTAGATAGATAGATGATAGATGGATAGATAGATAGATAGACAGATGGATAAGTAGATAGATAGATGATGGATAGATAGATAGATAGATGACAGATGGATAAGTAGATAGATGGATGATAGATGGATAGATAGATAGATAGATAGATAGATAGATAGATTTATAGATTGTTTTCAGTAATACAACTATTTCCTTAATATTAATCCCACCCATCCATGAACACAGGATGTCTTCAGTATCTAAAGTTTTCAATGTAGGCAGAGGTTTCAACCTCCTCAGTTGTGTTTATTACTAGGCTTTTTTTTTTTTTTTAACTTTTGCAAATCACACTTTCCCCTTGAATTCTTTGCCAGAAGGCTTACCGTTGGTATTAAAGCTACTGGTTTTTGTATCATCCTACTCTACTGAAAGTGTTTATCAGGCTTAAGAATTATCCAATAGTGTCTTTAGGATCATTTTACCACAGGATCATGTCATCTGAAAATAGATATGTTGACTTCTTCCTTTTCTAGTTTTTGTTTGTTTGTCTTGTCTCATTGGCCTAAGGCTGTTAAGTGCTTTATTGAGTAACAGTGAAGACAGGACACATGCCCTTCTCATTCCAGATTCTAGAGGAAATGCCAGTTTTTCTCTAGTTAGTCTACTGTAGGCTATAAGTTTGTCATACAGCCTTTATTATGTTGAGGTATATTCCTTCTATTTTTTTTTCAGGGTTTCCATCATGATGGGCCATTTAGCTTTGTCAAGGTCTTTTCTCATTGTCTGGGATGATCGTGTGATTTCTGTCCCTTGTGGTTGTTCATGCGCTGGATCTCACTTATTGATTTGCATATATTGAGCCCACCTTGCATCATCCCTAGAGTGAAGATAGCTCAGTCATGGTATACATGTTTTTTAATATGTTCCTCTCTTTCTGTTTTATTTTCCTTTGACACTTTTAAGACATCATGCCATGTATCTCAGGTTGACCTTGAACTTACTCCATCGATAAGGGTAGCCTTGAACTCCTGCTTTTACTGAGACTTATGCATCACGACACTCAGTTTGTGATGCTAAGGGGTTGAATCTATAGCTTCATGCATGCCAGATAGACAAGAATTCTATGAACTGAGCTATATTTCCTGCCCACTTAATGTGCTCTTGGATTTAATTTTCAAGAGTTTAGCTGCAAATTGGAAATCGATGCACAGTTTTCTTTCTCAGCGTGTCCTTATCCTGCCTGGGTATAAAGACAATGTTAGCATGTAGCATGCATTTGCTTACACTCATTTTCTTCCGATCATATTAACAGTTTGAAGAGTTTGGGGGCTTGCTCTTCTTCTGAGATTTGGGAGAATTTGACAGTGAACTCACTTGGTTCTTGGCTTTTCTTTGTTGGGAAACATGTTTTTACTGTCTCACTCCCGTTTATTGTCATATCTGTACAGATTGTTAACATTTGTGATTTGGCAGTTTATATTTGTCTGGGGACTTATCCATTTCTTCAGTATATTCCAGGTTTGTTGAAATATAAAGTTTTATATATAAATAAATGTTTTGAAATACAAGTTTTCAAAGTATATTGTAATAATTCTCTGTGTTAAACTGGAAGCTATAGTAAAAACTTTTTTTCATCTTTAATTTCATTATTTTGGATCTTATGCTTTAATATCTATTTCTTTCTCTAGATTTGGGGAAATGAGGTATAAGTTCATTGAACAAATTCATCCTGCTATTAGTTTGAAGCCTAGTTCCTTATCCTAGCCCATAGATTCTGAAGTTTGATCTTTTGATCATATCCCAGAATTCTTGGCTTTTGTGCTTATAGTCAATTATATATTTTTCCTTACTGATATGAGTGAAGTATTTTGTCCTTTTTGTTATCCCCGTTTGATGCTCTCTCTCTCTCTCTCTCTCTCTCTCTCTCTCTCTCTCTCTCTCTCTCTCTCTCTCTCTCTCTCTCTCTCTCCTCTGCCCCACCATTGGCAAATGTTACTTTCCCCCGAGTTTCATATTTGAATGTTTCTCTTTTCCACTTCTACATTTCTATTTTTTTCTTCAAAAATCCCAATTTCCTCCCTGAAGTGTTTTCTGGTATTGCTGGGTTTCTATCCACACCTATGCTTTTCCTCATATATTTTGCTGAGTTTTCCTTTCATGTTGATAACATTCATCTGCATTTTACCTGTTTTGGTGTCATTGAATTTATTGTTTGAGAAGTTATATAACCTTCTGGAGGAATCAAATAGTCCTCTTAGGTTTTTTTTTTATGCTTTTTGTTCTTTTGACTCATTCATCTCTTGCTTTGAATATTTCTTCTAGTTCTCTCTCTTTCCGCACTCTGTGTGGCATGCTGTGTGTGGTTTTGAATTTATATATTCATTTTACATCCCAATGTCACCCTTTCCCAGTACTCCTCACAAAAACCCTCCCCCCATTCTCTTTTCACCTTCTCCGCTGAGAAGTGGGGGACGTTGCCTTGGGTAGCAATCCTACTGATAGCACAAGTTACTGCAGGACTAGGCATCTCCTTTCCCACTGAGGCCAGACAAGGAAGACCAGTTAGGGGAACTGGATCAATAGGCAAGCAAGAGATTCAGGGATAGCCCCCATTCCAGTTGTTGGGGAACCAGCATAAAGACCAACCTGCACATCTGCTGCATATGTGTAGCAGTGCTAGGTCCGGCCCAGGATCTATCTTTGGTTGGTGGTTCAGTCTCTGGAAGCCCCCAAGGGTCCAGGTTAGTTGACTCATGATCTTCCCTTGAAGTCTCTGTCCTCTTCTGGCATATCAGTCCTTTCCTCACCTCTTCTACAAGACTCCCTGAGCTCTATCTAATGTTCAGGTGTGAATCTCCGCATCTGTTTCAGTCAGCTGTTGGGTGGAGCCTCTCAGAGGACAGTTAAGTTAGGCTCCAATTTGCAAACACAACACAGTGTCATTAATACTGTCAGGGATTGGTTCTTGCCCATGGGATGGGTCTCAGTTTGGGGCAGTCATTGGTTGGCCATTCCCTCCACCTCTGCTCTATCTTTGTCCCTGCACATTTTGTAGGCAGAACACATTTTGTGTAAAAGGTTTTGTGTGTGGGTCGCTGCCCTTATCCCTCCTCTCTCTGTGAGTCCCACCTGGCTACAGGAAGTGGCCACTTCAGATTCCATATCCCCCACTGGGGCCTACCTCCATCCTACATCTCTGGAATGTTCTAGGGATACGCCCCCCCACACTCCCTTGTCCACCAATGATTTCTGTTTGCTCTCCCTGCTCTCCCTATATCGGATCCCTGCCCAGCTCCACCATTCTCCCCTCCCCCTCCTCTCTCGCACCTAGGTCCCTCCCTCCAGTTACCTCCAATATTTATTTTATTTCCCCTTCTGAGAAAGAGTCAATCATCCTCCCTTAGGTCCTCCTTGTTTTTTGGCTTCTTTGGGTCTGCAGATTGTAGCGTGGTTATCCTCTTGTACTTTATGGCTAATATCTATTTAAAAAGTGGGTACATACCATTTATGTACTTTTGGGTCTGGGTTACCTCACTCAGGATGATATTTTCTAGCTCTATCCATTTACCTGCAAAATTCATGATGTCCTTGTTTTTAATAGCTAAGTAGTATTCCATTGTGTAAATGAACCACATTTTCTTTATCCATTCTTCAGTTGAGGCTTGTTGTTTCCAGTTTTTGGCTATTACGAACAATACTGCTATGAACATAGTAGAGCAAGGGTCCTTGTTCATGACAAAACCAAATTTAAACTATTTTTCCACTAATCAAAGCCTAGAGTGGATACTAGAAAGAAAACACCAACACAAGCAGGGTAACTACCAACAGGAAAACACAAGAAATAGGTAATTTCACACCAGTCAAACCAAAAGAAATATGTAGTTTCTTATTTCCTGGAGTGTCTGTATTTTTTTAAGAGCACTACAATTATCTGTGAAAATTTATAGAATTTAATTGAGTCTGGATATTATTATCTTTTTTCCCTCTTAATCTCTCTCTTTTTTTAATTGGACATTTCTTTATTTACATTTCAAATGTTATTCCCTTTCCCAGTTTCATGTCCTTAAGCCCCCATCCCCTTCCCCTCTCACATAAGGGTGCCCCCCCATATGCTCCCTTACAATCCTCCCCCCACCGATATTCCCCTGCACTGGGGGGTCCAATCTTGGCAGGACCAAGGGCTTCCCCTTTCACTGGTGCCCCAACAAGGCTATTCTCTGCTACATCTGCAGTTGGAACCCTGGGTCATTCCATTTACAGTCTTTGGGGAGTGATTTAGTCCCTGGAAGCTCTGATTGGTTGGCATTGTTTTTCTTATGGGGTTGCAAGCCCCTTCAGCTCTTTCAATCCTTCTTATGATTCCCCTAAAGGGGGGTCCCGTTCTCAGTTCAGTGGTTTGCTGCTAGCATTCACCTCTGTATTCGACATGCTCTGGTTATATCTCTCAGGAGAGATCTATATCCGGACCCATTCAGCATACACTTTTTAGCTTCATCAATCTTATCTAGTTTTGGTGGCTATGTATGTATGTATATGTGTATATATATATATACACACACACACACATACATATCAGCCACATGTGGGGCAGGCTCTGAATGAGCGTTCTTCAGTCTCTGCTCTAAACTTTGCATCCATATCCCCTCCTATGGATATTTTTGTTCCCCTTTTTAAGAAGGAGTGGAAGCATCTGCATTTTGGTCATCCTACTTCTTGAGCTTCCTGTGGTCTGTGGATTGCATCTTTGGTAATTCAAGCTTTTGGACTAATATCCACTTATCAATGAATGCATACCAAGTGTGTTTTTCTGCGATTGGGTTCCATCACTCAGAATGATATTTTCTAGTTCCATCCATTTGCCTATGAATTTCATGAAGTCTTGTTTTTGCTTGCTGATTAGTCCTCCATTGTGTAGATGTACCAGATTTTCTGTATCCATTCCTCTGTTGAAGGGCATCTAGGTTCTTTCCAGCTTCTGGCTATTATAAATAAGGCTTCTATGAACATAATGGAGCATGTGTCTTTGTTGTATGTTGGAGCATCTTTTGGGTATATGCCCAGGAGAGGTACAACTGGGTCCTCAGGTAGTGGAATGTCCAATTTTCTGAGGAACCTCCAGGGTGGTTGTACCAGTCTGCAATCCCACCAGCAATGGAGGAGTGTTCCTCTTTCTCTGCATCCTCGCCAGCATCTGCTGTCACCTGAGTGGTTTGATCTTAGCCATTCTCACTGGTGTGAAGCGGAATCTCAGGGTTATTTTGATTTTCATTTCCCTGATGACAAAGGATGTTGAACATTTCTTTAGGAGCTTCTCGGCCATTAGATATTCCTTAGCTGAGAATTTTTTGTTTAGCTCTGTATTCCATTTTAACAGGGTTATTTGGCTCTCTGGAGTCTAATTTCTTGCGTACTTTGCATATTTTGGATATTAGCCCTCTATCAGATGTAGGATTGGTAATCTTACATCGTTTCCCAATCTGTTGGAGCCATTTTGTCCTGATGACAGTGCCCTTTGCCTTACAGAAGCTTTGCAGTTTTATGAGGTTCCAATTGTTGATTCTTGATCTTAGAGTATAAGCCATTGGTGTTTTTGTTCAGGAAATTTTCCCCAGTGCCCATGTGTTCGAGACTCTTCCCCCACTTTTTTATTAGTTTGAGTGCATCTGGTTTGATGTGAAGGTCCTTAATCCACTTGGACTTAAGCTTTGTACACGGTGATAAGAATGGATCGATTTGCATTCTACATGCTGACCTCCAGTTGGACCAGCATCATTTGTTAAAAATGCTATCTTTTTTCCATTGGATGATTTTAGATCCTTTGTCAAAGATCAAATGAACATAGGTGTGTGGGTTCATTTCTATTCCACTGATCTACCTGCCTGTCTCTGTACCAATAGCATTCAGTTTTTTTATGACTATTGCTCTGTAATACTGCTTGAGGTCAGGAATAGTGATTAGCCCAGAAGTTCTTTTACTGATGAGTATAGTTTTCACTATCCTGGGTATTTTGTTATTCCAAATGAATTTGAAAGTTGCTCTTTCTATCTCTATAATGAATTGAGTAGGAATTTTGATAGGGATTGCATTGAATCTGTAGATTGCTTTTGGCAAAATGGCCATTTTTACTATATTAATCCTGCCAATCCATGAGTATGGATTTCCATCTTCTGAGATCTTCTTCAATTTCTTTCTTCAGAGACTTGAAGGTCTTGTCATAAAGAACTTTCACTTGCTTGATTAAAGTCAAACCAAGATATTTTATATTATTTGGGACTATTGTAAAGGGTGTCATTTCCCTAATTTCTTTCTCAGCCTGTTTATCCTTTGAGTAGAGGAAGGCTACTGATTTCTTTGAGTTAATTTTATACCCAGCCACTTTGCTGAAGTTGTCTATCAGCTTTAGTAGTTCTCTGGTGGAACTTTTGGGATCACTTAAATATACTATCATATCATCTGCAAAAAGTGATATTTTGACTTCTTCTTTTCCGTTCTGTATCCCCTTCACCTCCTTTTGTTGTCTGATTGCTCTGGCTAGAACTTCAAGAACTATATTGAATAAGTAGGGAGAGAGTGGGCAACCTTGTCTAGTCCCTGATTTTAGTGGGATTGCTTCAAGTTTCTCTCCATTTACTTTAATGTTAGCAACTGGTTTGTTGTATATGGCTTTTCCTATGTTTAGGTATGGGCCTTCCTATTCTTTCAGGACTTTTTATCATGAAGGGGTGTTGAATTTTGTCAAATGCTTTCTCAGCATCTAATGAAATGATCATGTGGTTTTGTTCTTTCAGTTTGTTTATATAATGGATCACGTTGATGGTTTTCCATTATATTAAACAATCCCTGCATGCCTGGGATGAAGCCTACTTGATCATGATGGATGATTGTTTTGATGTGTTCTTGGATTCGCATTTGTGAGAATTTTATTGAGTATTTTTGCCTTGATATTCATAAGGGAACTTGGTCTGTAGTTCTCTTTCTTTGTTGGGTCTTTGTGTGGTTTAGGTATAAGAGTAATTGTGGCTTCATAGAAGGAGTTAGGTAGTGCTCCATCTGTTTCAATTTTCTGGAATAGTTTGGATAGTATTGGTATGAGGTCTTCTATGAAGGTCTGATAGAATTCTGCACTAAACACGTCTGGACCTGGGCTCTTTTTGGTTGGGAGATCTTTAATGACTGGTTCAATTATTTAGGAGTTATGGGGTTGTTTAACTGGTTTATCAGTTCCTGATTTAACTCTGGTACCTGTTATCTCTCTAGGAAATTGTCCATTTCCTCCAGATTTTCAAGTTTTGTTGAATATAGGCTTTTATAGTAAGATCTGATGATTTTTTGAATTCCTCTGAATCTGTAGTTATGTCTCCCTTTTCATTTCTGATTTTGTTAATTTGGACACACTCTCTGTGAACTCTCGTTAGTCTGGCTAAGGGTTTATCTATCTTGTTGATTTTCTCAAAGAACCAACTTTTGGTTTTGTTGATTGTTTGTGTGGTCCTTTTTGTTTCTATTTGTTTGATTTCAGCTCTGAGTTTGATTATTTCCTGCCTTCTACTCCTCCTGGGTGTATTTGCTTCTTTTTGTTCTAGAGCCTTTAGGTGTGCTGTCAAGCTGGTGACATATGCTCTTTCCTATTTCTTTCTGCAGGCACTCAGCGCTATGCGTTTTCCTCTTAGCACAGCTTTCATTGTGTCCCATAAGTTTGGGTATGTTGTACCTTCATTTTCATTAAATTCTAAAAAGTCTTTAATTTCTTTCTTTATTTGTTCCTTGACCAGGTTATCATTGAGTAGAGCATTGTTCAATTTCCATGTATATGTGGGCATTCTTCCCTTATTGTTATTGAAGACCAGTTTTAGGCCCTGGTGGTCTGATAGCACGCATGGGATTATTTCTATCTTTCTGTACCTGTTGAGGCCCGTTTTTTGACCAATTATATGGTCAATTTTGGAGAAAGTTACCATGAGGATCTGAGAAGAAGGTATATCCTTTTGCTTTAGGATAGAATGTTCTATAAATATCTGTTAAGTCCATTTGGCTCATGACTTCTCTTAGTCTGTCTCGTCTCTGTTTAATTTCTGTTTCCATGATCTGTCCATTGATGAGGTGGGGTGTTGAAATCTCCTACTATTATTGTGTGAATGGTTAGTAAGGTTTCTTTTTACGTGTAGGTGCCCTTGTATTTGGGGCATAGATATTTAGGATTGAGGAGTTCATCTTGGTGAATTTTCCTTTGATGAATATAAGTGTCCTTCCTTATCTTTTTTGATGAATTTTAGTTGAAAATTGATTTTATTTGATATTAGAATGGCTACTCCAGCTTGCTTCATCCGACCATTTGCTTGGAAAGTTGTTTTCCAGCCTTTCACTCTGAGGTAGTGTCTGTCTTTGTCTCTGAGGTGTATTTCCTGTAGGCAGCAGAATGCAGGGTCCTCATTGCGTATCCAGTTTGTTAATCTATGTCTCTTTATTGGGGAGTTGAGGCCATTGATGTTGAGAGATATTAAGGAATAGTGATTATTGCTTCCTGTTTTATTCATATTTGTATATGAGGTTATGTTTGTGTGCTTTTCTTCTCTTTGTTTCATTGCTTCTTCTAGGGTATGCTTGCCTCCTTATGTTGGGCTTTACCATTTATTATCCTTTGTAGTGCTGGATTTGTAGAAAGATATTGTGTAAATTTGGTTTTGTCATGGAATATCTTGGTTTCTCCATCTATGTTAATTGAGAGTCTTGCAGGATACAGTAACCTGGGCTGGCATTTGTGTTCTCTTAGGGTCTGTATGACATCTGTCCAGGATCTTCTCGCTTTCATAGTTTTTGGTGAAAAGTCTGGTGTGATTCTGATAGGTCTGCCTTTATATGTTACTTGACCTTTTTCCCTTACTGATTTTAATATTCTTTCTTTATTTTGTGTGTTTGGTGTTTTGACTATTATGTGTCGGGAGGTGTTTCTTTTCTGGTCCAATCTATTTGGAGTTCTGTAGGCTTCTTGTATGCCTATGGGTATCTCTTTTTTGGGGTTAGGGAAGTTTTCTTCTATGATTTTGTTGAAGATATTTACTGGTCCTTTGGGCTGGGAGTCTTCACTCTCTTCTATACCTATTATCCTTAGGTTTGATCTTCTCATTGAGTCCTGGATTTCCTGTATGTTTTGGACCAGTAGCTTTTTCCACTTTACATTATCTTTGACACTTGAGTCGATGATTTCTATGAAATCTTCTGCTCCTGAGATTCTCTCTTCCATCTCTTGTATTCTGTTGGTGAAGCTTGTATCTACAGCTCCTTGTCTCTTCTTTTGGTTTTCTATATCCCAGGGTTGTTTCCATGTGTTCTTTCTTGATTGCTTCTATTTCCATTTTAATTCCTTCAACTGTTTGATTGTGTTTTCCTGGAATTCTTTCAAAGGGTTTTTGCGATTCCTCTCTGTGGCTTCTTCTTGTTCTCTAAAGGGAGTTCTTCCGTCTTTCTTGAAGTCCTCCAGCATCATGATCAAATATGATTTTGAAACTAGATCTTGCTTTTCTGGTGTGTTTGGATATTCCATGTTTGCTTTGGTGGGAGGTGGGCTCCGATGATGCCATGTAGTCTTGGTTTCTGTTGCTTGGGTTCCTCGCTTGCCTCCTGCCATCAGATTATCTCTAGTGTTACTTTGTTCTGCTATTTTTGACAGTGACTAGACTGTCCTATAAGCCTGTGTGTCAGGAGTGCTGTAGACCTGTTTTCCTGTTTTCTTTCAGCCAGTTATGGAGGACAGAGTGTTCTGCTTTCGGGCGTGTAGTTTTTCCTATCTACAGGTCTTCAGCTATTCCTGTGGGCCTGTGTCATGAGTTCACCAGGCAGGTCGCTTGGAGCAGGAAGGTTTGTCTTACCTGTGGTCCTGAGGCTCAAGTTTGCTCATGGAGTGTTGCTTACGAGCTCACCACGGCGGCAGCAACCAGGAAGACCTGCGCCGCCCTTTCTGGGAGCTTCTGTGCACCAGGGTTCCAGATGGCGTTTGGTGTTTTCCTCTGGCATCAGAGATGTGTGCAGAGTGCAGTCTCTTCTGGTTTCCCAGGCGTGTCTGCCTCTCTGAAGGTTTAGCTCTCCCTCCCTCGGGATTTGGGTGCAGAGAACTGTTTATCCTGTAGGTCCCTTCAGGTTATGGCGGTGTCTCAGGCGCAGCAGTCCTGCTGCTCCTGGGCCCTGCTCTACGGGAACCCAGAGGCCATATACAGTTTCCTCTTGGGCCAGGGATGTGGGCAGGGGTGGGCAGTGTTGGTGGTCTCTTCCGCTCTGCAGCCTCAGGAGTGTCCACCTGACCAGGTGGTGAGGTCTCTCTCCCACGGGGTTTGGGAGCAGAGGGCTGCTGCGGGCCGGGATCCGAGGGTTTGGGACTCCTGGTAAACAACAGTAAGTGCCCGGTCCTAGAGAGCGAGGCCTGTTTTATGAACAAATAAATGGTCAATTTTGGAGAAAGTATCATGAGGTGGTGAGAAGAAGGTATATCCTTTGTTTTAGGATAGAATGTTCTATAAATATATGTTAAGTCCATTTGACTCATGACTTCTCTTAGTTTGTCTATGTCTCTGTTTAATTTCTGTTTCCATGATCTGTCCATTGATGAGCGTGGGGTGTTGAAATCTCCTACAATTATTGTGTGAGGTGCAATGTGTGCTTTGAGCTTTAGTAAGGTTTCTTTTATGTATGTAGGTGCCCTTGTATTTGGAGCATAGATATTTAGGATTGAGAGTTCATCTTGGTGGATTTTTCCTTTGATGAATATGAAGTGTCCTTCCTTATCATTTTGATGACTTTTAGTTGGAAATTGATTTTATTTGATATTAGAATGGCTACTCCAGCTTGCTTCTTCCGACCATTTGCTTGGAAAGTTGTTTCCCAGCCTTTCACTCTGAGGTAGTGTCTGTCTTTGTCTCTGAGGTGTGTTTCCTGTAGGCAGCAGAATGCAGGGTCCTCATTGCGTATCCAGTTTGTTAATCTATGTCTTTTTATTGGGGAGTTGAGACCATTGATGTTGAGAAATATTAAGGAATAGTGATTATTGTTTCCTGTTATATTCATATTTGATGTTTGTGTGCTTTTCTTCTCTTTGTTTCATTGCCAAGACAATTAGTTTCTTGCTTCTTCTATGGTATAGCTTGCCTCCTTATGTTGGGCTTTACCATTTATTATCCTTTGTAGGGCTAGATTTGTAGAAAGATATTGTGTAAATTTGGTTTTGTCATGGAATATCTTGGTTTCTCCATCTATGTTAATCGAGAGTTTTGCTGGATACAGTAATCTGGCCTGGCATTTGTGCCATTCTCTTAGGGTCTGTATGACTTCTGTCCAGGATCTGCTGGCTTTCATAGTCTCTGGTGAGAAGTCTGGTGTGATTCTGATAGGTCTGCCTTTATATGTTACTTGACCTTTTTCCCTTACTGCTTTTAATATTCTTTCTTTATTTTGTGCATTTGCTGTTTTGACTATTATGTGACGGGAGGAGTTTCTTTTCTGGTCCAATCTATTTGGAGTTCTGTAGACTTCTTGTATGTTTATGACCATTTCTTTCTTTAGGTTAGGGAAGTTTCCTTCTATGATTTTGTTGAAGATATTTACTGGTCCTTTGAGCTGGGAGTCTTCACTCTCTTCTATACCTATTATCCTTAGGTTTGATCTTCTCATTGAGTCCTGGATTTCCTGTATGTTTTGGACCAGTAGCTTTTTCCATTTTACATTATCTTTGACAGTTGTGTCGATGATTTCTATGGAATCTTCTGCTCCTGAGATTCTCTCTTCTATCTCTTGTATTCTGTTGGTAATGCTTGTATCTACAGCTCCTTGTCTCTTCCTTTGGTTTATATCCAGGGTTGTCTCCCTTTGTGCTTTCTTTATTGCTTCTATTTCCATTTTTAATTCCTTCAACTGTTTGATTGTGTTTTCTTGGAATTCTTTCAGGAATTTTTGTGATTCCTCTTTAGGCTTCTACTTGTTTGTTTATGTTTTCCTGCTTTTCTCTAAGGGAGTTCTTCATGTCTTTCTTGAAGTCCTCCAGCATCATGATCAAATATGATTTTAAATCTAGATCTTGCTTTTCTGGTGTGTTTGGATATTCCGTGTTTGCTTTGGTGGGAATATTGGGCTCCAATGATGCCATGTAGTCTTGGTTTCTGTTGCTTGGGTTCCTGCCCTTGCCTCTTGCCATCAGGTTGTCTCTGGTGTTAACTTGTTCTGCTATGTCTGACAGTAGCTAGACCATCCTATAGGCCTGTGTGTCAGGAGTGCTGTAGACCTGTTTCCCTGTTTTATTTCAGTCAGTTATGGGAACAGAGTGTTCTGCTTTCGGGCATGTAGTCTTTCCTGTCTACTGGTCTTCAGCTGTTCCTGTGGGCCTGTGTCCTGAGTCCACCAGGCAGGTCGCTTGGAGCAGAAAAGTTGGTCTTACCTGTGGTCCCGCGGCTCAAGTTGCTCGTGGGGGGCTGCTTTTGAGCTCTCTGTGAGGGCGGCAACCAGGAGGGCCTGTGCTGCCTTTTCCAGGAGCCCCTGTGCACTGGGGTGTCAGATGGCGTTAGGTATTTTCCTTTGGATTCAGAAATGTGGGCAGAGTGTAGTCTTTTCTGGCTTCCCAGGCGTGTCTGCCCCTCTGAAGGTTTAGCTCTCCCTCCCACAGGATTTGGGTGCAGAAAACTGTTCTCTGCGTCCCTACAGGTCTGGGCGGTGTCTGGACTGCCAGACTATGCCTTTTTATTGGGGAATTCACTCCACTGATGTTAAGAGATATTAATTACCAATGATTGCTAATTCCTGTTATTTTGAAATAATAGTAATGGAGGCCATGCCATACTAGAAACCTCAGAAACCAAGCAGGTGCCTGGAATCCCAGTTGTGGTGTTCGTGTGTGTGTGTGTGTGTGTGTGTGTGTGTGTGTGTGTGTTTCCCTTTTGGTTTTGCTGGTGTGAAATTAGTCCCTGTGTTGTTTTTTGGGTGTGGTTAGCCTCCTTGTATTGGAGTCTTCCTTCTAGTAACTAGAGTTAACATTTTATTTGGCCCATATATTTCTTCTATCATATTTTCTATGCCTGAGATTCTCTCTATTCCACCTCTTATATTCTGTTGCTGATGCTTGCAATCTGTAGAGCTGGATTTGTGGATAAATATTGCTTAAATTTAGTTTTGTCATGGAATATCTTGTTTTCTTCATCTATGCTGAATGAAAGTTTTGCTTAGTTTGTAATCTGGGCCAGCATCTGTGGTCTCTTAGGGTCTGCAAGATATTTGCCCTCTGGCTTTTAGAGTCTTTAAGAAGTTGAGTGTAATTCTAATAGGTTTGCCTTTATATGTTGCTTGGCCTTTTTCTCTTGAAGCTTTTAATATTTTCTTTATATTTAGTGTTTTGATTATTATGTGGTGAGAGGATTTTCTTTTCTGGTCTAGTCTATTTGGTGTTCTATAAGCTTCTTATATGTTTACTTGTATGTTTATAGGCAACTCTTTCTTTAGATTGGAGAAATTTTTTTTCTGTAATTTTGTTGAAAATATTTTCTGAGCCTTGGAGCTAGGAATCTTTTCCTTCTTTTATTCCTGTTGTTCTTTGGTTTGGTCTTTTCATAATGTCCAAAATTTCCTGTATATTTTATGTCAGGAACATTTTAGAGTTAACATTTTTTGGCCAATATATTTCTTCTATCATAACTTCTATGCCTGAGATTCTCTCTTCCATCTCTTAAATTCTGTTGGTGATGCTTGCATCTGTAGTTCCTGGTTTTCCATCTCCAAGATTTCCTCAGGTTATGTTTTCTTTATTGCTCCTATTTCCATTTTCAGCTCTTAATTGTATTCATTTCCTGCAACTGTTTCAATTTCCCTGAATTTCTTTAAGAGCCTCTGTCATCTTCGTAAGATTGAACTGAAGGTTATTTTCTTGTGCTTTAGCTGTACTGGGATATTCAGGGCTTGCTGTTATGAGAAAACTAGGCTGTGGTGGTGACATTTTGCCCTGGCTATTTATTATGATTTTGGCAACCTCTAGTCATCTACGTTTACAGTTAAAGTTTAGATGCTGGTTTCTGAGTTTATCTTTGTTAGATGGGTGGTTTTTCTATTCCCCCATCTCCTTTGGTTTCTGTTTCCTCTCTGGTCTTCTGGCCTGAGCGAACTGGTGACCAGTGAGATTCTTAGGGAGTTTCCACTGGGATCTTTGTGGCCTTTGTGACCTCTGGGGTTTTGTGTGCCAATTTTGCCTCAGGGGTTCCAAGTAACTGTGTGGTCTGTGGGGTTCTGCTTGGTTGTGGGGGAGTCGGGGTGGGCTCTAGAATGACATGGCCTCTAGAAAAGCCGAGTCTTTTGTGAAAGTTTTAGGCTAGAATATGGGGACCAGGGGAGGAGGTCCTGTTGAGGCTGTTGAATAAGCTTTAAGAAGCATTAGGGGGAGGTGGGTGGTGATATCTTATCTGGGTCCCTAGTGCTGGTGTGCCTCTGGGAAAGCAGCAGGAGTGGTGAGATGGAACATGGAGCCCAAGGGAGGGGGCTTTAAGGAGAGTTAGAGGGCGGTGGGCAGTGCCTTATCTGGAGTTCTTAGTGCCAAAATGGCCTCAGGGAAAGAAGTCCTATGCCAATATTATAGGGTAGAATGTAAAGTCCAGGGAAGGGGTGAATATTTCTTTATATTGGGTAATACACAGGAATTGTCTTTACACAGGCCTTGTATTGGCTGGTTTTGTGTGTCAACTTGACACAGGCTAAAGTTATCACAGAGAAAGCCTCCCTTGAGGAAATGCCTCCATGAGATCCAGCTGTAAGGCATTTCTCAACTAGTGATCAAGGGGGAAGGACCTAGCCCATTGTGGGTGATGCCATCCCTGGGCTGGTGGTATTGGGTTCTATAAGAGAGCAAGCTGAGCAAGCCAGAGGAAGCAAGCCAATAAGTAACATCTCTCTATAGCCTCTGCATCAGCTCCTGCTTCCTGCCCTGTGTGAGTTCCAGTTCAAACTTCCTTTGGTGATTAACAGTAATGTGAATATGTAAGTTGAATAAACCCTTTCCTCCCCAACTTGCTTCTTGGTCATGATGTTTGTGCAGAAATAGAAACCCTGACTAAGACAGACCTACTTTATAGTTTTAGAAACTCCAGTGGCACCAAAGAATTTTGCCCAGAGAGAAGCTATGGTCAGAAAAGAAACAGATTTTGTCCTCTGTGGCTGTTTCCTGGATTAAACACCATTGTACTACAGATATGGCAGTTTCTTGGCTTCTCTCCCTAATCCATAAAGTTTCAATCAATGAGGATGAGGCAGGAGATCTCAGAGTCTAGATTTAAAGTAAATTGTTGTATTAGGCATGTCAGACTTATTTGACTACAGGACACATATTAAGGAACATACACAAACACAAATAATATTAAAGTCATTTGGAGCTGCTCGTCACGCACTATCTTCCTGACCTTTGACCTACTCCATTGGCCTTTCTAGAGTGACAAGGCTGACTGATTTGTTTTGACTCAAAAAAAAAAGGGGAAGCTTCTTTCAACAAAGATCCTATTTAATATTTTTCTGTCTCTTATTTTGCGACAGTTTCATCTAAATGGTGTTTGTAATTAATCCATCTATAGGAGATTTTAATCAGCTTTTTAAAGTCCTAGAGCTTGGATTCTGTTATCTTTTTGATTCTGTGATCAAGACAAAAACAGGAGCTCCCTACAGACCTACGTCAGTTCTTTCCCGTTCCTAGAGCGCACAGGAAGTTATCAGCTGATTACTGATTATTGTCAGCTCTGGGGATGATACATCATATCACATGATTGACAGGAGATGGTAACTGCCAGATAACAGCCCACTTTCTGTGTGTGTATGTGAGTGTGTGTGTGTGTGTGTGTGTGTGTGTGTGTGTGTGTGTATGTTAGCCAAATGAAGAGGGTATGTTTCAAAACTATTTCAAAATTTTAGGAATAAATATATACTATGAATTGCCTAAGAGAGTTGTGAAAAAGCATACCACCTCCTTTTGCTGGATGCCTTTCAATCTCACAGACATGTTTGTGTCATTCAGTTTCTGCTCAGAGCACAGGCAAAATCCAAGGAAACATGAAAGTTTTTCCCTATCCCTCTTTCCTCATTGTTGAATGGAGTGTGAAGCCTTTTAAGGCCTAGAGCTATGGCAACTATCATCTGGTAGTAAGATTGCAAACAAGCACATGAGAAGCCAACATGCTGGGAGATAGTGCAGTTGAAGGGTAGAAAGGGTCTGGACTCATTCTGCTTTCTTAAGACTATATATTTGCTATTTCATGTATATACATGTTTTACTTGTATGTACCACATGCGTAACTGGTGACCTTAGAGGTCAAGGGGATGGGGTGATGTGTTCTCTTAAAATTGCTTCCTGCTGTTTAGAGACATTGGCATCTTCTGGAGACTCTAAGAAAAATGAGATATTGGCCAAGTCCTAGGAGAACTAGCTGTAACATTTGCTATCTAGTCTATGTGTGCTGAGAAAATTCAGGCTTAAGTAAAGTCCTGATTGAATCAGTCTGTAAGGCCGGACAAACCAAGGCAATTTGGACTCAGCAGCTTTCCATGAAGTTGTTCTAGGAGCAAGTCTCCTAAGGAAGTAGCATTGAGGCAGTCTCAGTCAGGATCAAGTGCCCCAGCATTCCCTCAGTTAGATCCTGTTAGGGCTGCTTTCTTGGTTGTCATTTTTCTGTGAACATAAGTTCCCACAAGTAATATCTAGTTCTGTACCCCCTTATGTCCTATGATCATCTTCTTTAAATTTTTGTTAAATGTATCCATCCATATGTTTGTCCTGTAAGATTATAAGATGTATCAGTGACATTTTATGTCATAATGTTCAAAAGACTGTTGTATTTTAATGGATATATATCCATAAATTTATTTATATATATCTCAAAACATCACCAGCCCAGTCTGCAAAGGCATCTCTGATAGTCATCATCTCTAACAAATGTATAATCTCAGAATTATCTTTTTTAGAATTTAAGGCAGAAGCCCACTGGAATTCTGAAAATGTATCAGTATAGAACTACCTGTTGTGATGTTATTGTAAGTTCCAGATTGGATTCTCTTTCTATTTCAATTCAAAGAATTTTCTAATCTCTGTTCTGTGGTCATTAATCTAGCATCTAATTTTTAGTCTGCTTTTTTAAAAGTTTGTTTTATTTTGATCTCTTTTTAAAAGGATATATAAAATTATTATTGTTATTGAAACAATAATTATTTTATGTTGGTAAATATAACAAAATTATACATAATCCAGACGTCTTGTGACATTGTCTCCTTTTTTATTTTTAACATAAAAAACTCTCCTTCCTTTGGATACTTTACCCTTTTATTTTACACACACACACACACACACACACACACACACACACACACACACACACACATTCATACACACACACACATTCATACACACACACACACACACACACACACACACACACACTTTATACCCATTTTAGAAGTTTGGAGCTTCTAAAGTCTTATTGTAGCTTTGGAGAGAGGTTCCTCATGACTGTAGATCGACACGTGCTTATAGCAGCTAACTTCGCCCCCTTATGTGGAGCTGTGGTTTGTTTCCTGACTTTCTTATGGCTCCAGGCTTCTCCCTCCGGACCAAACTGGGCTGTGGTTTCAGACCTCCATTTGTCTGGCATGCCCTTAAGCCTCAGCACTGGTATTCAGGGAAGGGTTTGAGGGAGACTGCAGTGCAGAGCCCCCAGAATATTGCAGGTCCTCTGCTCAGCACAGCAGTTTAGAAGGATCCTTCTCAAGGCTCAGCATGAACTGTAGCAAGTTCGGGGAAGCTAGTGGTCCTTTCCTGTGACAGGAACTGGTTGTGCTCTTGGGTATAGCTTCAGGAAGTGTATTGAGAATTTTCACCTTAGCTCGCTTCCCCCTGATAACTTTGTTGAAAGACAGCAGGTTCTCTTAATAGAGTACACCTGTGATAGCTAGAAACTGTCTTATCTTGGATTATGTCTAACAAATGAATATGAAATTAAAAGGTTTGGGTTTTATGCCCCACATGAGGCACCATCTATAAAAGAAATTATTTATTCTAGCCAGCCCATATAAAATCCAGGAATTTTATTTACAAGCTGTAAGCCTAGTTTGGACACGTTTTAGAGATATTCTAACTTACTTCCCAGCCATATATCCCTTCTTATTTGTTGTTTCTTTTTCCTGGCCACTTGTCCATCTCCTCTCATGATGTCTTCCTCTTCTCCCCATGTCCTTTCTTCTTTTCACTCTGGTCTCTACTTGTGATCTCCAGCCAGGTAGTTGAAAACTTACCTACCTCTATCTATTGCCCAGTCACAGCCATTAACTGACCAATTAACTTGGAGATCAAGGTTACATAGCATCACTTAGTGCATGTGAGGATCTCCTCACTGGAGGCTAGTATTTAACATTCAAATACATAGCAGCACCAACCCCTTACGCAGACATTGACATATCTAACTCTGAGATTTCTCTGTTTTTGTCCAGATAACCTGTCTATTGGAGAAATTGGGAGTGTTGAAATCATCTACTATTATTGAGTTTGTGTCAATATGTGTCTTTATCTCCACTAGGATGATTTTTATGAAATTAGGTACACCAAAATTTGGTGTACATACATTTTAAAATGTGATATTTTCCTAATTAATTGATCTTTTATCAGAATTGCCCTTCTTAGAGACAAATTAGTTCTAGTTTGAAGTCTATTTTGTTAGGGTATCAATAAGGCAACACCTATTTGCTTCTTTTCTTTTCTTTTCTTTTTTTGTGTGTGTGTTGTTTAGGGTTGAGCCTGTAAACGTTGCTTAGTTCCTGCTCAACTAGGAGTGTCTGTGGTCACCCATTCTTTTTTTTTTTTTTTGCTTATTTTATTTACTTACATTTCTTCCTGGTTCCCCTCTGAAAAGCTCCTAAACCATCCTTCTTCCACGATTCTATGAGGGTGCTCCCACACCCACCCATCCACCCACCCACTCCCTATGCTGGAGCATCAAGCCTTCACAGAAACAAGGGCCTCCCTCCCACTGTTGCCAGATAAGGCATCCTCTGCTATGTGCAGCAGGAGCCATGGGTCCCTCCATGTGTATCACCATTCTTTGAAAGGGACAGCTTCTCTGATTAAGTCTGGGAGCAGCATTTGTCTAGGCATATAAGTACAGATAGAAGCAGTTTTCTGCTCTGTCAATTTACTTAATCACCAGTAATAAATTGCATATGTGAGCCTACAACTTCCCAAGACCTGGGTTGCAGCCATATAGCACTAGGAATCAGTCAATAGGATAGAATAAGGAGTGTAATATAAGTCTACTCAACTACAACAATCTGACTTTCAACAAAAATGCCAAAAAATACACATCAGTGAAAGGATATTTTTTAACAAATGGTGTTGAGAAACCTTAATATCAGCATGGAGGAAGGAAACTAGGTCCTCATTCTTTGCTTTATATAAAACTCAACTCAAAGTGGATCAACAGCCTCAACAGTCCCAATACACTGAAAATGTTAGAGGGAAAGGGAGGCAGAAAGCTTCAACGAGCAGGTACTGCCAATGGTTCTTTATAGGATTCTAGTAGCACAGGAAGTAAGGCCAATGATCCAGACAAAGGGTTTCATGACATTAAAACTCTGTACAATTAAGCAAACTCTCAATCAAGTCATCATTTGAACGGGAGAACCTCTTTTCTAGCTACACCTTCACCAGCTGATCAATGAGAATATAAACAGAATTCAAGAAAAAGCAAACCCCAGAAACCAAACAGCTCAATTAGAAACAAGTTAGCCACAGAACTAAAGAAATAGTTCTCAAAAGAAGAAATATCAATGTCTAGTAAACATTTGAAAGTGTTCATTGTCTTTTTTTTTTTCTCCATCTTTATTAACTTGGGTATTTCTTATTTACATTTCACTTGTTATTCCCTTTCCAGGTTTCCAGGCCAACATTCCCCTAATCCCTCCCCTTCTCCTTCTCTATGGGTGTTCCCCTCCCCACCCTCCCCCCATTACCGCCCTCCTCCAACAATCACGTTCACTGGAGGATCAGTCTTGGCAGGACCAAGGGCTTCCCCTTCCACTGGTGCTCTTACTAGGATATTCATTGCTACCTATGAGGTTGGAGCCCAGGGTCAGTCCATGTATAGTCTTTGGGTAGTGGCTTAGTCCTGGAAGCTCTGGTTGGTTGGCATTGTTGTTCATATGGGGTCTCAAGCCCCTTCAAGCTCTTTCAGTCCTTTCTCTGATTCCTTCAATGGGGGTCCCATTCTCAGTTCAGTGGTTTGCTGCTGGCATTCGCCTAGGTATTTGCCATATTCTGGCTGTGTCTCTCAGGAGAGATCTACATCCGGTTCCTGTCAGCCTGCACTTCTTTGCTTCATCCATCTTACTATTTGCTTCTTATATGCCTGGTCGAGAGCCGAGCCTTTAATGGCTGAGCCATCTCTCCAGTCCACCTACTTGCTTCTTGACCCTCTTTTCTCAGACATGTTCCCTACTCCTTCATGCTAATGTAGACCTGTCTTTAAAGCTAACATGATTCTCTTACAGACAAGTGGCAGATGAGTTTTGTTTCTTAACCTATTCAGCTATCCTATGTTTATTTTGAATGGAGACTTGAGGCCATGAATATTTGGGGTCATTATTGAAAAGTGTCTATAGAATACTTTCATTTTGACATTTTCATGCTGTTTTCTAGTATGTTAAAAAGTTTTAAAGATAAAAATGAAGTTAAACATTCTCATACTTCAAGAGGATAGAATTAGAGCATAGTCACAATCAAATCAGTAGAGCAAAAAAATATTTCAACTTTAATAGTGTTAAATATTCAGTGCTTGACATTTGGAACCCACGATCTTCTGGGCTCTAAAGGATATGAAGAGTTTCACCTCTGCGGCTCTGTCATCCACAGCACACATAGTATCTCATTGGCTCAAGCCAGTGCCACGCCACATTGTACTGAAATCTCCAAAATTCTGGGAGCTTCACTGCAACTTGGCTGAACCTTCACCAGTAGTCTCTCCTGGGCTCCTTCTGGGAATCTGATCTTGCCATAAGGTGTCAAGCCTCAAATTCTCTCCATGGCCCTTCCATTCCTGTGGATTCTACTGCAACAGAGGCTGCACCGTCATCAGTGGCCTCACCAGGCCTCTTACAGAGTAAGGTCTCGACTGCTTGCCATGTTATTTTTATGCCTTCAAAACCAGTACCTCTATCTCCTCAAAGAAATTGTTATATATTACCAAGTTCAGCTGCCAGAACAAAGTCTTGGTTTCCTTCTGATTCCATGTAAAGACCCTGAGGACACATTTCACAGATGATTTCTCAATGATGCCAGTTTCTTCTTGATCACAGCTGATTCTTAAGCCCCAACTGACCAGTATTTGTCCTAGAAAATCTGTTAATCACAGCCCATTCTTCAGCCCCAGATGATGAGAATCACAGATTCCTAATTCAAAATATCACATGAATATAGGTTTGCAGCACTTTCAAGCTTTCTTCTGACACTTCACAAACCATGCTTCCTCATTCTTACCTTATGCTTATTCTTTTAGAAGAGCTAACTAAGCTCTTAGACCTCAATTGCTCGATTTTGAACAGCACTATAGTCCTCCCCAAAACAAATGGTTTATTCTTTCACAGCAATACCCAATGACCTATTAACAATTTCTCCCGTAGTTGGTGTTTCTATTGTGATTAAAAAAAATCATGACAAAAGCAACTTGGGAAGGAAATGGTTTATTTTACAACTTTCAGGTCACATTCCATCATTGAGGGAAGTTGGGCAAAAACAGAAGTAGCGGCCTTGCTTACTGGTTCTTTCTTTTGGGCTTGCTTAGCCTGCTTCCATTACCCAGAATTGACAGCCCATCCCACTTCATTGGCTGCTTCATCTCATATCAATCATTAATCAAGAAAATGCAGAACTGTGTGGGGTGGATGTTTTGCTTGCATATATGTATCTGCATTGCATGCATACAATACCCACAGAGGTCAGAAAAAGGCATTTTGTCCCATGGACCTGCAGTTACAGATAGTTGTGAGCCACAATGTGGGTGCTTGGAATTGAACCAAACCAAGGTTGTCTGATCATCTGAAAAAAGTAATCAAAGATTTGAACCACTGTGCCATCATCTCCCGAGTGCTCCAGAGTAGATTTTCAACATTGTTTGTGTGTTGTGATTTACTTGTAGTTGTTTGTGTACTTTCTTATCTCTCCAAAGTGTATGCGTCCTTTCCACCGGTTCAGACATGGTGGGGATCCTTTCAGTACTTCAGGAGTTGTATTAATATTTCACAGCCTGACTATTGTGGTGGTGAATGGTTCCTTGAACATCAATGTAATGTGGACTGTGAACATCCACAGAAATAATATTATAGAATTCTACATAATAGAGTATATTAGTTGCTTTATTCTATATTAGGATGTCAAATGGACAACCCGTAAATCCTGAGGCATAACCTAAGCTTCACATGTGGATTTACCTGGAGGATATTTGATGTTGTCACTCATCAACTTTGCTGTGTGATCAAGGAGTGTGCTGTGGGTCTACAATGAGAAGAATGGTAAGGTGTGTTGAAGATATGGCTCAGTGGCAGGACAATAGCATATATGATATACACTATCATATATATCCTCAGCACAGTCCTCATGAATACAAAAAGCAAAACAATATAAATTTCTAAAAACGATTTACATACATAAAAATGAAGAGTGCCATGAAGCTATCAAAGTTTTAAAGCAGTTAGCATTCCAGGAACAGTGGCACTGTAAAGGAGGCGGCAATATAGAAATAGTTTCATAAAATGGGAGTGATGGGTGAGGAAGATTATGTTGCCTCTTTTTAAGTCAAAGAAATCTTCTTTAGCTAAGCATATGTCCAACTACTTTACAAATGAATGAGACTCAGATTATGGTTACTCTATTTGGCTTTGACAATTACAGCGGATCAACTCCTAATAATCTCGTCTGACTGTGGGCCTTGCTACTTCCCCAGTTTGTACCCCAGACATTTGCTGTTTCTCCTGCCCTTGTGCCCTGATCTCCTCATGGTGGCTTTGTTTCCTTGGCCATCTTTCCTCCTCTTCTTCCTCCTCTTTCTCGTTCTCTTCTCATTTCTCTCCTCAAACCAGTTCACTCCAAAACCACCTACGTCTACTGTCTCCAGTAACTGGCTGTACCCAATTTTATTTAACCAACAGTTCTAAATCAAGGAAAAATGTTTGCACAACAAAAGCTGGTAAATATGAGAAGTCACTCAAAGGTCTAGAGCTTCAGATATAGATTTTAGCATTACAACGCATACCAACAGAACAAACCTTAACACAAATGTCTTTCAAATTCTCCTTTAAATCCGTTTCCCCCCAAAGAAGCTGCCTTTGCTTTAGAAAGGTCTTCAGGCAAGCACTAAAATCATAAGAACCCAGTGAGTAAGCACCAGAATAAGAGCCTGACTTACACCGTGAACACCCTGGCTCCCAGAACTGTCCTCTATAAAGTGGACAGCTCCCGTCTTCACTACTCCTTGCCCTTCTCTGATCATATGTTGGTGGCTTCCAACCACAGATGCAATAGCAATGCCTGTGGTTGTTACACACTCCTCTGTAAGTACAGTTCTTGGCATTGTACAACCTAAAGACAATGGTAGAAGCTCGTGTGTGAATTCAACACCTAAGACTCCCCAGCATTGTTGTAGCCTCTGGCATCAATTTTGGTGATGTATATTCCATCTCAGAATGCTGGGTGTAATCACTGGATGTTTGCAAAAGCCTAAGACTTTTCCCATTGTCACACAGCAAAGTTCAGCTCACTACTGAAATTCCGGATATCTATAGTATGAAGGGTTCTTTCAGTAGGCATATGTTATTGTGTACTGTGTAATTCAAATGCTGATTTCTGGGACCCCACATCTGGTTGAAACCCTTATTCTGAGAATCTCATCCCTCAGTCTCAGTGTTTTGTAAACAATGCTACCCAATTCTTCCCTGATTGGCCAATAAAGAAGCTGATCAGCCAGTGGCTGAGCAGGAGAGGGAACAGGGCCGGACTCCTTCCCAGTCAGGGCAATCAGGGAAGGAGACAGAGGAAATGAGGAATAGCCATGGCGAGAGTCCAGCAGACACCATGAGAAACACCTCAAGCAGAAAACCATCAAATGCAAGTTTCTCGGGGATATTGGCTGGGAAGTAGCAAGATTGGTTTAGAAGATTTAGATAGAGTAGCACTGCTCAGTTCTTGTATCCTTATAGCGTGTTAAATGAATAGAATAGCACAGTCTCATTTATTTGGGAGATAGTCAGGTTAAGAGAAAATAAACACTTACAAAAATGCATTAAACTGTTTACCTTGTGCATCCATATATTCTAGAAATGTCGTTTTTGATACATATTATGCATTAACAATAAAATAGACAACAATGTAATACAATTGAAAATAGGTCATGACAATGGTAATAGTAGCACATACTAATACAGCCCAAAGTTGATATAGAAGCACCTAGAAAATTTCAAAATGGGCATCACAAATATGTACTTTCTTTTCATGAAAAAACATAAAGGATAGATTTTGCATGTACAGTATAAAGAATGTGACCAAATGGTTGGATACAGTAGAGTAAAAAGCAAGATATTCACTTGACTTGAGTAAGACCCTGGGTTCTTGGCTGTGCTGCCTAGCACCATAAAACAGGAAGAGAAAGTTTTAAATCAAAACAAACCTAAAAGTGGTCAATTATATGGCATTAAGAGGCTAGAGAGCTGACACAGCAGTTAAGAGTGCTTGCTGCTCTTGAAGATACCCAGAGTCTGGTTCCTAGCACCCATGCTGGGTGATCCACAATCACCTGTAACTCCAGCTCCTGGGGATCCAACTCTGGCCTTCACAAGAAACTACACACTACACTCATACTTACACAGAGAAAGAGAGAGAGGGGGAGAGAGAGAGAGAG